>NW_027527930.1:3511738-3871792 GCF_008692635.1 Crocuta crocuta | reverse complement strand
AAGGAACTTGTAGAAACTGCTTCTTTCCCTTTTTTTTGTTGTTACTGTGAAAGGTAGCATACATAATGTGTATAACATATTTATATATATGTAAATATACATAAAATATGTATATGTAAAATTTACATATACATAAATATATATGTAATTTTTATGCATATATGAAGAACAATTATATAATTATAAAATAAATTAACATTCTGTAGCTACTACCAAGGTTAAGATAAAAAATAATTATAAAAATAACATTTTGTAGCTACCACCAAGGTTATGAAATTGCCAGTACTATAGAAGGGAACCACTGATAAGATATCCCCTTCCCTTACTTTTAGAAGTAACCATAATTCCAATTCTTAGGCTTCTTTTACTATTACTTTGACTATATACATATCCCGGAAAATATCGTTTGCTTTGCTTTTAAAAAATTTACAGACACAGAGTTAACACTAGTATATTATTTATAACTTGATTCCTTCTTTCAACATACTATTTGAGAGATTGATTTATGTTGATTTTGATGGTTAATTTTATATGTTGACCTAACTGGTCCACAGAGTGCCCAGACCTTTGGTCAAACATTATTCAGGGTGTTTCTGGATAAGATTAACATTTGAATTGGTAGTTAGTAAAGCAGATTGCCATCCCTAGTGTTGATGGGCTTCATCCAATTAGTTGAAGGTCTGAATGGAAAAAACAAAAACAAAAACAAAACAAAACAAACAAACAAAACTCCTTCCTGCCTGCCTTTGAGCTGAGATTTCATTATTGTTTGGTTTTTCCCCTGACTGTGGACTCTCTCTCAAACACTGGCTCTTCCTAAGTTTTGGGCCTGCTGGCATTCAGCCTGGAACTATACTATTAGCTGTTGTGGTCCTCAGGTCTTTGAACTTGGACTGGAACTATACCACTGACTCTACTGGATCTCCAATTTGTCAACTTACCCTGTGGGTCTCCTAACTTGTCAGCCTCCATAATCATGTGAGCCAATTCCTATAATAAATCCCACTCCCTCTCTCTCTCTCTCCATCTTATTGATCCTATTTCTCTGGGGCATCCTGATTGATACATTGAAGAATGTAAGTGTAGTTTGTTCATTTCCTTTTCTGTATAGAATATATTTATTTTAATATTAATGAATATTTGTTTTGTTTGGGATTATTATAATAGCAGTTGGGGATGGTTATAAGTAATACTAATACGGGCGAGTCTGTACATGTGTCCTTATACACATAAGTGTATATTTTTCTTGGATATATAACTAGGAATCAAATTCCTGTCAGAGCTTGAGTTTCAGCACAGCATAATTTTTAATTTTTTTTTTTAGAAATCGACATGCTTATTCTAAAATATATGTGATGTTCAAAAAATTAAGAATAGCCCAAACAGGTTTGAAATAGAGTTGGAAGAGTTAACCTACCTGACTCTAAGACTTATTATAAAGTGAAAGTAATCAAGATAGTATACTATTTGTGTCAAGAATGACGAATTGATCAGTGGAACAGAATGGAGAGTCTAGAAATATGCCTACACATATTGTCAATTGATTTCTAGTGAAGACACAAAGCAATTTCATGAAGGAAGAATAGTTATTTGCCAAATGGTGCTGGAACAATTGGATACCCATATGCAAAATAATGAACCTTGACTGTTACCTCATATTATATACACAATTTATCTTGAAATAGGCCATAGAACTAAAAGTAACAGCTAACATTATAAAACTTCTGAAATCTGAGTGACCTTGGGTTTGGTAAAGATCTCTTATACACAACACAAAAAGCACAAAATCTAAAAGAAAAATATCAGCCAATTGGCATCAAAGTTTAAGACGTTTATTCTTTAAAAAATACTATTAATAGGATGAAAAGGTGAGCCATAGACTTGGGGGAAATTTCTTAGCAATTTCATTCTTAGGTCTATACCTAAGAGTCTACAGTACTCCTAACCACATATAAGGATGGTCATAGTGGCTTTATTCATAATAGCTTCAAACTGGAAATAGTCCATATACTGGAATACTACACAGCACTAAAAAGCAAATTACTGATGCACACCTCACCATGGATGGCTTTCACGGATACTATGTTCAGGCAAAGAAGCCAAACAGAAAAGACTATATACATTGTATGAAATTCAAGGGGTGCCTGGGTGGCTCAGTCGGTTAAGCGTCCGACTTTGGCTCAGGTCATGATCTCATGGTTCATGGGTTCGAGCCCCACGTCAGGCTCTGTGCTGACAGCTAGCTCAGAGCCTGAAGTCTGTTTCATATTCTGTGTCTCCCTCTCTCTCTGACCCTCCCCTGCTCACGCTGTCTCTCTCTCTCAGAAATAGATTTTAAAAACATTAAAAATATTTAAAAATTTTTTTAAAAAAGAATAGACAAAACTAAGGTGATCAAAGACGATAAAAGTCAGATTAGTGGTTACTTACAGGAGATGGGCTAAGTAGTGACTGAGAAAACTCACAAGAGTACCTCTTGGAATTCTGAAAATATCCTACATCTTTATCCAAATGGTGGTTATACAGGTAAATACAAATGTAAGTTTTCATTGAGCTGAATACTTAAATTTAGTGTACTGTATGCTTCAGCTGTAAAGAGAAGTTATAGAAGTAAAGAAATAAATCATATGTATGTTACCTTACATAAGACATTGGAATTGTGCTTGGTAAAAATATTCCATTGGAAATAAGCAAAATTGTGCCTTTGCCAACAATCTTCAAAAAGAACCACCTTATCACGTCATAGTTTCTGACCCCATAGATTATATTAGTGCCACTGGTTAGCCAAAGCAAGGGAATTTTACAGCATATGTTTATAGGATGGATAAAACGTGTCTCTCTCTAATTTCCTATTATCGAGCTGATGAAGTTAGAGTTGTGTTAGGCTTTATTGATTTATAGATTTTATAGATTTATAGAGTTGTGTTTCCTCCTCCATCTGGGAGGATTATACTTTACCACATCCAGTCATTGGCTTTGGCCAATGAAAAGTAATTGGAAGAAATTCAGGCCACCTGTGAGCAGAAGCTCTTAGGGCTTCTGTGTCTTCCATGTTCTCTGTTCCCTCTGCCAAAAGACTGGCACTGTGTAGACAGAGGCTGCCCCATCAACCTAGGTTCTGGAATGAAGATGATCTGGTGGAGGACCATATTGGTAAGTAGCCTGACAAATTAATCTTTGATGTTAAAACCCACTGAGATTTTTAAGTTTTTTATTAACATAGTATTATTTAGCCTACACTAGTTTATGAAGAAATTGGTATCAAAAAGTGCAGTGCTACTCTAACAAAAAGCTATGTGACATTGTCTCAGGAGCCAGCCAATGGGCAATAAAGAAGCTTCGTTAATGGAGTCTGGAAAGAGGACAATCCGTATTTATGCAGTGGCAAAACATTTGGTAAAACTGTTGCTTGTGTTAACTTGGGAGATAGTCAATATACTGAGTGATCTTTGGATTTAGGTATAGATGTTGCAAATAAAATTAGTGGCACACCTTACTCATATATTACAAGACAGATTAAGAAAAATAAAAAGTCAATTTGCAATCATAGATGAAAGGGAATAGAATTGAAAATGCATTTGTTTCTCTTCCTTAAATATCAAAGATGAAACTGAGAGTCATTTGACCTACACAAGGGCAAATAAAATTCACCTCATTTCAAGGATGAAAGCAAATATATGGCCATTACATTCCTTGTTATAAATTTTGAACTACTTAAGATAGAGTCCTTTTAGTTAGATAAAATAGCTCATGGATAAGAGATTAAGGGCATGAACTGACACCCACTTCCAAGGAACTTGATAAGCTCAAGTCACTTGTAATTAAGTTTAGAGAAAGAGGTGTGTCTTGAGAAGAACTGAGGATGAAGCTATAGGCACATGAAACTGGATGGAATCAAATAAATAAAAAAGCCCATTTCCCAGAATATTGTACTAGTTGGGACTAAATATCATTGTGAGCGATCTTGACTAAAAATGACCCTTGGGACCCCCAGTAGTCCATGTAGTGGAAATAGGCTGAGAAAGTGGCTTACCTCCTTCCAAGGAGAACATATCCTCCAACGTTCCAACCAAGAGGTTCAATTGTGACCAAGAAGAATACGGGAGAAAGAGAAACTTTCCAGACAGTCAAGCCAAGAGCTACAGAGGTTAACACACCGAGAGCCTATTCTCTGGGAACAGAAGAAGGGTCTCATCAAGGAGTGTTCCTTATTCTCAGGGGGCAGGGGAGTAGGAGGCAGTCCTGAAACACTTACCCAATCTGTTTTCAGAATTGCTTCATGTTTCTTGTGATTTCTCTTCCTGAAAGGGATTATTTGCTGCAATTAATGCTCTCTGTCTTCTAACATTGACTTGTGGATGTGTGGGTCTCTTAATGAAGAGAAACCACACTCAGACCTGATGTGGAAAAGACAATCCTCAAATGGTTTACTTTAATCTTGATGCTATTCCTGAAATTTTGTATTTTTCTCCTCTGGGAGGGAAATGAGTGTATTTTGTATGCAGAAGGGAGGGAAACAAATAATTATGAATAAAATTGGGGACTGTGTTAATTATGTTTCATACTATTCTTCACTTGTCTTTCTCTGAGAAAGGATTATATAAGTCTCCCTGTTGACCTCAGGCTTGGTCATGTGCATGTGACTTGCTTGAAACAATGAAATATGAGCAGAAGTTATCCATAGTTCTCTTGTGCTCTACTTTCACTCTGCCATGAATTCAGTTCTATCCATGGGGGAACTCCATCAACCTGGATCATGAAGCAAAGATGACATGGAACAGCCTTCAGTCAACCTTTCATGGACCTATCACAAGAGTCAGAAACAAATCTTTGTTGTCATAAGCCTATGAGTTTTTGAAGCCTTTGTTCCTCAACATAATTTTTCCCACATTAAGTGATAGTGCTTTTCTCCCCCTTTTAGAGCTTTTCTGAACATATTGACCTTCTAAAGATGTACTTGAGCCCTGTAGCACCCACCCCACCAGAGAGTGCTTCAGCTGTTAGTTGAGAACATGAGCCACCCTGCTGTGCTACAAGAATAAGTGCTAACATGTAGGGTTGGGGGAGTCAGGCTTGCTTTCTTGTATTCTTACGACATCACTGAAGTGGGGAAGAGACTCGTGGAAGCTTAGCTCAACAGGTTTCCACTTGGGCTTGGGATCAAGAAGTAGTATTCCTAGGGAACTGCATGAGAGATGGAAAACCTACTGTAAGAAATTAGAAGAACCATCAGCATATTGTCTGTGCTTGTTTCAATCCAGAAGACAGAATTTACTCTCATGGTGACACAGAGACTCAAAAGTCTTGAGTGCCTAAGAGGCTCTGTGGGAGCCTCAACTTAGAGCTAGTTCCCATTTATTGGCTTCTAAAGGTATATATTTATCATCTTAGTCAGAGAGCCCTTTGTTGAGCCCATTGGCTTGCCGTTGTAATGGGATCTAGGGTGTAACAGAGCTAAAAGATCTCAAAATATTTATCTGGAAAAGGAACAGCATCAACAACCTTGCCTGTCTGGGTGAATGGGAAAGAAAAATGGATTACTAAAAAAAATCTGTTTTACGGGATATTTCTTAAGTGAGAACTTTTACTTTACAAAGCATATTATTAACATGAATTGTTATAATGTAATAGCAGAGCTTAGTGGTTAAGGGAAGAGATTCTGGAGCCAGCTGGTTCCAGTCAGCTCTACCACTTATTAGATATATGTCTGTCTTAGGTCGGCCCCCTGGGAAACGGGCTGGGAGGCAGAGATGTCCATGCAAGGGACTTACTGGTTGGTGCTCTCAGGATCAACACTCACAGGGAGTGAGGAGAACATGACTGAGAGGAAGGATAAGTTGGAGTAGTCATAGTTGCAAGACAGGCTGCAGCTGATCCCCTCATTGTTGCTCAGGAGCTAGGATGGTTTTTCAGAGATGTTCTGCATTGAGGTAAGGGGCACTGGATGTGGGTTGCTTTTGAGGGTGGTGAATAACTGTGGGTACAGCAGCTTGTTGTGGCCTAAGCAAATTTCTGAGGAAGACTCACCTGTGACTGTCAGCACCAGAACACCTACAATGACAGCATGGGCCCTGAAGAAGTGCTGAGAAGTGCCCTGCAGCATGTCAGTTACTACGGACAAGTTACTTAACCTCCTATCCCTTGGTTTCTTTGACTATAACATGGAAAGATAATGGCACCTTTCTCATTGGGTTGTTATGAGGATAGATTAATATTTGTAAAGTATCTATTTGCCTACCACATAGTGAGACTACATAAGGGATTGTTAAATGATTCTCCAGTGGAGGTTTTCAAGGAATATACTGTAACAATAGATGGGGAAGCTTTATAATTAGTCTATTAATTGTTTATATGGGGACGCTTAGTCTAAAAGTGCTTTGAATGTTTGAAAGTGGTTAATTCTCAAGTAGTTTGGAAGTTCTCCATGAAACTTTTAAGAAAAGTATTAATTTGCTTGGAAGCAGCTTTTTAGCAATCATGTATCTACAATTTATCTCAGGCTTTATTTAAATTATTGCATAATTTAAATTATTGAATTGCTGAAATATGAATGAGAGGGGTATGATTCTTGACAGGTGCTGTACTAAAATATCTTACATGCATTTCTCATTACAACCTCTTTAAGAGAAAAAATACTATATTGTTACTACCTCTGTACAGATGGGAAACTGAGACTCAGAAGGTTTTGCAAGGCTGGAATTCAAAGCTAACTCCAAAGCCTTGATACTGAACAACTGAATCCTTCCATAGAAATCACCCACACACTCAGCTGTTTCAGGTCTTTGAAATATCTGTTTGATTTCTTAAGCACTGCACTCAAAGAAAAGGTAGCCTACCAGAGTTAGCCTTCACAAAGATTCATAAGTAACACAACAGCATCATTTTGCAGCTTGTTAATGGAATACTCAAGCTTCCCATCTTAGATAATAAATAACTAAGATACTGAAATGTTAAACCTAACTTGTATTCATATCATGGATGTCAGCTCTCACAGTATTCTAGAAGCATTATATAAAAAGATACATTTTGTTTTAAACTACGTATTTAGTAGGAGGATATGTATATCGTGGCATCAAAAACAGACTCAGCACTTTCTAAGCATATCATCTATCACAGTCTTACCCTTCAAATAGCTGATCCTTTAACAACAGTTTATATGTAGTCACTAATCCACTAATTCACAGTTACTTGAATTGTGTCAAGTAACAATGTCAGCAACCTGTGTCTGCCAGTTAAGAAGCCTAATTCATAATCGAAGCTCTACACCTGCTAATACTCAACTGATGCACCCCTTGACAATTCTATCACTGAACCTTACTGTTTGAAATAATCCTGACTGAGCTAAGTTTTTACCAGGTCAATCTGACATACAAGGTCAGGTTAAATGGGGTAAAAGAAGGCATGAGCATTCCTAATTCTGGAGAATGTTTTATTTTCAAAACAAACATATTACTGTGCTACTTTACCTTTAATCCACCATTTCTCTCTCCCCTCACCCCATCACACCACCTCCAATTTTTTTCAGGTACTAGATTGAGATACCTTGAACTCAGGAAGGATAGATCCCAACCCTAGCCTAACACCCTGAAGATGCTAATCAAATTCCCTTTAGACAGTGATTGATCTAAATGTGGGTGGGTGATTCCAATCTACCCAACTAGACATAGGAGAAGACTGCTTCTTTGGAAGACAGAGCTTCCTTTCCCAAATATAAAGGCAAAGTCTAGATAAGAGAAAAACTCTTTGTGTATCTACCTGTTTCTTCTGTTTGGATATTTCTGAAAAATATAACAGCTCTCTTTCAACATGAATAAAACAACCAAGAGAATTATAGAGATGCTAGCTCAGACAGTGTCTTCACAATGAACAATATTCAGAGGCTGCCTAACCCCAGACTATTTAAGCCCAAATTAAAAGTTATTAGTTTGTTCATACACATTCATTTGTCCAAACACAAGGCCACATGGTGTCCTTGCATTTTTCTCCATCTTTTCTTTCTCATGCCTACTTTCAACCTTCTGTCAACTGCCTTTTACACTGACAGAAGTAATCTCATTTGCATCTGGTTCCCTAACATTTTTTGAATGTTGAAATCAATAAATTTTTTCCATTATTATGACAATGTTAATATTCTATGTTAACATTATGGCTATATAAATATTCTAGTAGACCCAAGTAGAACAGTATAATTAAAAATCCAGTATAATTAATTATACCTGAGTCATTGCAAAGGAGAATGTCAACTTCAAGTAAATTTTCTTTCCTTATATGTGCTCCATCAATAGCTGAAAACATGAGTCTACTATGTATTTGGAGTATTTACTGTTCATACAGAATTAAAAAAAATTTTTTTTCTGGAGTTTCTGAGTATTTTTGCTTCCTCTTTGAAAAAATAAACCTATGGCTTCATCATATCCCCAATATCTTCCAGATCCTTACTCCTTGCAATCAAGCACATTCTTTTCCTTGAAGTTCGCTACCTTCTCTTCCAATTTGGATTGACTTCTTAATATTTGGAACATGACTTTCTCATGAAACTTTTATTTTGTCCAGAATTTTCTAATTGCCCTTTTTTCTTTTTTTTTTTTTACAAATAGTTTATTGTCAAGTTAGTTTCCATGTAACACCCAGTGCTCATCCCCACAAGTGCCCATCCATGCCCATCACCCCCCCACACACACCCATCAGTCCACAGTTTGTTCTCAGCATTCAAGAGTCCCTCATGGTTTGCCTCCCTCCCTCTCCCCAACTATTTCCCCCCCTTCCTCTCCCCCACGGTCCTCAGTTAAGTTCCTCCTAATCCTCCTATACGTGCAAACATATGGTAGCTGTCCTTCTTTGCCTGACTTATTTCACTCAGCATAACACCTCAAGCTCCATCCATGTTGCTACAAATGGCCAGATTTCATTCTTTCTCATTGCCAAGTAGTATTCCATTGTATAGATAAACCACATCTTCTTGATCCATTCGTCTGTTGATGGACACTTAGGCTCTTTCCATGTTTTGGCTATCGTTGAGAGTGCTGCTATGAACATTGGGGTACATGTGCTCCTGTGCATCAGCACTCCTGTATCCCTTGGGTAAGTTCCTAGCAGTGCTATTGCTGGGTCATAGGGGAGTTCTAGTGTTAACTTTCTGAGGAACCTCCACACAGTTTTCCAGAGAGGCTGCACCAGTTTATATTCCCACCAACAGTGTAGGAGGGTGCCCGTTTCTCCACATACTCGCCAGCATTTAGAGTTCTCTGATTTGCTCATTTTAGCCACTCTGACTGGCGAGGTAGTATCTCAGTGTGGTTTTGATTTGTATTTCCCTGATGAGGAGGGATGCTGAGCATCGTTTCATGTGTCTGTTTAATTGCCCCCCCCCTTTTTTTCAATGCCTTCATCTTATACCCAAGTTTTCCAGGTTTCCATAACTTTAGCCATTTCATGGAGGACATTTTCTATGTCCTTTCCCAAAATCTCTGTCCTTCTACTTTAGTTTTGATTGGTTGCTCTCCAGGCCTGAGGTACACCTATTATTCCAGGACTTTACTGTTCAACAAAGTTGATTGCATTTTATGACCTTTATTCTGTCTCTGTCTCAGTCTCACTTGAATTACTCATATGTATATTCTTGAGTAATATCCTAAGAACAGGTGAGTGGGAAGATAAACTAGAAATTGAAGGTTTCTAAATACTTTATTCTATCTTATACTTTATTAATATGTTAGTTGCATCTAGAATTGTAGGTTTAAAATCATTTTCCTTCAGAAGTTTCACAACATTGCACTATATCTTCTAGCATTTAATTTTGCTGTTGAAAGAATTGCCATTGTCATGATTTTGATTTCTTTGTATGTGGCCTCATTTTCTGGACAATTTTAAGATATTCTTATTTTTGTGTTTTGAAAGTTTTTTTCCTGGTTACCTGAAATTACACAATGTTATGTGTATATAATTATTTGTTGTTCTGGCCATTCAGATTTATATATGAAGATGTGTATCTACCCTCATTTCTGAGAATATTTATTTTATAGACTGATACCTTCTGTCTTATCCTACATATTTTCTCTTTTCTTTTGGATTCTCTATTTTGGGATAGTTTATAAACTTTATCTTCCAACTATTCTGTAATTTGTAAAAAATTTGGAATGGTATTTTAAATTTTCAAGTGTTCTCTTTTATTCTTTATTCTCTTTAAAATGATCCCATTCAAATTTTGCATAGGTAGTGTTTTTCTAAGCTTCAAGTATAAAGTAAATTACAATGACTTTTCAAAAAAGTTTTCTTCTCGTCTTTGAAATATTTTTTATAGGATTAATCTTTTCTATTAACCTTTTGTCTTTCTCAGTAACGCTTAAAGGATTTCTTCAAATGATTTGTGATTCTTCACGTATGTATCTTCACATTTTAGAATGAGAAAAAATATTTGACAAGGAACTTTTTGCCTATGGGTGAGTTTTGTTGACTCTCAGGCCTTGTTTCAGTCAGAAGAGGAATTTATTTTATAATAGACATTCCCACTTTTTCTCAAGGCAATCTGTTCAATTATCTTAGAGAAGAACTATGATTTTTTTTTTTTTTTATTAACCTGAGGTGAAGAGCTTGGCATTAGGCTGATTAACAAGCAAAGGTAGGAGAAGGGATTCTACATATCTATACACATCGTGTTAATACACAGTTTCGGCCAGCCCTACTTCACATTCCCATCTCTGATCCTGGGTCCTGAGACTTACTGAGATTCTCCTAGCCATCCATCAATGGCATTAACTGTATCCCCCTCTACACATGTTCTGAGCTGCAGCTTCCTGCAGACTACTTGATCATGCAAACGTGCATATGCCTTTCATCATTAGAATCTGTGGGTGTCTCTGGTCCACATGTACCACCTTCCATAATTGTTTTATTCCTTTACAATCATTTTATGGAGTCTTGAAAAGGAGAAATCTTGGCTCACTGATTTGTACAGAAATCAGTTTTACATTTAAAAAAAGGGGGTGATGGTGGTGCCTGGGTGTCTCAGTCGGTTAAGTGTCCAACTTTAGCTTAGGTCATGATCTCACAGTTCATAGGTTCAAGCCCTATGTTGGGCTCTGTGCTGACAGCTCAGAGCCTGGAGCCGCCTTTGAATTTTGTCTCCCTCTCTCTCTGCTTCTCCCCCACTAGTATGCTCTGTCTCTCTCTCTCTCAAAAATAAACATACATTAAAACTTAAAAAAAAAAAGATCCTGGAGGCAGAATAGGGAGTGTATATTTTCAACAGGCAAGATATTTATTCAATTCAATCATCTCCATGTAAAATCAATACATTTACCTTTAAGATTTGTTGTGGTGTCCTTGCCTCTGTACTAAATAGCCTGATTCTCATTTCCTACCAGGATGAAGCTATTAATTCCTGCTAACCCACTTTTCCTATAGTAATTTTTTCTGTTATTTCTCATGTCCTGTGTTCTGAGAAAGCCATAGATGACCAAGCCTAACACATTCAAGCATTTTGAATAAAAAAGTGGCAATAGATTCTGTGGCAGGATTTGAGCTCGTCTCCCAAAATTATGTTCAGGCTGTGTAGCCTAGACCTTGAGACACCAGGCTTGGTGGTTGAGAGGCTTCTGCACTTTCCTACCCTGTTCTAAGGTACGTGAGGGAGCGTAATGAAGAGTTACTAAGGTACCTAGTATTTTTCATAACATACCATTTGATCTTAATTTCTTGACTCAGTTATTGTTACCTACGACAATATTTAAAATTCTCTGTGGGTACATTGAAGAACTAATCAGATTTACCCATATTATTATCTATTTTAAGTGTGGTGGCTTCTGATGCTTCTTCCAGCTCAGTGATGAAACCCAAACTCCATTTTCACCACCACTACCATCATCCGGATGCTCAGAGCTCTTGCCTCTACATTAAGCTTCTAGACTGAAAGATTATTTTAGCCAATGTCTGTGTCTCATTACCTTTTCTTAATGTACTTTTTTACTGTGATCAATGGTTCTTTCTCATCCCTTCTGTTTGCTGCTGCCTCCACCAATCCACCAACCACCACTCTCTGATTATAACTTCAGGCAGAACCGAAGTTTCCTGGAGAATTGTAAATAATACGGGGAAGCCTGGATAGGCCCAGCAGGAGGAAGTAGGTGTACCTTCTGAGGAGTACCATTCCAAGATTTTGTTCATTTGAAATTATTTTTTTTTTAATTTTTTAATGTTTTTTTTTTTATTTATTTCTAGGGGAGAGAGAGAGAGAGAGAGGCAGCGTGAGTAGGGGAGGGTCAGAGAGAGAGGGAGTCACAGACTGAAACAGGCTCCCGGCTCTGAGCTGGCAGTCAGCACAGAGCCCGACGCGGGGCTCGAACCCACGAACCGCAAGATCATGACCTAAGCGAAAGTCGGACGCTTAACCGACTAAGCCACCCAGGCGCCCCATTTGAAATTATTTTTTAATAAGTGCTTAGGCTTGGCAGCTTTTTTCCTTTGACAATTGACTGTATACATCATCCTGGATTCAAAAAAATGGCATTTTATATTTCACTAACTTTATAAAAGAAGAATAACAACACAGCGTTTTCGTCTGATCTTAGCCAAAAGGCCAAGAAGCGATACAACACGTTTTCAATAAAACCATTCCATTGCTCTTAGTTGGACGTATTTTTTTCCTTGAACCCCTGTGTATTACTTCATTAATACTTGATTAGGTAACTCTTACAATCTCTTATCCTATATAATGTGGACACTTATTTTATCATCCTGCCTGGAGTGATAAGAACCCGTGTGAGGTCAAGGACTCTAACTTACCCAACTTTCTTACCCTGTAACACCCGAAGAGTAAAATAACAGGCACTTCATAATGATTTGAAGGGTTGAACAGAAGCACTTGACACTCATAAATGCATAAAGTTACTTTATTTTCAGTATACATTTAATTTTGAAAAATATAAATGCTAAAATATCTCATCTTCTTCATCTCTTAATTCCATAAAAGTCACAATAGAAAGCTTCATAAAACTGTAAAATACTATAATGTTATAGGAATTTTAGGTTTTATATTGGAAAAAATTATTAGTAATATATTGAAATGTTTTCTGTTCTTTATCATTTGTTCCACCATGTTGATCTACTTCATTTAAAATAAAAAGATGCATCATTTCTCCAAAGTTAATAAAGACTTAAGAGAATAAAAATAAGAATATCTGAAAGTGCGTATTGATTCTGAAAAGTAAGGTGTACAGATATGTACCAGCCATGAAAATGGCTACAAAAGAGGCAACTACTCACTCTTTTCACATTGTAGGACTGGGACAAAGATAACTTCTGGCTCTAAAAGTTTCACTGGATGACTTTAGCCCTGAGTTGCAATTGTCTGTCTGGGAAACACAATTCAGGATTTTAGTATGTACCCATAGAGCACGGAGAAATGAGCTAAGAAATAGGCCACATCCAAATTCCTGGTCTAAACACAACTTGACTGGCTGGCATGTATCATAAAACTTTTTTATTTCAGGCGGCAGCAAAGCTCAATGAAATCATCCTCTGAAAACGCCCAAGGCCCTTCAGCCAGTCAAGTGCTATAAAATATCATTTGATTGTATTCAGCCACTTGGTGCCACTGGGCTTTATGCTCATGCCGTGAAGAGTCGATGTGAAATACCATGGAATAAATAAGAAAATCTCAAGTTCCTGCACCGAAATCATTAAGTGGTATGAAAAGACTTGAAGAATGCTTTGTCCCGTCCCTGAACAATGTCAACCTCTGTAATACAACTCAAATGGTTTCATTTTGTTTTTAAAGGATAGTCAGCAGTCAATACATTTCAAGTACTTTAAAACACAGTTTAAAAAAAAAAACAAAAACTTGGAAGACAATCGTTCTCTGTATTATACAGCAATATGTAGCTGATAAAAGATTTACTCTGTGTGTGTTGGTGCGTGTGCATAAAACATACACAAACTGACTGACTGATGGCAGGTAATCCCTTCTCCCCACCCCCCATTCTTGAGGTGGGGGCTTATTAGAGAGGGTTTTGTTTTTGTTTTTGCACATCTTTAAGCCTCCGTCTCCCACCCCCTACTCCACTGCTTGACAGGAAGAGGCAGGATCACTACTGCCTATGGCACAGAAAATAGTTAGGATTCCAAGTCCTGGTCTCACACAGTACGAGAGTGATCGTTATCAGGGAAAACAGTGTCTCCAAGAGATTTTCTTTCAAATGCGAAACCAGAGGCCTTTATGCTCCTTTGATAGGGCCAACTCTTGACCTAGTGATCTCTTCAACAGTAAGTTTGTACCACCACAGGACTTCTGCTTGACATCCGGGGAGAGCATACTTAGTCTTGGAGTCCTAACAACCTGAATATTGCGTGTCTCTGCATTCACATCGGAGAATGACACTTTTGAAAAATGTACCGTTGTACTGTATTCTGTGTGTCCCGTTTACACAGAAACAACCCACCCCCAAGTCTGGTTAGCTCTCAGACAATGAGTAAATTCAGTTAAAATGCAGATGATCTGGTGGCTCTGTATGAACCTCAGGTTTCATCTGCTTGTTTAGTAACTACTTTTGTTCCTCTGAAACTAATGATTTTTAAAAAGTTTCCCTGGGCTCCAAGTTATTGCAAGGGCTTGATATTAACTGTTACTTTTAGCAGACAGAAGGTACTATTCTGCATTCACATCGTGCATTTCAACCTTTCACCACAGCATATGGATCAGAAGTGGATGTGCAGATAGCTTTTAGATCTACTCAAAGGCTGAAATACTGAGTTAAGTTGCTTCAGGAGTTCTTTGAAAGAGATGGAGAAAGGCACAGATCCTGAAATACTTGATTCATGATCAGAAAGACAAAGTATTACATCTAGGGCCTTTATAAAAGTGAATAAAGGTGTCTTTAATTTAACAAGATCATAGGTTAGACTGAACTTATTATGCATACCTCTTAGACACTTGTTTGATGTTTCCCTTGGTAAAGAAAAAGGAAAACCTTCTTATATAGTTTTACACTAGAGTAAGGAAGAACTAGGTAGTATAATCATTTTAAGGATAGCTCTAAATACAAACGTGATGCCAAAATGTGGCATGTAAGGTTTTAACAAATAACATGTAATTTGCTGCTTTCATTTCAATGAAAACAAATTGCAGGTCATTTATGTCTAATTTGTATAAAATGTTAAAGTTTTAAGATTATCAGATACTATAAAAGTAACAGCTAATTCAGGATAATAAGATTCTTATAATCAAAGTTTTAAGAGGACAGAATTATAATTAATACAAGAATGAGTGGGAGTCACCATGTGCATATTTTGAAACCAAATAAATGGTTTCATCCTGCTTCTGGTACTCCTCCAGCAACCTGTTTTAGTTGGGATATATCACAAATATGGTTATATAAATCCAAAATTATGAATTCAATATTTAAAGTGTTATTTTTAATGCTCATTCACAACACATAATGTGATCTGTTAAAAAGATTACACTTCAATAACATGCCAAATTTGGTTACTAAAGACCCAATTTTCCTTTTTCTAATTTTCAGTATGGTACTTTGAAATATATCTGTTCTAAAAAACACGTGTGAGCAATGTTAAAATGTGTGTGTGTGTGTATGTATATCTGCAGATCTATCTGCATTCCCATAAACACTATAGATGTGTCAATGGTCTATTAATATTCCTATGGATTTTGTACTATAAATATGAGCTCTTGGATCAGTGATGGCATCTGGGCAATAAAATATATTATCCTCATTTGCATAATGGTAAATCTCTTAGACCTCTGATGGATTTTTCATATGTGGTTTGGGTTTTATGAAAACTGACACAAGGGGCCAGATAACTACCCATTGCATACCTTTACTCTGTCTCTCTCTAACCCTGCACATATGTGCACCAGCCACACACAGAGTATGTACACAAATACACAAATATTTCAAAATGAGAAAAAAAAGTCTAACAATACTGGATAGGACATTGACATGGTAATAAAATCAGCATCTATGCCTGGATATTACTTTTATCAAAACATCAGTTATTCCCATTACATAGGAGCCTCTCCCTTCTCCCCCATTCTCTTCATAAAACAGTAAATTTCTCTTAAAGAAAGGGAAAAATGGATGCTTAGAAACATGGTGTGTTTAATCTGATCCAGCCCTCTGGCTTACCTTAGAGATTGTGTATCCGTGTGTGTATGTGTGTGTAAAAATCACATTATATACAATACAATTTTTACAGAAAGCCTGGCAGCTACAAATAAGAGGTAGAACTACTCAAAACTAGGTTTCCTGCTGCAGGAAAAAATTCATTTTCTTTACAGTAATTAAAAAAAAGTTTAAAAAATTGACAAAAAATAAGTTGCAGGTTAGGCCCCATAATTTAAACAACAAAATCTACGAAGAAAAATATTCTTCAATGTACTCAACAGATAAGTTCATTAAAGGGTTAAAAAAAGTTGCATAGGAAAAAGGGATATTCCAGCACTTGCTACAATGATGGCAACGGTTTCTCTACAGGGAGTAAAGTACCTTTAGTTTTTCTTCTTTTGATAACTCTAAGATTAGGGCTTACAAGCAAGAGCAAGTTCGCATTGCGGCACTTTTTCCAGTCCTGGAAAGCTCTAGAAGCAAGAAGGGACTCTGCCTGGAGGTCAAGGTTTATTCTACCAGGCAGACAGACAAGCCAGTAAGCACAGCTCCAAAGCTAAAGTTGTAAGTTCCTTCGATATGTTAATAAAAGGTGTTACAAAATCCTTAATACTTTTGCCCTCTGCTTAATAAAGGAAAAGGACAGGGTCTGTGCGTGTCTTGAGTGACAGAGGAATTTGGTTGTCAGAGGACACATCTGAAAGTGTGAAAAGGGGATTCTTCAGATGTTTTTAAAGAACGGTGCAGTACGGTCTTGATTTTACCTATGCAAGAGAGAAGCAGAGTGAGCACTATGTTATTTGGCCAATGACCAAAAACCAAAACAAAACAAAAATTAAAAAATAAACAACCGGACAAAACCCCAGAACATTTACAACAAAAACTGTCCGTTGTAAAGACAGACAAACAGGTTACAATGTAGTTTCTGTTCCCTTGCTCCTCCAGAAATAACCATTGTCTTCAGGCTCAAGTTCTATCCTAATTTGAGGCACAACTTTTACTGGAGTTCTAGGAGGACTAGAGAAAAAAGAAAAGAAAGAAAATAGTAAGTAAATCGGATTTCCCTCATCACCTGTCCAATATATTTCTGCATTGTGCGGAAGCTGAATGTGTCCTTTGTTCTCTTTAAAATACTCTTCTGCTCTTTCTATATTAAAAACAAATATTCTTAAATGGGAGGAAGGTACCAGAAGAGTCAAGAAACCCAAGTGCAAAATTTCTTAAAACCTTCATACTTCAAAACGACAGAAAAATCAAAAAGGAGGACGGCCGGGTGGGTGATATTGTGAGAACTTAAAAGGATGAACAGACCTACATGAAGAAAATATTCAGAGATTTTTTCCGTTTGGAAAATCAAGGAGGGTCTGAGATCTCTGGAGCCGTGTTAAGATTAGGGAAGAAAACTACTAGAGAGCTGCCAGCAAACTGTAATTATCCCTTCAATCAGAGATGATGCGGAAGCGATAAAAGTGAATGCGGGTCCTGGCTTTGCCTTAATGATAATGAAAGTTCCATTACTTTGCAATATAGTAGGTCTCCTAGAGTGCTTTCTACATAAAAGCCGGGGAGAGGTGTGGGGATTGGGCAATTGATTTAAGATAACTTGTAGACAGGACGGGAAACGAGGTATTCTGCCAATAACCCACCACGGGCCGCATTTCTGTGGGATGATCGCATTTCTGTGGGATGATCATCTGTGGGATGAACAATGTGAAATAGCGAGTTGTCCTTTACCTTGGCATACCGAGTGACTGAAGGAAAGGAATTTTATCAGCATGATGTGTGGCGTTCAAGGAATGTTGGTGATCTTTCTCCTGGAAAAAAAAATTTTTTTTAAATCATAAACAGTAGGTTTCGGGAACATGTAAAATTAGAGTAAAAATAAAAATTGTCATAAAAATCGATGCATTACAATGGGAAAGAGAAAGGCAAACTTCGACAATTTCAATAGACACTGTATTGACCTAAGAATCTAAGTAATGTGATGAAGATAAAAATCTGTTAGTTTCATTTCCTCTGGGTGAATACAGTGGGATGGACTGCTGTTGTTCTTTTAGGTGAGAGGGTAGGAGGCCAGTCATTTTTAGAGGATCTACTTAATGTCTTAAGTCTTTCCCTTGGATTTCCAGGACAAAATCCACAGTTTTCCTGCTGTTATTCATGGGGAGAGAAGACGATTTTGAGGAACTTGATTATCCTGCACCTCTACTATCAATTGTGTTCTTTCATGAATTATAAAAGATAAATATGACATTAGAGAAGATTTCAGTTAGGATGATCAAAGATATTTTGCTTAAGTAAATTTCTAATATCGTATCAATTTTCCATGTACCCTTCAAATGGATATTTGAGAGAATGAATAACAACTAGCACTAAAAGAACCATTTGCCATAAAACTTTCTCCATGAGCCCCAAATTCTAGCTGGCGGTGCTTTTTTATTTTTTTTTATTTTTGAAGCAGCCTTTAAACTGTACTTAGGAGGGTCATGGTGCCAACGGAAGACATATGTGCTGTGTCCCTTACACGGTTTTGTTTTGCTATTAATGCTCTCGCATTAATAACATGAAAAATGAAGCCAGAATATAGTTTGAGGAGCTTGAATTCAAAAAAGAAATATTAACTACATCCTGCTGATGGGACTGAGACGAAATTAGCCTCAGTTACATGTTATAGGTTACAGGCTGGACGTCAAAGTTGAGACTGTTTTAACTGTTCTTTAAACCCAGTGTGGCAGCCAGCCTCCGAGATGTCCCCCAGCATTGCTGCCGCCTTCCCGTAGCCACGTCCTTGTGTCATTTCTTGCCAGGTTGTACCAGGGCTGGTTTGTGTGTGACCCTTAGAACATGGCAGAAGCAATGGCATGTCACTTCTGAGATTCAGTTATAAAACTGCAGCTTCTGCCTTGGTTTCCCGCTCTGTCCTCACTGGCTCTGGGGGAAACTATATTATGGGCATCCCTATGCAAGTGCCCATGGGCCAGGGAACTGAAGGCCAATGGCCTCCTGCCAATGGCCTTGTGCATGAACTTGGAAGCAGATCCCAGTGCCCCTTGTCTTCAAGCTTAGCCCCAGCCAAAGGCTTGTCTGCTGTCTCACGAGTTGCTAAAGACAGAACCGCTGACATCACCTGCTCCTAAATTCCTGAACATCCGGAACTATAGAAGAAAATATATATTTGTTGTTTTAAGCTGCTAACTGTTGTGGTAATTTGTTAAACAGTGATAGAAAACTAACATATCTATTCTTCATAAATAGCCATCCATTTCAACTCTTCTTGGTAACCTCTTACTGAGGTGGAAGTGGCTTTGTCAAATAGAAATAAAAGTGTCTCAGCTGTCTTTTTTCCCATAACAGATCAGTAGACTTTGAAGTGCCTCTGGATCTAAAAGAATACATTTTCTTCAAATGAGAACCCAAAGTGAAAGTAGTTTGGAAGCAATTGCTACTTGATATTGGAAAGGCTTGAGATATTCACTAATGTTACTTTGGAGGTTTTCCCCTTTTTCAAGTGGCCTGTTAACTCAATTACCAAAGAAAAGATGGTATGTCAGAAACCATTATACTTCGGTCACCAGGCTACTACCCCAGAAAGACCAGTCCACTTAAAAAGGTGTTTTCGAAATAGCAGGAAAGGAATGAAGAAATTAGGAAGAAAATGTACGATATAAGTAATACCTAAAAAGTTGTATTAATATTTTATGATTGCTAATTAAATTGAAAATAGCAATTATTCCAAATTCTCAATATGTACAATTGATTTGCTGATCATTTAGAGATCCACACTGCAATTTCTCTCTGGAGCCCATTTGGTCATTGGCTAAAAAAAGCCTAAGGAAGACAAACAGTAACAGACAGTGATGTAGTACTATAAGCTGCAATTCTAAATACCAGCAGAAAAAAATATGAGTTAAAAACATGGTTACGAGTTTAGCAATTGAAAGAAACTGGTGAGAATTTTGGTCAGAGAAAAGACTAACAAACAAAAACTTAAAAGGTTATGGATAAAAGAAAGAAGAGTGAAGCTCAAGGAATGTAAAAAAATGGAGTTTTATAATAATGAAGTGTTTTATAATAATGAAGTGTAAATCTTCAAGTAGAAAAACAGGAAGAAAATAGAGGGGGAAATTAACATAAACGGTAATTCTAAAGATTTTTCTCTGTAAGTGCAAATCATATTTGAGCAGTCATGCAAGAGGTTAGCTCTACTCACTGTCGGAAGGTTTGCTATCACTTAGGAAAGGTTGCTGTTCCATGATGTCCATTGGAATTTTAATACTTGGAACTTTTTCTGAGTATGGGCAGTCAGACTGTGAAAGAAATTTATAACAGATTTTAGAAAGTTTTTACGATACTCCCAGTACTGACCAAATCTATCATATTATCATTTACATTGTCTAAGGAGAAAAGAGTTTGATATGCTCATTTTTACTTGCTAACTTTTCAAATTCTACACAATCTTTCTCACATTTGTTTTCCTCTCTTCTGAGTCAATGGGGTCGAGTTAATTAAAACTAGAACCACACCAAATAGAGATCGCTATAAATTAAAACAAGTATAAAGCTTCCATAAACTGGGTTCCCAATCAGCAACCATTTATGGGTTTGTTGTGTGTATAAAGCAAATAATCTCAATGTGAAACATTAGATCTAGGAAACTTCCTCAACTATAATATGGTCTTAAAATTCTTGTTTCATTTATGCTTTCTGATTTCACGTCCAAGAAAATGAGGACTCATCTCTCCTTCCAAGACAGATAGAAGATTAAAACATTCATGATCAAGGAGCCCTGTATGTTCAGTTGAAAAAAAACCTCCCCCTCTTTAATACTCTATCAAAACTATTTTGTAGTTAAAGGTTCATTTCCATTTGCTTATACAAAATATATTTGAAAGCTTAGCAAAACATGAGAAAATAAAAATCAAAAGAAAGGTACCAGGCAGCTTAAAAAACCAGGTCACCATGGGGCACCTGGGGGGCTCAATCAGTTAAGTGTCTGACTTTGGCTCAAGTCATGATCTTTTGGTTTGTGGGTTTGAGCCCAATGTAGGGCTCTGTGCTGACAGCTCAGGGCCTGGAGCCTGCTCCAGATTCTGTGTCTTCCTCTCTCTGTCCCTCCCTCACTTGTGCTCTGTCTCTCAAAAATTAATAAATGTTAAAACAAACAAACAAAAAACAGGTCACCTAAGCCAAAACTACAACAGATTTTCACAGTATTACCACCTTACTTTTTTTTAAAGAATTCATTATATTGAATCCAAGTTAATGTTTAAACTGAAAAGATCAAATCCATCCCTTAACTGAAAGTACCAAAGAGATGGCCTTAACAGAAAGATGGAAAAGAAAAAAAGTAGAGATCAAAGAAAATGAAGAAAAAAGAAACCCTAACATACAGACTACTACATACATTGAAAATTCCTTTAAGGTGAATCTAAAGAGGGTAATAAGCCACAATACGATTTTAAGGGACTAAGATACTGCGTTTAAATTGACCAAAAAAAAAAAAAAAAGATGTTACATGCATGTACCTTTATGAGAATGTCAAGAAGGACAAGTTTTAATCACAGTATTTCAAACATTTCCTCAAATAATAGCATTTATGGATGAAGAGGTTGGAAGCCAACCGTTAAACATAGCCTACCAGGCAGATCCAAAAATGACAGAGTGGCTCAAAATATTGGCAAGGCATAATTTTCACTACTGCTGACAAAAGTGTTATAACCCCCATGCCCCCCTGTGGCTCTCTATATCCATGGATCCCAGCACCCATGATTACAAGGTGAACACTAGAAGAGCTATCTTCCAGCTCTAGAGCCCCCAAATAATAAGCTCAACAAACAGAACTTATTACACACATATACTCTAAATTGCTTGGTTGAGTTCACTAAGACAAATACATAAGCTTGTTGTTTTTTAGTGGGGGCTGGGGGAAGAAGAGAAAGAGGAAAAGACAAGAAACAAGTATCACACATTATCTTCAAGAAATCTGTTGGAAATACAGAGCTGGAAATAGTAAATATCATTAATAAAAGAATAGCACTGTTTAAATAAAATATGATATGTTGAAAATTGAATCCAAGAATTAGACGAACTTCTCAGGAGCTCATTTGATCCAACTTTTGACACTAGACAGCATAAATTTAAAACATCCCCAAAAGTTGATAGTTTATTATTTTCTTAAAAGCTATTAGAGATGAGGATTCTATAATACTATTTCCTATATCAGTTATATGTAATAAATTTTAAGTTTGGTGCCAATGTACATAACATGGCATACTTCTTTTGAAAATTCAAGATGAAATACCACTTTAATTATGTCAGTATTTCAGGTGTTCCCTTTTTTTGTCTTGAGTGGTCTAGAAATTAATTTCAAATTTTGATTTCAATTGAATTTGTAAACATTTTTTAACCATTCTTTTTTTTAAAATTTTTTTAAATGTTTTATTTATATCTAGGAGAGAGAGAGAGAGAGACAGCGTGAGCAGGGAAGGGTCAGAGAGAGAGGGAGTCACAGACTGAAAGAGGCTCCAGGCTCTGAGCTGGCAGTCAGCACAGAGCCTGACGCGGGGCTCGAACCCACGACCGCGAGATCATGACCTAAGCGAAAGTCGGACACTCAACCGACTAAACCACCCAGACGCCCCTTAACCATTCTTTTTAACACTGCACCCTAATCTATACTGCAATTTAAACACATTCTCCTTCTCTGTCATCACTGGAAACAGAAAATCTATACACCTGTTCTCACTGAAGATGGATGATGACAGTCACAAAACCTCCCTCAGACTCTCTTTCTCTTTAGCTAAATGTGCCTCATATATTTAGCCTTTTTTTTTTATTGGATCAATTTATTTGAAATCCAATTTTGTCTGTTGCCTTCCTTCACTGTACTATTTCTAAATTCTCCACAAAAAATACAATCAGACAGCCTGACCAACTGGAAATAACCAGACAGGCCTGGATCAGAGTTTTGGCTTTGCCACTATGTCTGTGTGCACTCAGAAAAATGACTTAACATTTCTCAGTCTAAATTTTCTCCTATATAAGAACAAAAGCGTACACTCTAAGGGGCTGTGACGGCAAGTAAGGACAAGTATGCATGATCAATCAAAAAGATCCAGTACAGAGTAGACAGCAAAACTTAACCATACTCCCACTTTAGAATTATATACCAGGGATCCAATTAGAATGGGGATACTCCACTGTGTAAAATCCAGAACAAACCTTCACATAGAAAATGTCACTTTGGCCATCCTTTATCCCAGTCTACTGGGATAAAAATGTGTGTGTGTGCGCGTATGTGTGTGTGAAATAACCTCAGCCTTTCTCCTAGCACTGATTACAGACCCCTACTGCAGCACTCGTGACATGATCTCCTAAAGATAAAAAAAAATGGGCAATAATTTTATTTCTCTAACCTTAATCACCCAGTTGTAGGAGGATCATTTGGACTACAAAACTGACAACTACAATTCTGTAAAAAGACCCTAGGGTCCATGACCCTTTCCTTTTCACTGAAGGGTAACAGGGAAATAATCTTAAATCATGTCAAAGTTCAGTGTGAGGAGAAGTACAACAGCGGAGGACTTTGGCTGAGAGCCTACTCAAATGGATACATAGATTGCAGGAGGTGAGGTCACAGGTGTTTGTCCACATTAGGCTTAAAATTACATAAAACGAAGTTATCATCTAAAATTTAAATCCTGGATTATCATTAGCAAAACAAATACATTCTACAGCATTATGAAGCAAATTTTCTTTTTATCTGTGAAATGGAAGGTTGGAGATCTTTAGATGTGGTGGGGTGTTTTTTGGGGGAAGTCAATTTATTGCTATCGGTATATTAATGGCTACAGAAAGACTTCAGAAAAAAAAAAACTAAAGAAAGAAAATAAAGGGCAAAGGAAGACTGGCATGTAATACAGCCAAGTAAACATTCTCTGAATTCAGCCATATATCTCACATAAAGTATATATACATATTATACTTTATATAACATACATATATGTTTCACATTTATTTCTTTAGCTTTACTGTGGAGTTTTGGAAAGCCTTACATCATCATTGTCACTGTCCAGACTTCCTTTCTTCTTTTTCTTTTTCTTCTCATCTTCCTTCTTCTTCTTGTCCTTTTCTGGAATGACATCATCGAGGAAGCTGAGGTCATGTTGGGAGAAGAGGTAGTCCATGCCTTTTCTGACAGCTACAAGTGCCAAGATCTGCAAGGACAAATATAGAAAGTATGAAAGAAACAATGTCACATAAAGTCATAGTGAGTATTGATACTACTCTATTAAAGGCATTTGAAACTTAGCTTGTAGAAGGCTAGAATATGATAGAACTCATCTTGCTTATATAGATTTATATTAAGTGGACCGCAAACATTTTCTTTATGGGGAAAGCTGGCTCATAAAAGTATTAAGTTGGGGTTCCTGGGTGACTCAGTTGGTTAAACATCTGATTTCGGCTCAGGTCATGATCTTGTGGCTTATGGGTTCGAGCCCTTGCGTCGGGCTCTGTGCCGACAGCTCAGAGCCTGGAGCCTGTTTTGGATTCTGTGTCTCCCTCTCTCTCTCTGCCCTCTCCCACTTGTACTATCTCTCTCTCAAAAATAAACATTAAAAAATTGTAAAAAAAAAATTATTAAGTAAAACTCACTTTGTTCACTGAAATGTATGATCATATTCACTAAGAATTTCAACATGAAAGGATTATTTTTTAAACCATTTTCTTCTATGTCAGATTTTTAATAAAATGGCTGAGAGTTTAAAGGGAAAAAACAGCCTGCATATGATTTCTAATTATTCAAAATTAAAACATTATGCAGGTTTTTGAAAATCAAGAAAATTTGTACAACATACAGTACACTAAAACATCTTCAAAGTACTAATAATGAGACAGTATTTGAGTACGCACAGACCATTTAATCTACTGGGAGACTTCAATCACTACCATGACCTGAAAACTTACTGTGTGACAGATGTTGTGCTGAACTCTTAGGCAGAATTTTCTCATTTCTTCCCACCACAAACTCAAAAAGTAGATATTGTGATCTCTATCTTGCAAGTGAGGAAACTAAGGCTTAGAGACATTAAATGTATCATCCAAGATCATAAAGCCAGGTAAGAAAAAAAATACAAAGGGCCCCCAGCCGTCTACCTCTAAAATCAGTATTCTTAAAATACATATCTTTGATTCTATGAGTTACCCTTGAAGAGTAACTTCTAAAAGTACATTAAAAAATAAAAAAAATAAAAGTACATTAAAGATGTCTTTGCTCAAGAATAAAATTAGTATGCACTAGGATATAAGAGTCGTGACCATCTCCAGTTAAACACTTGGGTTCATCCACATCATGCTCTCTGTATGTCCATTTTTTCATCTGAGAGAAATTAACAACATCTGCCCTACTGATATTATGATATTGTTTTGTGATCAAACAAAAGCTCTGGGAAGATAAAGAATACTTTATACAGATGACACATTATTATTATTTATAGCACAAGTAATAGGTGATTTACTGGATACATTTTAAATTTATCCAGGCCTAACTCTGTTTTTCCTGCCTATAGCAAAACTAATACGTAGATTGTACCAATAGGCAAATGGGAGTCATTTCTCACACTCGTGTTTTCCAGTAAGCTAACAGAGTTTAAGGATAAAAAAAAAGGGATATAAGGAACCATCAAGAATATTACTAGTATTTTTATATCATTTTTTCTGCTTCCTTCCTTTTTTTTCCCTTGGAGAAAAAAAAAAATTACAAACAACAAATACACAGAAGATAAATTAGGGGCACCCGGGTGGCTCAGTTGGTTAAGTGTCCAAGTCTTGATTCTGGCTCAGGTCATTATCTCACGGTTCATGGAATCGAGCCATAGGGCTGTGCACTGACAGTGCAGAGCCTGCTTGGGATTCTCTCTTTCCCTCTCTCTCTGCCCCTCCCATGCACATTCTCTCTCTCTCTCTCATTCAAAATAAATAAATATCCATTTAAAAAAGGATAAAATAATAATCCTGGGTAAGAGTACAAGGATTTTTATAAAAAATAAAATATGGTCTGTGTATGAAAATTCCATGGGGGAGACAAAGCAGACTGAGAGGCTGGCTTGGTGACTTGTTTCAAGTGTACACATGTACATTTTCTTGCAAGAAATGGAAAGTTATGGTAAAGCATAAAATTTAGTGTCAAAGCCAAAAATAGACCTAGCATTTCCTTTGTTACTTCTTTCACTTGTAATTCTAAGTGCAATGTTAGTCATCTTACCTTGTGTCTCATCATATCACGGCAAGTATCGAGAGCCCAGACTTATCCTTAAACTTAGCATGACACAAACCAGCGAGCACTTCAAAAACTGCACTTCTCACTCCATTTCTTCTAAGTCATTGGATGACCTGTCAGAAGCTGCCAAACTTGTTTCCTTATTATTTGGACTGAAATGTGTCATGCTTTGTTATTTAGACTGATTCTATTATACAATATTTCTGAAATAACTGATGTGTACTGATGTCTACCTAATGCCAGCCATTATGCTATCTACTTGATATTTATTAGTGATGCTCAGAGTAACAATACTAATGCCATGCCCATTTTACAAGCAGGTTAATGGCAGCTCATGAAGGCTCCCTGATCAGCAGAAACTAGTGCTGGTATCTGGACTCAGCTGAGTTTGACACTACAGTCCAGTGTAGATGACCATAGACATAGGAACCTTAAATGACAATGGATCAAATCAACGTTATTTGGTCAAAGCTGGAAAAAAGTAGAACCATACAGAAAAGACATTTATATCTTCTATGTTACAGTAACAAGTGATATTGATATGATTTGATGGGTAGGTTCAATGAAAGGAATCCCTACCATGACTGGAAAAATGATAGCAGCCACCGTGGACTTGAGGATCCAGAGTAGGGCTAGACATAACACCTGTAAAAAAGTGAACAGGTGGACTCTGCGTAGGGGGACGTGGCGCAAGTAGATAAAGTCTGGCTGATGCTTCAGGGGCATCAGAAGCAGCTTCAGGCGATCCATGAACTGGGAAGGAAAGACGACAGTACAACTGTATTACTTCCAGAGCTGATACACAAGCTCCTTTCCACAATGCCTAACTAATGATTAGTGATTTATATACTATAATTTAGGCAAGCAGTGTCCTTTTCAGAGGACATTGGTCAGGGAGTGCACAAATTTAGTCCAGCACAGTGAGACATAATAAGAGTCTTCCAATTGTTATTACTTTGCAGGAATGTTATGCAGATCTATGAGATAGAGTGGCCACCAAAGAATAAAGTCACAACGCCAAATATAAATTCTAGATGCTCATCTCTTCCTTTCTATTTTTACTATCTGAGTCTCGGAAGAGAGAATCTTGTGACTAATTTCGTCATGATGTGCTGAAGGAAGACATCTAACTCATGTATCTTACTCTGCCTTGGTCACCTTACCTGAAAGAGAGAGGATGCTACTATGCATCATATGCATTTCAGGGATGTTTCAAGGATAGAAAGGAAGGATCCAACTTGAAAATGGGAATGCATTGGTATTTTCATCAATTGCACATTATTTATCTATGGCATTACTTAACTAATACCATGCAGCAATTCGTTACCATTTCTTTTCAAAATAAAGTCATATGACTTTTATAGTGAATTTCAGAGTGTCAACAACCAGATATTTGAATCTAGGGGAGGCTATCACAGTGGCTACACGGACCACTGAGTACCTCTGTGCCAGGTGCTGTGCCCCAAAGATTAACTGCTGAATTCACATTGGCAGTGATGAGAAGGATGATATTTCGGTACCTACCATAGGATCTTTCAAATAAAAGATATTCAATAAATAGCTGCTGAATGGACTTATGATGGAATAAGACTCTGAAGTAAAATTTCTGCTTTTTTTTTCTAGAGGAAAGGGAGAAGTGTACAAGTAAAGGAGACTGTTACGGACAAGCTTCTCAGAAGCAATTTCCTATGAAACAAACTTTCTTTCTCTGTCCAGGCCTACTTTTCATGGGAGGGGGCCTTGCTGTTTATGAAGATTGTATTACAAAATTTCTTGCTAAAGCAATCTTGCCAAAAGGTCTAAAAGAGGGAGAATCCAGAGAAAAGTAAGGAGAAAAGGCAACAGGGGCAGAAGCAATGCTGAATTTAAGAAATCCACTAGCTGTCCCTTTAGCAAAGGATTTCCCCCCAATCACTATGAAATTCTTGATTTTTTTGCCTTCTGTTTAATTTAATAAACATGTAAGGAGCTCCAATCATCAGTTAAAGACGTAAAGTCAAACTTCTGATCTCAAGTGACATATTTAAGGCAAAAACAAAAGCAAAAACAAAGAAAGAAAGAAAAGTAAAGTAAAGAAAAAAGAACCATTAGTTTGGCAGCCACTGTTAGTTTTATATTTTTCCATTGAGGGAAAAAAAAGAATATTGACAATGCCAGATAAAATATTTTTTTGTATATTTGTACTTGCCCAAAGTTTCATAGGCACAAGTACATCCCCCCATTCACATTCATCTAGTGCAATCTATGAAGAACCACCTTGTACTTTGTGACAAATATCCAAATGGGATCTAAAGAAGGGAAAACAGAATAGCCTTGTCTTCTTTTGGGGGTCTGGCCACCTGCCCAGCTCTATCTGACTCTAAAACCAAATTAATCTAAATTCAATAAATGAAAGCAAGGACTACTATGAAGGGGTTTAAATGAATTCTTAGGATGTTCACAGAACATGCAGTCTTTTCCCATTAAAACATTAGTAAGTGCTAAATAAGGCTACAATTAACAAGGTGCCAGAAAACAGCAGAAGTACTTCCAGTTTCCTGGTGCCAATTAAATTAAACCTCAATTGAAAGACAAAGTCCCTTACAAAGTTCTCCCTAATGATTTTTTTTTTTTTAAAGGGGTCAGTTTTACCCAAATTGTGGATAGCTGAAGTTTTGGACAAAAGTAGCACTAAACCACATTGACTTTATTCTTTTATTGGTTCAAAACTTTTGGTCATTGATCACAGCCATGTGAAAAGTAAATCAAATAACAGCCTGTTCTTAGTACAGTTTAAAGGCAAAGAGATAAACAGGATCTTAAGGAACACACTGGAAGGGTTAGATTTCCTTCTTGAGATGAAGGTGGGAAAAGGACAGAAGGGAGGGAGGGAGGTGATCTGAGGTCGTCTCTCATTTTCCTAGTGAAATGACCTTCCACAGCTTATGGCAAGAATGGGTATGTATGATAACATTTGTTAACACGAATTAAGTTTGTGAATTAAATCAGAAATAAAAAGCAGCTGTATGGCAGAGAAAGTAGCAAACAAATGCATTTTCTTTCCTTCTTTAACATGCAGTGTCCTATTATTTTTGGTGTACAATAGAATGATTCAACAATTCTATACATTACTCTGTGCTCATCACCATAGGTGTACTGGCAATCCCCTTTCTCTACCCACCCCCCTTTGGTAACCACCAGTTTGTTTTCTGTAAACATATGCATTTAAAAAAAACTTAGTTAATGAGTAGCACTTTTCCTCAAAGATCTGTTATTGGACTACTCTTACTACTAGAAAAAATACAACTATATTTAGATTGCTATGGAAAACTTACCTGCACACCATTAAGGGATGCTACTCCCATATACAGGAACACACCGTACAGTACAGGCATGGGAATAAACTAGAAAGAAAAAAAAATTGGAGAGAGGTTAAAGACAACAATAAGAAGAACAGTAATGAAAGAGGATAATTTAAGTAAAAGCCAAATCTGAAACTAAAAGATAGAAGGACATATTAATATAGTGGCTTCTGATTAGCGTGCTTTACTTATCATTGATAAACTTCTAAACTCTGTGTTAGAAAGAAATGGAGACTTTCAACTTTCATTTGATCCTGTATTTTTTTAAACAATGACCATGCATGACCTCAAAAAATAATTTTTTTAATGGGAAAAAAAGTTTGTTTCCCTTTCCCCTTAAAAGGAAAGATTATGTAAACCAGATGTTTGCAATGGACTGTGAGGTAGAAAGAGAGGCTGATGGGTGCTGAGCTCCTGAGACCAAGTTTCTTTCCAACAGTCTGTTGATTTTTTCCTTAATAATTTTTGCCAAATGATCTATTGGCTTGGTGTGTAAATGACTCTCTCAATTAAGGAAACATCAAGCGGCTGTCCCCTTTCTTTCTCGCAGGAATATTAAGGGGACTAACTAATGAGAACACTGCTTAAAAGGAGCATTGAGCATACGGAAGCAATTCATTACACACATGTAGTAATACACATCCTTAAAAAGTGAATTAATACATCTTAATGCATTAATTAGCAAGAGTCTTTTGTAATAATATGAAGTGTTTTAACAATGGGAAGTTCCAAAGCCATCTTCCCTAAATTTTATCTATTCCTAGACCTTTGAATGTCCTCAGTACTGTGGAAACAAGGATGATTCTGTTTATGGGAAGTCCTCTATTTAAACAACAAAAGGTTCTCAAGCTTGGATTTTGAAAAGAAGCTCAAGTAATTTCAGTTTTCAAAAACCACAATCAATTAAGTCCAATCTTACCAATTCTACATAAAGGAGGCTATTGTAGCCAGAAAACAGTATGACTTCAGAGTAATTTTTAAAGAACTATTACATGTATTAAATGAAGCACAATTTCTATCAGTGTCTCCTTGTAATTACCTAAAACAGTTCTGTATCTGGGGCACCTGGGTGGCTTAGTCAGTTAAGTGGCTCTTGATTTTGGCTCAGGTCATGATCTCAGGGTCCTGAGACAGAGCCCTGTCACGGGCTCCACAGGAGCATGGAGCCTGCTTAAGATTCTCTGTCCCTCCCCCAGGCATGTGCACTCTCTCTCTTTCTCAAAATAAGTAAACATTAAACAAACAAACAAACAAACTGAAACAGTTCTGTATCTGAGACCCTTTGACCCCCACTGGGAAATTAGTATAGTCAAAATATGTCATGACTATCTCCAATTGTTATTGGCTAGCTATAGGAATTATTAAATTTATATGTAATACCTATATTTATCTACACAGAATATCACATGACTCTTCTAGAAAAAAATGAATAATTGTAACATAGCTAATCTGATCTTGAGCTCAGAAAAAAATGACAGTGAATGCTGAAGGGGTGGGAGGGGCGGCCCAAGTGGTGGGGAAGCCATGTGCGCTGTAATACCCAATAGTCACCACAAAGAGGTGAGCATGTCACATTCAAGCACTTGAGGTCTGACTTGTGTCTTATTTCCTTTAGAATGTGCACATTTCCACTCCTCTGTACAAACTGACCAAAAAATAACTAACAAAGAAACCATTTCATAGCTTTAACTCATTTTTAAACATTTAAAATGCCTTTGCAGGCAAGGGCACTCCCATTTTCCTTTAATCTATGATGATTCCTTTCCTGTTCTCTCATTTCTAATTCCTTGGGAAGGAAGAAAGGTGGAAGGGGGAAAAGAGGAGTATAGTTCTTTTACAGTTGGGCAGCTAGTTAGAAATCCTTTAGTAGTTACTTTTTAATCTGGGTGAAGTGTTTTTTCTGGCTTGAAAGAAAGTAATCACAAAGGTGATGTTGAGCCTTATCTCCACCCCTCCCCTAGTTTAGCCAAATATTTTCTCTATTCCAGTTCTAGCACCAGAGTGGAGGAAAGTTGGGCCATCATGTTGGGGTCCATTCTCTCTGAATTATGACACATATCACTAAATCTGCCATAAAATAAGATCAGAAGGTACAATTAACTCAGAATGGGGTATGGGTCAGAAAGTAGCTTTACAAGTTCTTTTTTTTTCCCCCCCAAGAACAGAATTTCCCTCTCTCTCTCTTTTTTTTCCCAGAAAGCAAAAGAGTGCACAAGATGGGGAGAGGGGCAGAGGGAGAGAGAGAATCTCAAGTAGGCTCCATGCTGATGTGGGCCTTGATCCCACAACTCTGGGATCGTGATCTGAGCTGAAATCAAGAGTTGGAAGCTCAACCAACTGAGCCACCCATGTGCCCCATGATGATTTTTTTTTATTCTTTGGTGAAAAGGAAATAGCACATATAAGGAAGGCTATTAATTCAATTTGGGGGTCAACTTTAAGGTGATACAGATGTTTTACAAAATTCACCATTTGCTTTAAGACAGTGCACTGAGTCTCAATAAAAATCTTTCAGTTTAGAAATCTTCATGAAACCTGACAGAATTACTGGGTTAGAGGATATTTTTTATTGGATTTGGTTCATGAGTCATATCAAAAGGTCAATCCTTAAAAATGCATCACAATAGAATCATTCATCACAACAGAAATTTCCCAAAGGAAGAATGTTTTAAGAAGATGTAATCCCATTTAAAGTTAAACTAGTATAACATACACAGCAGTAGCAGGTAGACATTTTTATAAAGCAAGACAGAAGAAATAAAAACTCAAAAAACACAAGGAATACTAGTTCACAGGCACTTCAAGAATTGCCAAGTGATAAAATTATGCAAACAAAATTATATAAACATACCCAGAAAACCAAAAGGCCTAATTATAAACAAATATTATAATGCCTTTAATAAATATTAAAAATGAAAAAGTTAAATGCTTGATCCTACAACCAGATAGAAAAATTAAATTGAAGTCAATGAAGATTCATCCATACTTAGACTATGTCCCCAAATTTTTACAATTCTAGTGAATGTAGTTGCATTCTTTTTTACTTAGCCCTCTCTTTGATTTTCTGATAGTGTTAGAATATTCCCATAAGAAAAAAATGTGAAAGAGTAAATTTAGTAGGAAAGATAGATGGTAGTAGGTTGTCCACAGTGCAGGATTTGGTATAGGAGTAAAGCCTCCCAGCAGAATAATAGTCACTGTGTGTGTGTGTGTGTGTGTGTGTGTGTGTGTGTGTGTGTGTGTGTGTGTTTAAAACTCAGAATGAGGTACTGAGAACACGGAAGCACAGAAGTTAGAAAGACCTGGGTTCCATTCTGTCTGTATCCATTGTGGAACTCAGAGAAAACTGTCCCCTTCTCTCCCCATCTATCTAATGGTTATGATAAAGATTACATAATACTTAGCTCAGGGCCTGGCTCATAATAGACACTCAAGAAATGATAAATGTGGTATTGATGTCATTATTTGCTTCAGGACCTTCACCGGCAAGTGGAGAAGCCAGCAAGTGCCCAGCATAGCCCCCTCTGGTACCTCTGCAGTGTGGGTAGGCCAGCAGCACAGGCCAGAAGGATGGCTGCAAAGGTCAGACTTGAAGCCTCGGTTTTATGTAAGCTCGGCAACGTTGTCCTTCCAACTACAGTGACTGTCTTCAGGAACACGTTATGAAAATAACATCCTAATGCCCTTTGGCCTTAACAATCTGGGACCATAAGGAAGCTACCGACTCACGATCCGGTCCCTAGTCATTGAAGAAACTGTGGAGAGGACTGATGATGAAGAGCTTGTGAAAATGTCACATTTCTCTCTACATAAGAGAATTGGAAATCAGATCAAAGAAGCTGGGGAAGATCATCTCCTGGGAAATGAAAGTAAATGAGTTCTTTTAGGGCAATACTGTTTTATTTTAAAAGACAATAAACCATGATGGTTGTGAGATCAGGCTTTGGAATCAGAACTGCCGAGTTCAAATCTTGGCTCTCCCATTTAAGAACCTTGTGACTTGGCAAGTTATTTATATTTCTTTATCTGTAAGATGGATGCAATTATACATACATTTTTCATAGGTTTTATTGGAGAACTAAATTAAAAAAAAAATCCGTACAGAGCTCTTGGTCCAATGCCAAGCTCAGGAAATGTGAGCTGCTATTACCACCATCCTCCTCCTCCTCCTCTCATCTCTCCTTGTTTCCCTGTTACTGAACACAGTGTGTGGCATATTGTAGGGGCGCGACAAATGCTGGCCGCATACAAATTAAACACTAGCCTGTACATTTTAGAACCCTAAACAAATCTCAAAGGCAAATTTTGGCTATGCCTCATGTTAAAGATGAACTAATTCAAGCAAAGGCAACAGAAGCAGCAGTGAACTTTACTTGATCTTTATTTCTTTAAGCTTGCCAAAAGAATGAGACAAGTAAGCTCTAGAACTGTCTTTCATCTTTTTTTGCTGCTTTGTGGTCTCCCATCGCCTCCCCACACAGAACACTAGCTTAACAGGCAGTGTCTCGGCTGCGGAGACACAGATCTAAACTGTTTAACTGGCCTGGGAAGCCAGTTCTTCCTGCTTCCCCACCGTTCCATACTCAATCGGTGGTGGGATTTGAGGCACGTATGACTGCAGCTAGCTAAGGTCACGGGGTATCCTCATGAACTTAAAGCTAATACGCTATGATTCCTTACATTCTTCCATGTAAAAAGGCAGACTGCAGCAAAGAGATCAAAACAGAGGTCACAAACTCCATGTTCAAAGTAAGCCTGCATAAGGAGGCTCAGGGAACAACTACCCACCCTGCTTAATGCAGAGAGAAAATTACTCACATCATCTGAAGCCACTAAGCCTATGGGGATACAGGGAGCTGGGCTGGGAAGGTGTTGAGCCATGTCATTTTAAAAAGTAAAAGTCACATATTTCTCTTGATCCCGTTCATTTGATCTGCCTTTCAAAGGCAGACTCTTAAGTAAAACCATTCTCTAAGTTGTCACCTGTTCCTTTAAAACACACACTAGTCAAACGGTGGAGGAAAAAGGTTCCCTCTCCAAAGTAACCCCTGATACCTCTTTCTGAGCGAATTCTGAGGTTAATTGTTAATCCTGACTTTTACTTAGTCATAACTTAGTTAAACTGTACCCTCAACGTCTGCTACTTCTTGTATTGACTTTTCACATGAGCTACCAAGAATTCTGTGGTAGATGCTTATAACCCACCACATCTCAATGGCGAGAAAGGCACTTGGTCTGAGATTAGCTGATGTGATTCCTGAAGTATAGTTCTATTTACTTAAGTTAAGGAATCACAATTGTCAATGCTGGACTGTTTTATTCTTGTCATTTTAAAATCGAGGTTACCCACAATATGTCTGGAACTGTATTAACAAAACAATTTCATTTCCCACATTTTGGGCAACACTTTGCCTAATAAAAATGTTTGCTAAACTACCTTTTTTTGCTGATTCCTACAATGACTCTTTGCATGGACCCAAAGTTGCCAGGTGGGAATAGCCATGATTATGAACATTAGCAGCTGAACAAGGGTGAGCTTAAGGAAGGTCAAAAGGAACAGCAAGCTCATGCTCACTGATCCCTGGTACCTCTCTTTCTCCTTTCTCTGCATTCTAATCTATTCCTGCAGATACTAAGGTGCTTTGCATATGGGGCAAAAAGAATCACTGTAAATTAAAGAACAAAAGGGCTTTCAGCTTTAATTCCTCTGCAGCCATATTTGGGTGGAGGGTTAGAAAATAGTTAGGAAGAGGCGTTGTTAAAAATGTGAGTCTTGCATCTCTCCCTAAAAATAGTAATTTATACAGTATCTGTTCTCTGTGTCCTTTTGGGATTGTACATGATTACTCAGCTGACAGATTCTCCAAGATTAAAGCCCATTTGCTGTAACAAGAAAAAAAAAAAGAGCTTTTAAACACATCTGACTTTTTAGGTTAGGCTTTTATACTGTATTAATGAAAAATATAATATAAAAATAAACGAAAAAAATGGGTGGGAACTGATAGGTACATTTGAACTGATGGAAAGATTTCTATTTATCCTCTACTAGTAACTAAGAGACCCAAGAGACCCCATAAAAAAAAACTCATTTAAGCCCACCGTTAGGGAACCCAGGGGCAAATTCATTCCTAGTAGATCCTCCCATAACATGAGATCACAACTGCCTGCAATGACCTCTCTAAAAATGAATGTGTCCAAATGAGGTTCCAATGTCTATGTGGTAAAAAGCTGTCATTACACTTTTCCACCAGTTGATGTGCTGTATCTAAGGGGCAACAATGGAACAAAAAGCCTTTTGGTAATGGATTTCTTGCTGCGAAACTCACAACTTCAAACCTACCCCACAACTTGCTTTGCACTGGCAAAGGTGTCAAGAGATTTCCCTCTGTCTCTGTAGAATGTAAGACCTGTACTCTTTTTTTAAAAGTTTATTTATTTTGAGAAAGAGAGAGAAAGAGAGAGAGAGAGAGAGAGAGAGAGAGAGAGAGAGAGATAGCGTGCATAAATAAGCTGGAGATGGGGTAAAGAGAAAGGAAGAAAGAGAGAATCCCAAGCAGGCTCTGAATTGTTGGCGCAGAGCCCAATGCAGGGCTTGAACTCACAAATCCTGAGATGATGAGCTGAGCCAATATCACGAGTTGGACACTTAACCAACTGACCCACCCAGCACCCCGACCTGTACTCTTTTAGGGTCCTCTGTATGTAACCGGAAACAACTTCTTTGAGGCTAGTTTTGAATTTACTTTCCCATGTGTTATGTGAAATATATGTTCTTTCATGATTCTAGTCAGAAATCAGTTTAAATCAGTTAACCAACATTGTGGAAACCAAGCACAAGAGATGAATATTTACATCTTTTAACTGTTTACCAAGTATTCTGTATATAATGTATGCATTAATCTAAATACCCTGAGGACAAAGCTGGTCTTAGCTATAGGCTAAAAAATTACAGTTCCACTTTCCTCAAATTCATCTGAATGGCAACTGACTTATAAATGTGTCAACTTGAAGGGTGCCTGGGTGGTTCAGTTGGTTAAGTGTCTGACTTTGGCTCAGGCCATGATCTCACGGTTGGTGGGTTTGAGCCCCACGTTGGGCTCTGTGCCGACAGCTACCTCAGAGCCCAGAGCCTGCTTCAGATTCTGTGTCTCCCCCTCTCCTTGACCCTCCCCTGCTCACACTGTCTCTCTCTCTCTCAGAAATGAATAAAACATTTAAAAAAAGTTTTAAAAATAATGTGTCAACTTGAGAGAAAAGGAGGGCTTTTGCCTTTTGCTTTCTATACTTCTGTATTGCTTGAATTTTTTATAAGGATGCACTGCTCCATAACTTGTGTAATTAAATAAGCATTTAAAAAATCTTAAAAATTAGAACTGCTTAAAAATAAACAAAAAAGGGGGCACTGTGATGGCTCAGTCAGTCAAGCGTCTGACTTACACTCAGATCATGACCTTGTGGCTTTTGAGTACAAGTCCCACATCAGGCTCTGTGATGATGGTGTGGAGCCTGCTTGGGATTCTCTCTCTCTCTCTCTCTCTCTCTCTCTCTGCCCCTCCCCTACTTGCATGTGCTCTCTCTCAAAATAAAATAAGTGAATAAATTAAAAAAATAAAAATCTACAGAGAAAAATCTGAAAGGATATATTAATAGTGGTTGTTTATAGCTTCTAGGTCTACAGGAGATTTACACGCTTTGTATTGTAGCACAAAGCATAAAGTACAAATTATCAATAATTGGCCAGTAATGTTAACAGAAAAAAATAATAAAATGCTTATATCACAGAAATAAAAAAATGGAAGCTTCACGACAGCTAAACCTTCTCTTTTAACCCTCTTTCTTTTAAATAGGTTTTTTTCATATAGTTCATATTCATCTACTTTGTTAGATATTCACTCCATCATTCAAACCTATATATTTATTCCTAACTTTCCAAATAATCTACCATATCATTTTTCTCCTTCAAAAGTTCATTTCTAAAGTTTTCTAGTCATAAATGAGTAATTTTCTCTATTCTCTTAGGCCTCCTGATTCAAATTAAACAGAAACACAGTTGGCAGTAATTAAAAATAAGAGAAAAGTTACAAACTGATCATGTCCTCTGGGAGTCTAGTCTGTGTGCATATGGGGGGGCTTGAAGGCAGGATTTAGGGACAAGTAGATGGAAAGTGATGGGAAGAAAGGATACAAGGAGAGCAAGAAATGTAGTGAGGAGGTGGATGGGTGATTAAACTGTATGGAACTGCCATTTACATAGGTCAAAAAGCTTGGATATTGGTAACTTAAAACGGTTCAACCAAATAACTACAATCATAATCATAATCATAATCATAATCATAATGATAGAAGGAGTGAGAAGAACATCAAAATGAGTTTTTAGAGTCCTCATTCTACCTTCCCCCTGCTTCAGTGTGTTACAGATCTGATGAGAATCTTGCAGATAAGAAATTCTACTCTATACATACCCAACTATCTGGAAGAGGCAAGTATTTCACATATTTACCTTCAAGATGGGAGCCATAAAGACTGACAGACCAGTCAGAATAAACACGAGGGTTCCAGTGACTCTTTGTTCTCTGAAACCAAATCAAAAGATTACCAATTTACTTCTTATTTTCATAAACACGCTCTTGTCTTCTCACCTTCAAAAGAGACTGCACGTTGAACAAACCAACGTCTGACTAAAACAGCAAAGGTGTTGATATCTCATATAAATGAATACCTCCAGTACAGCACAGAAGCTCAACAGAACTACAAAATTTTCTTCTAACTATTGTACAATGTGATTTGAATTCATCAAGAGAAAATTGATTCTGCTAAATCCTTTGCTTCTTTTAGAATAAAAAAAAAAAGTCTCTTGCTCCTGGTCCATCAATTACTGGCCTCTTCGAAGCCCTTATTTTTTAAACAACTTGTACTGTTGTGTAATTACACCTTCTTTCGTGGGAGACAGATATCACATTGTCCTACATTCTAATTAACAAACAGCTCAGGGAAATTTCATAAGTGCCATAAATCCCATCAGTCAAATTTCCGAATCTACAGCACAAGACTACTTTTTAACAAATAGGATTCCCACTCAACATCCCCTCCCTTGGCCCCCAAGAAGAATCACTCACTGCTGTGGCATGGCAAACAATGACTCTGTCCTGTGAGCTATTCACCCAAGTATTAGGAGCAGGGTTTGCTGCAAGAAGTATTCAACACAGTATAAAGGTCTTAGGCGAGCCCTTCGTGGCTACCCAGATTTAACAGCTAGAGGTCAAGGTTTCTCAGTGCTTATGCGGACAGAAAACGACTGGAAAATCAGAATTCCTTTCCCTTCACAGAATCTTAAAAATCATAAGCCGGCCCATGAGTTTTGAGGAGTCAAGAGAGCTGAAAAGTTAGTTTGGCCTTTATATAGAATTGCGGTAGAGTAAGTACCACAGCACCGAAATGAGCCGCATGTTCAAGAAAATGGATGACCTGTTTGTACTTTTATGTTGCATCGTTTAGCCTTTCATTAATCAAAAGAGATTTATGTAACACAAGAAGTGAACTTGAAAAATTATTGAAGACTTTCTTTCTAATGAAAATTTAGTCTTTTCTGGAACAGCAAGTACAGGAATAAATTAATCATCACCAGCCTTTTCTCCTCCAATTTTGCTCATTCCCTTTGAATGACACATAGATGTGGCACCATGTGTTTTGTAGAGCCATTTTCCTCTGACTTAACATACCTCACTCCTAGAAACTTTGGTTGTTCTCCAGGTGCAGAAGTCTCGGTCTCCATCTTCAAACTGTCGATGTGAGCAATGGAAATGACAGTAGCAGCCACATACCATGGAAGAGCCATGAAAGAGCACACCACCATGAGGATGGCCACCCAGAAGAGATCCAGGTGATATCCAGCTCCCTTCTGTAGAAAGAGGTAACAAAACCACATGGAGAAGATGCTCATGTTTCTATCTTGTCCTATTTCCAGATGGGAATTAAGATTACCAAATAACCCCAACACTCACTGCTTGCTAAAAATATCTACCTCACGGTCAGCTCCTCAAAGAAGGGGACTTTATCTTCCTCATATTACCTTCCCCCCACCAATTAAACACAAAGCTGCCACGTGACACCTCCTCTAGCTCAACCGTGGTCACAGCTTACTTATTGCTAATTATCCTCTCTGTATCCAATTTTGTAATCAGAAAAATGGAGCTATAGATCTACCTTGAAGAGTTACTAGAACCATTCAGTGAAGTAACAGTAGGATCTTAAAAGATAGTGGTTCTTGCATAGTAGGAGCTCAAAAAACAATGATGGGAGTGGTGGTGGCGGCGGCGGTGGTGGTTGTTAACAAAGTACAACAGGCACCTTAAAGGCAGGCACTAATCCTTCTGTGCTTGACTGTTTAGCAATATGCTCTTCACTTGGACGGTATTCAGAATATGCAGACCAAAGATCTAAAAGCAACCTTGAGAAGGTATGTCTAAGACTATTTCTCACTTTTCATGGTATATGGAAATAATTGTTTAATAACCTAGTAACCATTATCATTAAGGTAACTAGTACCTCCTTCATCAGAAGAGGCTGACTTCAAACACTGCCCAATGGTCACGATAACATTTACTGACTGGAAAAGCAGACGATATAACAAAAGGTCTAGTTCTTTTCTTCACTAAATAAATATTGTTAAATGTGTCCACAGTGTTATTCTGCGGTTATATTTCTCTGCTCTATTTATGAAGAAATCAAATGCTTAATACCCCTATGGAGCCTGAGAAAATAGAGCAGTCCATTTTCACAGCATGCAAGCAGCAGCACCAAGGGCCAGAGTACCACCAATCTGAGGGAATAGAGACGCTGACTTTACAAAATGAGAATGTGATTTACACCAGGAACCTGGTGACTGTTATCATTTGGATCCTGTTACACTTAGAACACTGCTCTCCTCTCACTGAAATGCCAAGATTTCACCCCTGGCTCGCAAACATGGGTCTAATCATGATCTCAAAGAACTCACCACAAGCAAGGGTAGCACTGACACAAGAAAGAAGAACATATATTGACTTAGCCCAGGTGAGACTATGAACAAAGTATCCTTGGGAGACAAAGGATAAAGCCAATTCATTTCAGTACAAATGGTCTGAAAGCACAGGGTTTGAATTGGGAGTGAAATAAGGTAGGGGAAAGGAAAGCAAAGGGTGGGGATGAGCTAAAATAAACCTGTTCAACAGTAACTAATGAAGTGAGGATCATAATACATCTGGGTCTTGGTCATTTCATTCCTTGAAGAAATACTGACTACCAACTTATTTACAGGCACAGTACTGGGATTCTGGCTATACTTAAGGTGGAATATATAGGATTTGTTCACTCCTGCCTATGGTTGTATCTTATGACCGAACTATAGACCATTCATGATCTAGCCTCTGTCCACATCTGCAGCCTCATCTTTCACTTCACCCCTGCTGGCTTCTATACCATGGCCTCTTTCAACCATATGCAATTCCTTCAGTATGTCTTACATACTAATGCCTTTGTGTCTTTGTACATATAGCACCCTTTCCCTGGAATAACCTCTACTCTTCCTTCTTCTTACCTTGAATCACTCCTACTCATCCTTAAGACTTAAATCAGCCTTCAACTTTTCTGGTAGTTTTCCTGCCTCAGCCCAGGTGAGATATGTAAGTCCAGTAAGGATAGATTTCCTCCTCTATGTTCCCTGTCATTTTATGCTTTTCTTTCCCAAAGTGCTCCTCACCAGTACTGTTTCGAAATTACATGTGTATTTATCTGTCTTTGGCATTAGACTCCAAGAAACAGGAAGACCTGGACTATGTCTATTTTTCACTCTATCCTGAATACTTGAGTGCATGATTCATAGTCAATTCTCAATTAATATTTACCAAAAAAATGAATGACAAATAGCATGTATACATTCTTCTGAATGGCAACTATAGACTCTTAATTAGCCATATAAAAAATTAAACCTTTATTTGTTAATTGGCAGAAAGGTGAATCACCTGGGGAGAGAGAGAAAGGGAGGTGGACAAGAGCTGGAAATATCACATAGTTTCAAGCCCTATTTAGACTAAGTCACTCAATACCATATTAAAGGTACCAAACTGGTAATTAACAGCAAGGATCCCCAAATCAAGGAAACTGTAACAACCTGAGGCTAGATCAATGGGTCAAAGAACAGTTGTTGCAGACAAAGTCATGTAGGCTACCGTGAGCTAACTCCATGCTTTCTTGCTCTATCTGAACAAAAACAAAAGTTTGAATTAGATGTCCTGGAGACTAAGGCACCACATAATACCAAAGAGGGCAAAATTAGGATTGTAGAAAGTAGAATACAAAGGAAGCTATGCAAAACCACCAAAATAAATAAAAGTTCTGGGAGAAAGTAATTATAGATAATAATTACTGTGTGCCTTGACATCACTCTCCTCAAACAGTCTTCCTTTCCCTCAACCATACTGAGAGCTCTTGATGCTCTCAAGAGGAAGGGGAAATAATCAGTGACCTGAAGGCCCTGCCAGGTCTGTTTCTGAGTGGTTCCCTCTCCATCCTCAACTCTCCCTCTCTCATGCAGCCTCACTGGGTTATATCAGGCCTTCATTCCTGTCACGCTACTTTCTCTCGTAAGGCCTGTGCACACACAGTGATTCCTGTGCCTGAATAGAATACTCTTTCCACCCAGCCTCATTTAGCTAATTCCTACTAACGCTTGAAGCTCAGTGTAAGAGCCACTACAGTTCCTGAAGAGAGCCACACCCTCTCTTATAGACTCTTAAAGCATCATCACCTCTCCTTCACAGAACTAGCCACATTTGCACTGTCACATTTTGCATCATTATTTGAATAATTCCTAGCATCCTGAGGGACCAGAAGCTCTGCGAGGACAGGGACCATGTGTTTTTGTTCACTACCATTGAAACCCCAGAACCTGGCGTAGTACCCATCATAGAGTAAGCAGTCTAGGTAAATGTTTGTTGGATANTTTATACAATGGAATACTACATGGCAATGAGAAAGATGAAATCTGGCCATGTGTAGCAACATGGATGGAACTTGAGGGTGTTATGCTGAGCGAAATAAGTCAGGCAGAGAAGGACAGCTACCCGATGTTTGCATGCATACGAGGATTAGGAAGAACTCAATGGAGGACTGTGGGGGAGGAGAAAGGGGGAATACTGGGGGAGAGGGAAGGAGGCAAACCATGAGAGACTCTTGAATGCTGAGAACAAACTGAGGTCTGATGGGGGTGGAGGGGAGGGGAAGGGGGGTGATGGGCATGGAGGAGGGCACTTGTGGGGATGAGCACTGGGTGTTATATGGAAACCAACTTGACAATCAACTACTAAAAAAATGTTTGTTGGATAAATAAATGATTGTTAATTCATTCATTCAGTGACACTCTGCTAGATCCTGGAAGTAAAATTACAGATAAAATACAATTTTTGCCCTCAAGTGGCTTATAATGTAGTGCTAGAGCTGGATAAATGAAGAGGCATTTCCAATACCACAGTGTTCTATAGTTGGGGTGAGCTTGGAGTGTCATGGGAGCATCCAGAAAGGTTACCAAGTCAAAGACAGTTTGCTTAGGAGGTGGTATTTAAGCTGAGTCCTAAAATGTGAGCTATAACTAGCTGGGAGGCAAGATTCAGGGAAGCAGGAGACAAAAACTAGACAAATAAGCTGCCATTTTGAGAAGATGAAACAGAGTTTGTGCATACAAGGAGATGGGAGAGGTAAGGAATAAGGCTACCGAAGTTAAAAAACTTTGATGTTTTGCTAAACACTTTGGAATTTTTATCATAAGAGCAATGTGAAACCATTAGAAGTTTTTAAGCAGGCAAGTGATATGACCAGATTTCTGTTGAGAAGGATGGCTCTATTGTTTTGTAGAGGACATACTGGAAGTGGTCAAGATTGGAGGCAGAGAGTACAGACATGATAGGGTAGCCCAGGCCCAAGATGGCACAGTTCCCACTAAAGTAATAGGGCAGGTGGGAGAGATTTTAAGGAGACTGAGTCCAAAGAGGAAAAAACAATGTATCCTGCCAAATTTCAGGCTTACAATGTGTATCCAGTACAGCGTCCTACATACAGTAAACACTGGAGACATAACTCTTGACCAGAATGGTAAAAGCTGCACTAAAAAAATTCATGGTGCCCCAACTATTGCCATAAAGATCCAGAACCCAAATGGTTATGTTAGAGAAGTTGTTCCTGCAAAACAAACCTATCCATGTGACAACAAGCCAACTCTAAAATGTTTCTTTTAGCCAAGGTATCTGAATAACTAGATTTGAATGGAATGAAAATAACATTCAAATATTAGCACTTTTTTTAAATGTTTATTTATTTATTTTGAGAGTAAGAGCAGGGGAGGGACAGAGAGGGAGGGAAAGAAAGATTTCCAAGCAGGCTCTGCACTGGTAGCTCCAGCACACGAAACAGGAGATCATGGCCTGAGCTTCAATCAAGAGCCAGACACTTAACCAACTGAGCCACCCAGACACCCCTCAAATACTGGAACTTTAAAAATATTTTTTGTAATGTTTTATTTATTTCTGAGAGAGAGAGACAGCGTGAGCAGGGGAGGGTCAGAGAGAGAGGGAGACACAGAATCTGAAACAGGCTCCAGGCTCTGAGCTGTCAGCACAGAGCCCAATGTGGGGCTTGAACCCACGAATGGTGAGATCATGACCTGAGCCGAAGTCAGACTCTCAACCGATTGAGCCACCCAGGCGTTCCCCAAATTTTGGAACTTTTAATGGAAATATAAAAAAACTTTTAGTGGAAATAGTACTGTATGAACTATAGAAATATTTCAAAAACAGCATGTGAATGGTTCTTGCCCCTTCTCCCTATTGCCAATGCCTTTGGCAGATTTTCACAGTCTCCTACTTGGACTATACAGGGGCCTCCTAGCCACTCCTCCCTGCACTTCTCCCATCCATCCTAATACTGCAGGAGACAGTGTATAAATGCACTGCTGATGCCATTCATCCAGGCTGGAACGCTGAGGGAGCAGGGAAGGTCAGCAGCAGCTGAGCAAGTCAGACAGGACAGAAGCAGCCATGACAAGCACCTGGCTTCCATGCTGAGGCTCTGCGTCTGATACAATGATGGGGACCCTCAGGGTCCCGAAACTTCATCTATCCTTAAACATGCCTTGCACTGCAGCACTCTTCACACTGGTACTCTGTTTCTAAGTCTTGCTGTTTGGTTAAATCTATTCTTTCTTCAAAGTCTCATTCAAATTCTCCTGCTTCCTTCACATCGCCCAGCAACCCTTGGTCCTCCATGCCATTCCCGCCATGGAAGTACCTGTTTCGCTCCTGTCCCTCACAACCCACTCTCCTCACAGAGTAATCTTTTTAAGAGTTCAATTATTATGCAGTACTTCCCTGCTCAAAACTCTCCAGTGGCTTCCTGTTTCCACTGAAAATAAAACACAGTAAAATCATCTAGAAGGCTTTATATCAGTGTTTCTTCCTGGAACTATTTTCCCCCCCAAAGGAACACTTGTCAATGTCTATAAACATTTTTGTTAGTCACAACTTGGGGGGAAAGGGTGAAACTGGCATCCAGTGGATGCTAGTACATGGACAGCTACCACCTTTGAGAACCTTTGCTCTATGTGATCAGGCCCTACTCCCTTTGACCTCATCATGAATCATGTTCCAGTCACACTGGTCTGTTATCTGTTCTTCAACATACTGAGCTTCTTTCCACCCTGGGGCCTTTGCATTTGCTCATATCTTTGCTTAGAAAACTGTTATTTAATAAGCATTCATGGGATGCCTGGGTTGAGTTAGTTAAGTGTCTACTTCTTGATTTTGCCTCAAGTCATAATCTTAGGGACTATGAGATGGAGCCCTGCATTGGGCTCTGCGCTGATAGTATGGAGACTGCTTGCGATTCTATCTCTGCCCCCCTCTCTGTCCCTCTCCTGTTCATGCTCTCTCTCTCAAAATAAATAAATAAACATTAAAAAAAAAACCCAAACATTCATCGAACACCTAGACTATGTTAGGCCTTGTGTTAGATAAAATAATAAGTAAAACAGAATATGTGTCATTAAGGGGTTTATAGATTATTAGTTGAAGCAGATATGGAGATAAATACCTTATTGTATGTGTATGATCGGCAAGTCAATCCCAACCTTGATGGTGAAGGTAAGTGGTGAACAGGGAAAATCCACTAAACTCCTTCAAGGCAGAGACCATAACTTAGAACAATTCTTATCTTCAACATCTAACACAAATGCTCCATACATAGCAAGGACTCAAAAAATGCTCAAAAGGCTAAGTATGCCCTTTAAAGTTTAAAAAAAAATCCTGTCTTGGGGCACCTGGGTGGCTCAGTCAGTTAAGCATTCAACTTCAGCTCAGGCCATGATCTCACAGTTTGTGAGTTTGAGCCCCACGTCGGGCTCTGTGCTGACAGCTCAGAGCCTGAAGTCTGCTCTGGATTCTGTGTTTCCCTCTCTCTCTGCCTCTCCCTTCCCTCTCTCTGCTTACACTCTGTCTGATTCTGTCTCTCTTTCTGTCTCTCAAAAGTAAATAAACGTTAAAATTTTTTTAAATATAAAAGTTCTGTCTTCATGAATATAAATCCAAAGGATGTTCTACTTTCTGAAACTAGAGAATTATTTTAAGTAGCAGGGTAGGAAGTGAAACTTTACATCCTTTTGATATTATATATGCTTTGCTAATACAGAACAAAAGTCACTTAATAAATCCACAGAAATCAAAATCTAGGGGAGAAAACGACAAATTTAACAGTCTAAAGTTTACATCTGGTAAACAGATGGTAATAAAGGGTCAGGAGCAGTACACGCATGCACAGACACAGAATATACATGCATGCTAGGAGCCCCCCATGATCCAGACAATAAGCTGGTTTATGGGGACACCAAGAACCATGACTTAGTTCCTCTCCCCCAAGGAGCTCACAATCAGATGAAGGGACTCAGATTTGTACACAAATTATAAAGCAGTCTACACAGAGATTCAAAGAGGTTTAAATAGGGCACTTCAAGCACAGAGAATAAACTGTTTAACAATGTCTAGAGTGAACACACAGAAACTTCCTGCAATGATGACATCTAAAAACAGGGCTTTGAATAATAGGAGCACTCACTCTGAGAACCGGAGATGGGTTGGCACGTTTTCAGCTCTCACCCGTCTCACACAGTGCAACAACTCTGAGAACCATGTGGCCCAAGATAACCACATTCTTCAATATGTACTTACTGAGCCTACCATATGGAAATCATTGTGACGGGCCACATGAGAGCTGGAGAGAAGACTAAAACATGCCCTTGCCTTGAAAACATTTGGTCCAGAAAAGGAGAGAAGGTAATTATACAACAGAACTCCCATTCAAGACATCATGTGACCAGTGCCACAGAGTAATACACATATGGTAAGGGCAAAAACAAGAGCAACAGAAATTACATTAGGAGTGAAGGCTACACTGACAAGTTTATATCCGGAGGACCTTAAAAGATTGGAAGGATTTTGGTAAGTGGCAATTACCGAGGATTGGAGAAGAGAGTTAGAGTAACTGGCAGAAGATGCTGCCAGACTTGAGGAGAAACCAATAATCCATTTGATCTGAGCATTGTATAGTGTGTGGAGAGGGTCATTCTAAATTTAGGTTGAGAACATATCACGGAGAAACTTAAATCCCAGGCGAAGGCAAATGGAATTTCTTTAAGGGGCAAGTGTCTAGAAGGCCAAGGTTGTACAGGTTTAGGAAGATAGGACTGACATATAAGAATAATACTTTTAAAAAATTACTGCTTTTGAAATGAAGCAAGGGAAACTGATTATTAACTCATGGCTAAACAGTTAGAATAGTCTAGACATGAAATGAAAGGACTGGATCTAAGGTTATGATAACAGGAATAGAAAGGAAAAATAAGACAGGGCAAAATTTGGAGTTATCCAAGAAAACAACCTCTAATTAAGGGTTTTATCATGGAGGGTATCAGAAAATTTAGTGATACACCGACTTATCTCTATTTCTAGATACCTATCCTAAATTATTTCTCCCTCCCACACACTTAAAATCATTTTTCTCGTGAGAAGTATCCCTTGCTTTGCAGTCTAAAGCTCAGACTTTTTTCCTGCCTCTGCAATGACTCAGGAAATAACCTTGGAGACGTCATGACCTTGCTGAACCTGGTTTGCCTTTGAGTGCTCTGCAGGGATAATGTGGGACATAACTAACCAAAATGATGGCCAAGAAAAGCCAAGTGCCTTTGCGTTCCTACATCAACACAGAGCTGTTCAGCAGAGTGGAAAGGTGGATCCCATCCCAACAGAGCAGTCAGCCAGCCAGGGCCACTTGGCATTGAGCCAAAGCAAATGCCACCCAAAAACATACTGCTTTTAATATTACAATGCCTCCATTCCTCTCACTGTTTCAGGTTGCTTCTTTGACTCAATTTCATAGCAGTCAGGCCCCTTTAATTTTAGGCAGGATCTCCAATTTTCACATTCCACAGGCACTTTTCCTAACAAAATGTAAATAAAACCATATCCAGAGTGAAAAGTCTTTCACCCATGATGTATCTCCGCTGGTATTATTAGATTTGTGTCAAAAGACTGGCACTTCTGTACCTACTGTCATTCAAAGAAATGATTTCAAATAAGTGATTCCTAAAGTGATGAAAACTTATTTTTTATGTACTCAATTCCTGTTTTAAGAGGTAAATTCTAATATGTCCTGATCTTCCAATGTTTTCTACAGGGAACAGGATCATTTTAAAATTCTGTATTTTATCAGAAGCACCTGGCTAGCTCAGTCAGTGGAGAATGCAACTCTTGATCTTAGGGTTGTAAATTCGAGCCCCATGTTTGGTGTAGAGATTACTTAAAAATAAATACTTAAGAATATACATATATATATATATACATATATATATAATTTTAATTATATATAATCTTATTATATCTTATCTGAATTTGCTAAACTTGAAATTCTGAATTTTATTAACAGGATAACTTAATGAGCAAAAGTAAATAGGCATTTACCTCCAAAGACACATAGCACATCTGGCCAATTATATATTCCAAAATTATATATTCCAAAATTAAGAATGTGCTTCCTAACTTTTTTCAGAATAAAATATATTAGTTATCATCCATTTCTAGCCTTTAAAACTAAATCAACACTGAAACCCCTCCCAGTAGAAGGCATCTAAAAATGCTCCACAAAATACAGAAAATATCTTTTAGAAAACATGGCTTAGCTACCATAAAATAAAAGAAACAATTGGAGACAGAAAACAATGGCAACAAGAAAGAGTAAATCTACAAGGTTAGGAAGCCCTGGAGCCTTGGGCCCATCATGAGAAACTATGCCAAACCCGGGGGACTTCAGGCCTGGATTCAGAATGACCATCCGAACTCTGGGAGACCAACTCCCGAGATCTTGGGCAAAGAATATAAACGAAAGACATCTGCTGAAATAAAATTAGGATGCTCTAAACAGAGCATACTCAGTTGGTCAACTAGGAAATAAAATATTCGACAGAGAAAGACATTGGGGATATATGCCTTTCTTGGCCTTCCTGCTAGATATAAAGCCATAAGAAAAAAAAAGAATCTTGAAAGATACTTCTAACTATAAACCTGCATGTTGAATTTGCATTACCCGTATAGTATAGAAAATCTTAAGCCAAAAACACAGAGTAAAGCGGTCCTGGCCTTCTATGAATGTCTTGCCATCCTACCTCAAAACTATACAAGGAGATATAGATATAAAAAAGTCAAAACTACACTTCATCAAGCTTCTGAATCCAATGACCAATTATTTTTTTCTATTTTTTAAGTTTATTTATTGTTGGGGGGGCATTCAGAGAGAGAGAGAGAGAGAGAGAATCCCAAGTAGGCTCTGTGCTGTCAGCATGGAGCCTGACATGGGACTTGATCTCACAAACCATGAGACCATGACCTGAGCCAAAATCAAGAGTTGGACACTTAACCAACTGAGCCACCCAGGTGCTCCCCAATGACCAACTTAAAAGAAATACAGAAGACAAAAGAACATACTAAATGACAATACAGGGAAGCAAGCACCATGATCTAGACTAACTCACATTCAGCAATACAAATGTAGAAGATTTTATTTTTCAAAAATGACTAAAAAAAATATCTCCTATCCTGTGTATTTTTCTACAATGTAAAATTGCTATTCCTCCATCAAACAATGGAGCCCTTCCTCACCCCATTAAATGGACTATTTTCACCAACCAACTATAGCAAAATAAAGAATAAAGCTATGCCAGTTGTAGGTGTAACTATGAAATGGTCTTGCATCTTCCACTCTTAATTCTTGGAAGTCAGCTTCCATGTATCAAGTACAAATAACAAGATCACCATGCTTCAAGAAGCCTAACCCACACAGAAAGGCTCTGAAGGATGAAATGCAATGTGGTGAAAGAAAAGACAGACAAACAAACAGACAGACACACCAAGGAATATCAAGGTACTAGACATGTGAGACATGTGAGTGAGTGAGTGAAGAAGCCATCCTGGACAATCAGCCCAGTCAACCCTTCAGATGTCACTAACTGCAGAGGCAGGAGAGACTTCAAGCAAGAAGTATCCATATGAATCCTGTAAACTCAAAGAAACATAAGAGATGATAATAAATTGTTTTAAGTCACTAAATTTTCAGGTGGCTTGTTATATAGCAAAAGATTAACAGAATATCAACCTGGTTGTCTTCAACAAATAAATTACTAGGAAACCAAACAGACTGATGGAGGGAGAAGAAAACTATGGACTAAAAGTTTATAAAAGATTTAAGATAATAAGGTTTGAGCTTTTTTGGATCCTGATTTAAACAAATAAACTATATTTTTAAAGTTTATTATATTTATGACACATTCATAAATTTAAATGTTGACTGGGTAGTTGATGATATTATGGAATTGTGTTAACTTCTTTTAGACTCATAGTGGTGTTGTGGCCATGCTTTTAAAAAGAAATGTTATCTTTAGAAGAAGTATATACTCTAAAGTTTATGGATAATATGGAATGCTGGCTATACTCACGTCAAAGTATTATAGGAAGGGGATACAATGATGAGGATTTAAAGGACACAAGACTGGACATGAGTCAATAATTGCTAGAGCTGGGTGATAAATATCTGAAGTTATACCATCTGTCCACTTTTACATATGTTTAAAACTTTCTATAATAAAAGACTTTTTATTATAAGAATAAATAAAAGTAAAGAGTGCCTGGGTTGGTTGGACTCTCCTATACTTTCCAGAAGCAAATAAAATCTTCTCCAGCCTTCTCTGGAAGGTTTGGAAGCATTTGCATAGGAAAATTAGCTTATAACTATTTCCTTAAAAAAAAAAAAAAAGACAATGGGAAGACACACCAGAAGTAAGAGAGTAACAAAAAAAAAAAGTGCAAAATCAAACCTGCAAAGACAGCAAAGGTATAAAGTAATAAAAGAGTATATGGAAAAATAATAAAGAAGTTCAGAACTATCAACATTGGACAGAAATATTTGGAAAAGAACAGAATAGAACTTCTAAATAAAAAAAAGTATAATTCTTGAAAGGAAAAATTCAGTGGCTGGTTCACTGATAGAATAGAACTAACAAAACAAAGAATTTAATAAAGAGAAAGAACTGAAGAAATCACGCAAAACATAACACAGAGATCAAAAGACAGGAAATGTATAATAAAACACCACCAAGAACAAAAATAAAAACCCTCAAACCAAAAACAGATTAGTAGAAATGGAGCACAAGATGGAGATATATGGTAAAATTCTACTTGGAATTCCAAAAGGATGTATTAGAGATCGAAAGAGCCAGACTTACAAAATTCTATAACTGATAAAAGACAGGAAGATTCAATAATCTAATAATTGATAAAAGACTAGAAACCCAATTATCCAACATATAATAAAAAGAAATCTATGCTGACACAAGTTATAGTGAAACTCCAGGACAAAGACAAAAGAGATGATGATAAGCGCATCCAAAAGACACAAATGATGACTTACCAAGGACTGAAAAGTATATTGACGGTTCACTTATACGAAAGTCAGAAATATTGGAAAACAGTTTCTACATGCTGGAAGAAAGAGCTTTTAATCTACAGTTATATATCCAGAGAAACCATCTTTCAAGAATGGAAGTGAGACAAACACATGTTCAGACAAACATAAATGAGAGTGTTTACCACCCAAAGATCCCCCCAAGAAAAAAATTTCAAAAGTCTAGTAAATAAGTACCATTTAAAGGAAATAATTCAGTCTAAAGAACTCTTCCAAAATGGAAGATCTGAAAGAAAAAAAAGACAGGAAGGAAGGAAGTAGAAAAGGAGCAAAGAATAGAGTAAATTTGCATATAATTCTAAAAATACTGACCATGTCTAATTAGATTTTAAAATCCAAATAGCAATCAAATCTAGGTAATAACATAAGACTCAGGAAGGAATATAAACATTAAAGTATTCTTTAGCCATTAGCATTTTTCAGCAGAAGGATAAACACACTGAATAACTTCAGAACTTAAATATGCATATTAAAATACACAACATAATCACTACAAGAAAAGATAAAGTGTATAACTTCCAAACTAACAGAAAACAAATTAGAATGAAGACAATAAAACAATAAAACTGTATCAACCTAAAAGAGGGCAAGAAAGGAGAATAAAAAAAGAAAGAACAGTTAGGCAAATAGAAAGTAAGGAAAGTAGAAAGCAAAAATAATGTGGTAAAAATGAATCCAAATCTATCAGTCATCACTATCTATTTAAATGGATTCTATATTTTAGTTAAGATAAAAGACTGTAAAAATGGATCCTATGCGTTATTTACAAAGAGACACGAGACACAAGGTATACTGTAGGTAAAAGACTGGAAAAATACCTACCAGGGAAGTGAAAATTAAGTTACCAAACCTTTAGTAGTACAAAATAAAATAAGTTTTAAGGCAAAAGCATTGTTAGAAATAGAGAGTGCCACATAAAAAGTTCAATTCATTGGAAAGACAAAATAGATACAAACGTGGATGTACTTAACAACACGGTTTCAAAACAAATAAAGCAAATAATAACAGAAAACAATGATATGTACAAAAACTTCAAAGTAGTAAAAAAACTGCTTCTTTGAAAAAAACTAATAAAATTAACAAACTTCAGGCTAAACTGATCAAGGAAAATAAAAATCACAAATCAGGGGTCCCTGCATGGCTCAGTCAGGTAAGTCTGACTTTGGCTCAGGTTGTGATCTCATGGTTCGTGGGTTCAAGCCAGATTGGGCTCAGAGCCTGGAGCCTGCTTTGGATTCTGGGTGTCTCCCTCTCTCTGCCCCTCCCCAGCTCACACTCTGTCTCTCTCTTTTGAAAAATAAATGTCAAAATAAATAAATAAATAAATAAGTGAGTGAGTGAATGAATGAACAAACAAACAAATTTTTTTAAAGCACAGATCAATAACATTAGGAATTTAAAGGGAAAACTAACATCCTGATTAGGGAAAAAAAAAACCCCAAAAGATAATACTATAAACAACATATCAATAAATTTGAAAATACTGGGGAAATGGAACAAAATATAGAAAAGCATAAGTTACCAAAATAGAAAAATAGAAATTATGAATATTTTATAACTATTAGAACATTTTGATCATCAGTTTTATAAGTTCCACATAGAAACTACTCTCAGACCAGATAGTTTTACAAGCATGTTTGATTATTCAAAGAAACGATAACTGGCATATTATACATAATAAAGAAAGTATTGCATTCTATTTGAGAGAATGGAATGGAAATGGAATAGGAGAAACACCCCAGATCTTTTATAAGAATAATATATTCCTGATACTAAAATCAGACAGGGACACTATGAGAAAGAAAACCTGCAAGCCAATGTTACTCTTAAATAGATGCAAAAATCCCATATATATGCATATATATTATAATATACTTGTATATATTATACATTATGTATCATTACAATTTATATATAAATATGAAAACTATGTATTAAAAAACTCTATATTCTACCAGGTTTCAAGGTTGGTAAGATGACAGAAAATCTATCACTGTCACTCACCAAGTCAACAGATTAAAAACAAACAAACCTGCTTTTATCTCAATAGCTTCAGAAAAAGTATTTGTCACTGTCTTCATTAAGGACAGTTACCTCATTAAAATCAGATGAAGGATGACAGTGGCTGGGTGGTAAACAGCTTCTACTCCCCTCTTTGGTGAGAGGAAACATGATTTCAAACAACTTTTTCAGATTTAAATGGAGTCTACCCTACAGTATTCTACTGAGGAGATGTGTCAACACAAAGTGGTCTGTGACTCTGCCAAGTCAGAAGGAATATGAGCTGTAATATAACTCTCAATAAAACTGTCTTGGTTTCGAAGAAATTGGTATTTTCCAGTCCAAAAAAGAAAGTGGAAGGCAATGATAACCACTACTATGAACAGTTACCTTGAGTTTATGTTCCTTCCTGTTCACGATCACAGCTGTGATTTGCTGGTCCATGAAAATCAGAATGGTGACCAACAAAGCAGGGATCGCAGCCGCAAGGTACACCCACCAGGGGTTTCCTCCAAAGGGTGGGACAAACCAACCTCGGTTTGGACTTGTTGGCTTGAAGAAGAAAGAGAACATTTTCAAAACGATATGAATACATACTATTTGGTGAAAAGTCAATGGGAGAGACCCATTTTTATTTCTGGAGAGCCAACATACTCAAAAACAGAAACAGTTTTACTGATAGGTTAAACAAAGATTGTCACCAAAAGTTTCCTAAAGGTGGTTACTTTCAGTTTTTTAAATGGAGGGAGACTAAGAATACAGGTTGAGGGAAAACAAGTAAATGCCATTTTGTGTATTTAGGAGGATCTAAGATGAGGACTCAAGATGGAAGAAAGTGACTTAAAGAGCAGCCATAAGAAAAACCCAAATGTAATGGTAAAGACACAGACAAGAAATTAAAAAACGACAATGAATTTTGTTCATGAATTTCAGCAATTATAATGAAGTTATTTCTACTACTGCCGAAGCTTCACATATCATATAGAAAAAGCTACAAATATTTTTTATATGTTATAATTGAACTTGTTTAATACTCTGTTCCTTCTTATACATGTGAAAAATGATCCAGAATAACTGGTTAAATCCTCAGAAATGTTACCAAAAATGAAAAAGATGATCATTTTTCCAGTTCTCTTTGAATATTTTTCTAACGTTAAATAATGCAAATAAACGAAAATAGAATCCTATAAATTCTTTTCTCTATGTTTACTATCAAGAAAGTCTCACTTCTCTGAAAATATTTGTCTTCCATCTCCTTTTGCTCATAACCACATCACTGAATCCATTCGCATTTTACTCCTTTACCAGGTTGTGAGCTTGGAAGGGAAATAACTTTCTCTTGTTCATCAGTACATTTCATATCTCCTGTAAAAGGCCTGACGCAAGCAAACATTCAATATTGACTTAAATGAACTAATCACTGGATGATTGAAAACTTATATTTGCAAATGAATATGAGATGGCACAGTTAATGCAACAAACATTCTGTTTGCTACACCATAGGTACCCCTTCCTCACTAAGTAGTTATTAAGCTTAAAAAAAAACCCCACAGTTTAATTTTTCTTAGCAAGTATGTGGTGATAGAGAGAGAGGCTAGGAGTGCTCTATAAAACAGGTGAAAGACATAATGAAAAATGAGACAGGGCTATATAAGAATGACTAAAATGCATATTTTACCCATTAGGCCTGCACACACCAACAGATTTATAAAATGAAAAATTCTTGTATCTTCTTTGTAATAATTTAATATTTTTTTAACATTTATTTATTTTTGGGACAGGAAGAGACAGAGTATGAGCAGGGATGGGGCAGAGATTGAGGGAGATACAGAATCTGAAGCAGACTCCAGGCTCTGAGCTAGCTGTCAGCACAGAGCCTGACGCAGGGCTTGAACTCACAAACCATGAGATCATGACCCGAGCCGAAGTCAAACGCCCAACTGACTGAGCCACCCAGGCACCTCTTCTTTGTAATAATTAAAAACCACATTATATATAAACATATGTATATATGGCAGGTAGTTAGGTAGCAGGAAAAGAGCACTGAATTAGCAATATAATCTTAGGCATTTTCCTTAATCTTTCTGAGCTTCAATATCAACTTCATGAAATCAGGATGATGATAGTTGCATTACATCTTAGAATTACTATATGGACCAAGGGGATAACTTGTATGAAAATACTTTGGCTCATTTTAAATACTCTGCATATATAAAGCAGAGTTTGTATTTTTCAATACAACTCAGTATAATGTGAACTTTGCGTTTGATCCTAATCAGACAGTCAATTTTAGTGAAGAAACAGACAAAGTATATATATGCACCTAGCAAAAGACCATTTCTGAAATAAGGAAATAGATAATCCTACAAAATTAACTCAAAAACATATGACAAACTAGAATAGGGGAGAGGAAAGAAATCCATAGAGCTCCAAGAACACTAAAAGCCGAAGTTCACCTACCTTGAACTCGCTTGGCACAATTAGTTTTGGAGTATCCACACCCACCAGGGCATCTATTACACAAAAGATTAGAATGGACAAGATAATGGCGAAGTCACTGATCAGTTTTCTTGCCTGAAAAAAATTAAAAAGAAACCAAGAACCATTTAGTGTCAGATTAATATATTTGCCTGTGTTGGAAATGAACAAAGAATTCTGCCTTTACAGTAACAGCTTCACCAGCAAATTAAAGGAGGTGAGGTGTCACACTGTAGAGAGATTGTTTTTCAAATGGTTTTTGCCATCGCTTTCTCATCTAGCCAGAAATAATCGAACTCCACAAAAGAAAGTGTGCATGTGTGTGTGTGCGCGCGCGTGCATGTGCACACAGGCAGGGAAGAGAAGTCACAAATAATATATTCCTGAAATACTGTACAAATACTCTTCCTGTATGCAGCACAAAGGATACCTAGATAAGGGTGAAATCTCAAGGCATACTGTGAAAACCTACACAAAAATATAGAATTCTATTTATAATTTGGGAATTGTATGTAGCAAGATAATTCCATAAGGTAACCTGAAAACACTGAGAATCTTGCAGGAAAGGGGTTACAAGTTCGAGATGACTTAGTGGACTCAAGACCTCAGAGAAAGATGACGTGATGGAAGATGGAGATTTGAGGACATTGCTAACATTGTCAAAGAAAATGTTCTTCACTCAAAGTTAGTGCTTAAAATCTCTGTATGTGAGGCATCTCTTCTCTACCACTTTTAAAATGTGGCTGCCATTAGTTGACAAACTTGGAGCTTCCTAAATACCTACCTCTTGTCAGGACAGGGGCTGGGGTTTCGGGGAATAGGAAACCTTTCCCATGGAGTGGGTGCGGAATGGTCGTTTCTGAGTCAGTAGGGAAACACACAGTGTCTAGTGGCACTGACAATGACCTGGGAACATTACTAGAGCACAGGCACTTGAGTTTACCCATGAGGTTTATACACATGGTGGTGCATAATCTGATCAAATTCAACAAGAATTTACTCAGTAGCTTATACTTTGATTGGGTGCTAGGGATACCACAGTGAACAAAACAGACACAATCCATGTCTTCATGAAGGGCACATACCCAAGAATGCCTCCTCTTCCTAAACAAATCAGGGTTGATTCAGTAGTTGTCAAGTTACCTCAGGGTGAGCAGTCAGTGTTCTGGTATTGCTAGATGAAGACAGATCAGGGAGGAACTGAGTGGCTGCACAATTCTCAGGACAAGGGGTCATTTCAAAGAGTAGTGGGACTACTCCTTCAGTCAGATGTTCAGTAGGAATGGAATGGAGGAACAGAAGTCCTTGGCAAAGTGGGTATGCTGAAGGCCATGTAGTGCTCTCTTCTCGACCACTGCCCAGTGCCAGGAGCCTTGGGTCCTAACTAGCAGCAAGACCAAAGACGGTGTATTTGGCTATGAATTCCTTTTCTTTTTGAGGGGCTGGACTTTGCTAGGCTTAGCTCTTCTAAGAGCTACACACAAAAAAGCAGAAAGCCAGCTGTGGGATATATTAGGGGCAAGTTAACACCAATCATATAGTAACGTCAAACACAAATGAATGACAGGGATCAATCTGGGGAGGAAAATACAGAGCAGCAGTTAGGAGTAGTTTCTATAGTCAGATGACCTGGGTTGGAATACTAGCACCATTATTTCCTATGCAAAAATATCTATCCTTTCTTAGATTCAACTACTCCATCTGCAAAGTGTAGCCAAAATAATCCCTACAAACTTCATCAGTTTGTTGTAAGAATTAAATAAGATTAAGCCATGAAAGTTTTTATCATAACATCTGAAACACAGTAGACTCTCCTAATATATGTTAACTATTATTATTTCAAGTTCCATGAGGTCCCTTTGGATGCCGAAACCACTGGAATAACTAAATAGCCTACCATCAGGAGGTCTTTAGAAAGAATCATCAATTCCAAGAAACAAGATATGATATGGGAGCCTAGTAATAATATGGAACTGCCACTCAACCAATTTTGGTTGGAAGTATTTGGAGTCCCTGCAGAAAAAGGATGTTTTCCAGGGCTCGGTACTGGAGGAAACTCCCATTTCTTAAGTTTTGTACAAGTGAGTGTTGGCAGAGGCAATTCAGGATGGTCTGGCAAAGATGGTCACGTGAAGCAGGCTCAGGAAATATTAAGATTTATAATGATCTCTCCGATGCAGTAGGTCATAAATCACTGCAAGACCAGAGGTCTTTCTGCAAAGGCAAAAAGTTCTCTTTTTTATCACCCTCTTAGGCCTCACCCAGAAAATCCAATTTGTTGACAATTTAGATATGCTAGAAGTTGTTCAAAAGGGGTGGGGAATGGTTATTAAAAACACAGTGCTCCTCCTTTTCCTCATAAACAGAAGAGAAGTAGAGGGTAGCAAATGAATTCAATCTGCAATTCGTTGGTAGAAAGCCCCAGAGGGACTGTACCTCTGGCCCACTAGGGGACAGGTCTGCATTACTGGAAACACTACCAGACACCTGGGACGTGCTGCTTCCTTAGTTAGAAGAGGCATTCTTAGCCTTCCATAAACTAAACACTGAGGCCCTAAATCTGCTCTTTCAGTAGTTCTCTTAATCTTAATTAATGGCAGCTTATTTTTTCCTATGGCTTCAGCCAAAAACCATCCATATAACTCTTCTCTTTCTCTCAGATCCTACGTCTAACAGGTCAGCAAATTACCTTCAAAACATATTCAGGATGCTATCATTTCTCACCATCCCCATTGCTCCTTTGTCTAAGGCACCACTTTATTCCTGTGGTTTCCTTCCTATCTCATCTTCCCGATTCTACACTTGCTCCCCTTCAGTACACTGTCAACGTATCCCAGAATAATCATGTTAAAATTTTGCTCAGATGATGTGGTAGGCAAAACAATGCCCCCTATGGAAGTATATGTCCTACTTCCTGGAAACTATGAGTATGTAATGTGGCATGGCTAGAGAGAAATGGGTTGCACATAGAATTAAGGTTGCTAATCAGATAACTGAGATTGGAGAAAGGATCCGGGATCATTCCGGTGGGTCCAATGTAATCACCAGGGTTCTCATGGATAAAAGGGGGAGCTAGAAGGGCCCGTGTCAGAGTGACGTGCTGTGGAAAAGATTCAGCTGGCCACTGTGGGCTTTGAAGATGGAGGAAAGGGCCATGAGCCAAGGAATGTAGGCAGCCTCTAAAAACTGAGAAAGGCAAGGGAATGCATTCTTTCCCAGAGCCTCCAGAAAGAACACAGCTTGTCAATTCCTTGACATTAGCCATTGAGACCCATTTCAGTCTTCAGACCTCCATATCTCAAGACGATAAATTTGTATTGTTTTAAGCAATCACACATGTGATAATTTGATATGGCAGCCATGGGAAACTAATATAAATAAATAGATAACCTTTTTTAGTTTAGTTATTAGTTTCCCAAATTTAGATATATGTAGAAGAAATATAATATAGATGTGCAAGAAATATATATACTTCATATATAATATATACAACATATATATATATTAGAAGAACTTCGACAATGATATTTTTGTCAAGTATGGCGCTATTATACCATAAGTTTAGAAGTAGCTAAAAAAATAAATGTTAATAAGATTCAAAATTATATTTCTTAAAATTTATGGGGAAAAAAAGGCTACTTTATTAATAATATTGCTTAAACTTATTAAAAATCACAGCCGGGGTGATATGTTCTATATAAAATGTTCTATATAAAATACTCACTTCTATTTCCCCATCCTTCCCCTGAAATTGTACAACACGGCTCAGTTACAGCAGAAACCACTCCTGGACAGTGTTTATTGTCAGCCATGCATTTCTAAGACACTAGATCCAGTTTAAACTTCATAGTAAGGAAATTGATTTTTCCCAGGCCACTTTTGTTTTTGACTCCAAATCCTCTAATTGGAGAAGGCAGGTAGGGGTGCTATTTTAGTAGGCTGTTTAGGACTAACCCTATACTAAAAGTAAACTTTAATTTGAATGAGGTAAAACTGACAGTAGAACTAGAAAGTGCTCTAAAAATGTCAAGTACTGAGTAAATACAGCTTTTACTAGATACACTCTAGGACCTTGAAGAAGAGCTTTGAGTCTGACTTTAAGGAGGTAAGAATCACTCTCTTAATGTTCTTCGCACATTTCCAACCACACTTAGAAAAAAAAAATACATGAAGTTCCCTTCATTTTACCTTCCATTTTCATCAAACTTGAGCACTTTCAAAAACCCTAAAACAGCACCCTTTTATGTGCCAATATGTAAATAAAGAAATCAAATTAGAAACCCATAGTTCTTGGGACACCTGGGTGGCTCAGTTGATTAAGCATCTGACTTAGGTTCAGGTCATGATCTCACACTTTGTGAGTTTGAGCCTCACATCAGTATTTGTGCTGACAGTTCAGAGCCTAGAGCCTGCTTCAGATTCTGTGTTTCCCTCTCTCTCTACCCTCCCCCGTTTGCACCTCTGTCTCCCTCTCTCAAAAATAAATAAACATAGAATAAAAATTTTTAATTAAAAAAAAAGGAAATCCATAGTTCTTAATTCCCATCTATATCTTACTGGTCATGATTAGAGGTGCCAAAGTTTTCATGAGAAACAAGTTTTCACAAGATTTCATGTCCAATCTTGTGGATTTGGAGGCCCCAAATCCAGCTTGGACAGACATAACCCGTGGGTGTCCCTGTAGCCAAACACAAAGTCTCTACAGGTTCAAACTTCACTATCCTAGGGATATAAACTACAGCAATCTAAGTTAAACACAAACTAAGAGAAATTATACATAGCAAGGGCTTTATATAAACAAAAACAGTTGTTTTTTAATGGTACAGTGATGTGCTACAATGTGTAAGATAATTCCTACCTCCTTTCATGAATAAGGCAAAGAAAAATGTTTTCCAATTAAGATTCTTTTATATAAGGCTGGTTTTGAGCTTTTTGTTTGTTTGTTTACCATTTTTCAATTATAAAAATGAAGGAGAAAAATATTTCTGTCCTCTACAAAATGAATTATAAAACATCATGACTAATCTAATAAGAAACAATCAGCTTAACTATTTAAACTACCAGAGCATAGAAGAAATGACATGGATGGGAAGGGAAATTCAAATAACCATACACTGTTCTCTGTTCTTGGGCAAAAACAACCTAATAAATCTATTATAAACATACTCTTCATGAAGGATGGTACTTATTAATTATTAAGAGAGTTATAATCATGGAGACACCAACAGGGAGAAGCTAGTTAATTTATTTGGGGGGGGGCTGAATTTGGTTTCTCTGAAGCCCCAGAGGACATTTGGTTTTCACTTTGCAAGGGCTACAGCTGCTCCTAAATTAACGGGGCAGAGGCTGCAGNGGGGGGGGGGGGCTGAATTTGGTTTCTCTGAAGCCCCAGAGGACATTTGGTTTTCACTTTGCAAGGGCTACAGCTGCTCCTAAATTAACGGGGCAGAGGCTGCAGGCTTGCCGAGCGGCTCTCGATGGATGGAGCTGTTACAGAGATGAGTACAGCAGCAGGCACCCTGTGGGTTCTCAATAAATATTAATCCGTGATGTCAATTCCTCTCACGGTGGTGGTGCTGAGAGACTGCTAAACAACAGTGTAAAAAAAGCATTTATTCCAGATGAAAAACAGTATACCAGACCAATGTGTGTCTTTTGGCAATCATGAAAAGGCACAAAATACCATGAGAATTTTGAAATCTGATCCCCCCCACCCAGTAGCCAAAGCATAGCACTATAAAAGAAAATAAGCACTAATATCAGTATAGCAATCATAATACACTGTACTTTGAATCAATAATACCCACTATAATTAGAATTCAATAAAAGGAAAGTCTGATTTAGACTCCAGGATTTTAACCCTGTAACTTCCAGAGTCAGAGATCTGGGGAACAAAGAAGGGAAATGGATTGGGCACTTTATCTGAGAGGGGCTTAGAGCTTCCCAATGAAAGTCTACCTGAAAAAAGAATTCTATTTGCCGAAATGGAACTGAGGGGAGTGGCCCTACCAAGTGGTTTTCAGGAAAGCTAGTGATATTTCAAACTCGGGCCTCTTTCTGCATCCTGCTGCAAACCTGAGCAGAGCACAAAACCTACCGAGTGTGTGCCAGAAGCAAATAATCAGATCGCATGGGAGACACTGTGACTCCATCTTGTCATATTTTCTAAGTAGAGAGTGAAAACTCTGGAGCTGATGCAGAGATGGGTAACCAGAGGAATAGGGTTCTAGAAAACCCACTGCATAAGAAATGATGGTAGGCCTCTAGAAGGAGCAGAGAGAAACTGTCTTCAAATATGTGAAATCAGTCACAGGGAAGTAGGACTAACTTGTCCTGTGTACCTTCAGAGGGCAAGGGCAGATCCCAAGGACAGAAGCTGTGGCAGGCAAGATTTGTGCTTCTATCAGGAATGCCCTTAGGGATAGGAGCTCTTGTCCTAGGAAGCATTCAGGCAGCCCGCAGAGGGACACTTGTCAGAAATGAAGAGGCAGTCTTGGACTAGAAGGCATTCTAAGTCCTGACACCACGATTCAAGGATTAAAACCCAATTAACAAGATTTCTTGGCCTTCTAATAGCCTTGTCTTGATATAGCCTCCCAACACCATTATAAAAAAGAGTTCTGGGACTTAAAAAGAAAGGTGGTTTTATAACTATATTAAGGTATACAAATTAACATTTAAAAAAGAATAATTATTAAGTCATGGGTATAAATTAGACAAATTAAAAATGGAGTAGGAGGTGATTCTGTGTTGATGAATGGATTTCAAAGCTAGTAACTTTCCTATGATGGGCAAGTAAGCTGAAAGTGCTTAGGACCCATAAAGAACCGTGGTCAAAATTACTATTCATAGACTGTTTAAGAGTGCTCACAGAACAGTTGGCCAGTTAGTGCTCCGAACCTCATTTTTCTTAGGGCTCGATTCAGGTTAACTGCATTTGTTGTCATATGTCTACCAGAATTCAAGTATTTGTAATCTTTGTTAAATGTTTAATAGGTTGAGTTGTACTTGCAACCAAATGTCCCTTTGTTAGTGTTAAGAAAAAAATATAAAAATCAATTTTGGATTAAAAACAAATTTGGCTTTCAAAATTACTTCTCTTCGTACACAAAAATGCAAGAGTTTGAAAATCTGATTCCCCTTCACTGACAGTAAAGTCATCTTCCGAATGAATTTCAATGGCATATGTGGTCTGATGTTTCTGCAAGAACTATTCAGACATCACCCAGCATTACTAACACTAGATTGTGGGACAGAGAATACATGTCCTTTAGTTCTTACTAATTTTGGGAAACATTGGTTTTAGTTTGACAGTTATCATTCACCAAGAGAGTTTCTAGGGGAAAAGAAGAAAGGGATGTCACCTGATTCTTGGAAAGAGTTGCGTACCAACAAAACACATCCAACTTTAATAGAACTCTTACAGGCCAAAATGTCAACCAAAAGTCATGGAGGCAAAAATACAGCAAATTGTGGAATTGTAGACTGTGTTTCACACGGATGAGAACTAAATGTGTCACCTAACTAAAATGCTCCTTATAGTTCCACTGAAATTACTGAAATCCTATACATTTTTTCTTATCCATAAAGCCAGCTCCTCAAACCACCATCAATCTACTTATGTCACAGGAAAGCACCAAGGTGTGATTCCATAGAAGACAGTGGGCATGAATGGATCAGAAGGATCGAAATGAGTGATACTCACCTGAAAGCTCAAAAATCTAACTTTTTCAACAAATATATATTTAGTTCCTACTATGTGCCAAGGTCACAAATTACCTATCTTTGTATGCCTACCACCTCAAATTGTATCAAGCACACATTAGGGTCACAGTATTTTTTTAATATTGAATGATAAATTAATTAATTATAGAGTATACAATACTGTTTTTGTTTAAAAGGATATCAAAGAACATTCTGTGCAAGTGACAACTAAATAAAGTTGTAGAAAATAATTGTTGACGTTACCTGGAGTTTATTTTATTTACTTAACTGACAATAACAATCAGGAGGCATATTAAATAGAGAATCTTACCATTATATCAGTTTATGTGATACACTTCTTTACTCTAAGTGGGGGAAAAAGAGGAAGTTAAAGAAGTTCCTTAAGAAAGACATTTTTATGCCAATTACATACTGCACCCAGCCACATTACATTTGACTATATTGAAGTATCAACAAATTTTGCCTAAGTCAGAGGTTCTATAGCTTTATAAGTCCCACAACCACTCATCACAATCGGCTACTAATCACAATCCTGCTCTAAATTACTGCTTTCATTTTGCCAGCACATATGCAGCGATGGTATCTTTCTTGCACGCCTATGATCCCTTATCAGTATGGGACTCTGGAAGACCATTTCATGTTAATGTCCTGAGCCATCTGCCACAGAAGATCACAGATTATGCTGTGATGCTCCTACAGGAAGCTCTGATACCAACAGACTTTGACTAAAGACTTGAGGCTGACATAATAATCCAGTAACTGTATATGGTAACGGTCTGAAGCATCCCTCCAAAAAGAATGGGGAGTACAAAGCAGACAGGCAGTGGTGTGCTGGTATTCCATCAATATTCCCCTCGGCATTAGGGCTCTCTGGACATGCCTGATACACAAATTAAATCCCTGATAGACAGGCTAGCAAAGACAAACTCTTACCGTAAGTGCATGTCCTGATGAATTGCTAGTAGCTTCCTGAGGGACAGAAAGAGTGGATGACTGACCCTGGTCTGGGCAAAAGTAATGAAAGACTGAACTAGGGGAACAGGAGTGTAAGTATAAGGGAGAGAGATTAGAGCAGGATAATCAAGGGGACTGTGACAAGTTTAATTTGATAATAAAAAAGAAAACTTGGAGAGGCAAATACATTGGTATCACCTTTTGCCACACTAAATTTTCTACTCCTTTTCACCATGCTCTCCAACTTGGGAGGCTGGCCTGTAGTCTGCAGTAGACTCCCTTTCCTCTCCAGCTGTGCTTAGCGTGCAGCAGCTTGGGCAGGCCATCAGAAGGAAAAGAGCGATAGATCAAAGTACTTATTCCGATAGCTCTATCACTGCGAGGCTGCCTCAGGCTGGTTCCGTCCCTCAGTCCAAGGTCATGGCACCTCCCAGGACAGCTCTCTCTCTCTCTCTCTCTCTCTCTCTCTCTCTCGACCCTTTTCTCTTCTTCTAGGGTCCAGAAACCACTCCCTTTGCACAAGAGGGATAGTAACAACCCCACTGTTCCTAGCACTGGACACTACACTCTCCCTCATGGGTTCCCTAAATCTAACTGCACTTTTGGAAATTATGGTTTCTAGTAAACTCCTTAAATCATCCCACCTGAGTGTATACTTTGCTTCCTGCTGAGACTGATACACCAAATATGATTCTGAGATTTTGCTCTTGGGTGGCTGTGAGGGTAGATGATGTTATGAGCTAAGGAATACAGGAAGATGAGAATGTTCAAATGTGGAAAGAAAAACCACATCTTGAAGTTGCTATATAACAACTCTGGATCGTCCACAGACAGAAGTTGGCAGCAGCTGTAAAAGCAGACATGGCATAAAGATGGAGATAAAAATTAATTTTGAGAAATCTGTAAGCACTGATCACTTCTATAAGCTCTAGCTTAAAATAGAGAATTAACTTAATTTAGGAGACAGATTCAGCAAACTCTAAAATTTCAGAACACTAGAGCTTAAAGGATGCTCATGGTCTTCTAGCTGAGCTCTCCTTTTCTGAGTGTTGTAACTGAAGTCCACGGTTAGCCATTGAAGGGCACACCGTCAGTTAATGGCGGTGCTGGCTGTGGAATCGACAGCTTCTGGGCTCTCCCAGCTGTGTGTGCTCTTTCCACAAAATGCAGCCTTTACCTCTATTTTGCTGCTTCCCACTAGCCACCAGGGACAGAGGACTTAGTCAGTGCCCAGCCTTGTGCTAATTGAGGGGAGGAATAATGCAGAAGTAAAACAGAGTTCCAGAAGCTTACAGTCTTAATTGACTAAAATACAAATGTTTAGAAATGAGAGTGTGAGAGAGAAATGGCCGGCCAGACACAAGGAAAAGAGGACATTTTGTAGGACAGCAGCACTCTCATCCGGCATTAGCACTTTGAGATTTTAGCGGTTTCACGTGCCTCGCTGGTGTGAGCCAGGAAGTAGTAACAGTTGGCTTGATTACTGTCCTAGCATTCAAGGATTATCTAATTTATTCTGCTTAAGAATATAAGTTTTAACTGTAGAATAACATGAAGCATAAGGATCTATAAGTCTATTGGTTTCTATCTATAGAGACCCTCCTTCCAAGTGACAGCTTAAATCCAAACATATTTTGGCAAATGAGAGAGCAGAAAAGATATTCCTATTATTCACACATGTGTGAATTTATCTATGTATTGTTATTATTTAGCTGTAAACGTAAAGTGAGTAGGAGAGATGATGGTCTGAAAGCCTACACACCTCAACATTGCTCCTTAGAAATCACATATATTTTCTGCCCTGTTTATTTTATGGTTGCTATATACAATTCTAAACTATGCTGAGAAACCTTTTAGTAGGAATTATAACTGGATTGCTATCATTATTCTATTTTCACATGCTCATAACTTTCTCAGCAGCATTTATCAGTGCTGAGAAATGACCTGCTTGGGCTCTTATAAGGGGAAAATTCCTTTAAGTCTGAAGAGCTGTTATCAATTTGGGAGTTACTGCTGGAAGAAAAAGGTGATGCCTACATAGGCAGTTGAAATGATCTATATTTATCTTAAAGCTGAAACTAGCTTATTGTATAAATTACAACTTACAATTGCTTCACAGATTTTCTAGTTTTCCACCTGCTAGGCCTATATAATTTCAGACTTTGGCAAGTGGAAGAGATTAAGAAAAAAGGTGATAATTCCTTAAGTCTGAGCCAAAAGAGAGAGAGGGAGATAGACAGACAGTAAGACAGAGAGAAAGAGAGAAAGAAGGGTCTAATAGATTCAAAATTAAGAAGGAAAACCCTCAATAGAGAGGAAGCAATTGTCCTCAAAGACATTTACCCAAGGCATCTGGCCTACATAAAACTCATATCATTGAAGAGGTGGACTAAGTAAACACATTTCCCTGTGTGTGAACTGGTGTTACAAGCTCAAATATCTTCAGGGACAGGCAGTTAATCTGAAATTGCAAAGCAGCCAAGTCTTAGACTAGAGAGAGTTATGAGGACAATAACTACCTGAAAAGTACAGGCTCTACCCATGGCCTCATGTGTGTGCGTGTGTGTGTGTGTTTACAAACCATGGGCTAAACAAAGAATGGCTACAGGCTGAATTATGCCTGTTTACCTCTGTTTTATGATGCCTATTTTAGACATGTTAAGTTGAATGCTTCTTTCTCTTTCAATTTGTGGAAATTTTTCATTCCTTGGGCCGGCTAGTTTGGGACATTTCATGATTGCTATGGTCTTGGTGTTGTGTCCCCTTCAAATTTATATGCTGAGATCCTAACCGCCACCCCCCCCCCTCAAAAAAAAGATGGTTTTAGGAGGTGAGGCCTTAGGGAGCTGCTTAGGTCATAAGGGTGGAGTCTTATTGAGATTAATGTTTTTATAAAAGAGGTCCCGCAGAGAGCCCTAGCCCTTCCTCCATGTTTGAACATAGTGAAAAGGTGCTGGCTATGAGCCAGGCAGAAGGTCTTCACCCAACCATGCTGGTAACTGACCTTGCGATTCCCAACCTCCAGAAACGTGAGAAATAAATTGCTGTGGTTTAAAAGTCACCCAGTCTATGGGATTTTGTTTTAGCAGCCCAAACAGTCGAAACCAGTTATCAGTCCTTCCTTTTATTTTCATTTTATGAGAGAAATCAATTTTTATAAGAAAAAGTCAAAAAGTTTCCTAGGTGAGAGTGAATATATGCTGATTCATTTCCTAGGAATTGAAAGAAAGAAACTTCAGCAACTGCATCTCTTGTCTTCTAAAGTCTTTCCACTCCTTCTACACAAAACGCAAGGGGAGAGATTTCAAGAGACTCCAGCTGCGTAGAGGAGCTCATTGATAAAAATCATGTATAATCAAGATTACCTAAGAAATACTGACATCTTAAACACTGAGAAATGAACGGCAAAGCAAAGGATTATCTTAGTTTCACTCTGCAGGTAAGAAACCAAAATGCCATTAACGAAGTGTTGGTCTTATCTTGCAGTCTCTGCATGAACCACAGTTTTGATTTTATGTTCACCCAAGCATATTAAGGGGAGACAGGATGTCTGCACAACCCAGCTCAATTATCTGTTCTTTCCTACGACAGCATTCATCATTATGGGAAGGAAAATTTGGCTCAGATGACGCTCATATCTTATACCAATACTGGGCTAACAACACAGTGTAAGTTTACTCCCACAGCCCATAATTCAAATACTAAATTACTACACGTACAGCTCGTGAACCAGAAATTCTCATAAAAATTGTTATTAATATGAAGAGTGTTTGCTTATGTACTTTCAAACTATGGATTTAAAATGTTTTTTTCATACTCATACATTTTTAGATACATCCCACTTTTCTCCCTCAGTACAATAAGAATTATGATAGAATTTATGACAGAATGATGTGAGCAAAATCCTTGGAAGGCTTTTCAGAGCCAGACTAGGTTAAAAATACATAATATGCACATGGACAAAGACTGGAAATCAATTTTTAAGTGCACAAAATTGGAAAAGTTGAATTACAGGCTAATTTTTGGTTTTTAAACACTGTATGACTGTGTAAATTCAACGAATTAAGGCTCAGGCACTTACCGTGGTCGGAAAGTAACGACTCGTTTTGAATTTTTTCAGAGCCATAGAAGAGGTGTAGGTGCCCAAGAAGAGGATGAAAGACATGAGAGTGATGTCAGGGACAAAATCACAGTTGTTCCCCACGAGCTTTCCTCCATATTTCAAACACTTCTTCGTTGACAAAAATGCCCAGTCAAAGGTAGCATTATGGTACTGAAGAAGAAAAACATGAACATTTTTTCTAAAGAACACCAACTAATCGAAAGCAGCATTTGATACTTGGTGGGCTATGTAGGGATTAGGCTGAAAGTCTCTGTAGAACAGCTAGAGAGTAACCGCTGGAGGGTGAAACCTGACGAAGTGTTAATGGAGTAACAGCTACCGGGGACCAGGAGGCTAACAATTACTGAAAACACAATGAAAATGATGCCATCTGTTACCCACTTTGAGCTACAGCCCTACAATCATCCATTTGTTCAACAGAAACAAACCACAAAGTCCTTCTTTCCTGTCAACCTTCCTGAGAGTAAACTGAGACACATTAATATCCTAATGTGAGATACTCTCTAAAACACCTTTGTTGTTTAAAAAGTACTTACTTTTACAGTACACAGCATCTTTGGATTCAAGCTTCTGGCCCTACAATTAATGCTAAAAGCTGTATTAGGTTAACTATGCATCTACCCCACACTTTCCCAAAGGGGCTATTTCTTTTTCTAAATAACTAGAGACTGGTGATGTAAGGAATTAGACTATAAAAATGCTGATGGTTCCTGCTTTTTCAATTGCATATCCTAATAAAATAAAGCTTTTTATCTTGTGGACACCAGGTGAGCATCATGCGCATCCACTGGTGGAATGTACTAGAATGGGCTTTGGAGTCCTCTGTGGCATATCTATCCCTATGGTACGTGACCTCAAGTTCATGGGTCAGTTTTCAAATTTTCTTCTATGTCACGAATTGCTATCATGTCATACTTCGGAGTGCAGCTAACTCCTGTTCCTATTTTCCATTTCTAAACTGCAGGAGAATCCGTTTGCTAGCACAGTGGATAAGCCAGGGTACTCATCCCTCAGCTGCTCGCAGTCTTAGCTGCTTCTCTAGAGAACTGCCTTCAGTCACATTAGAACTACCTCACCTAAAGTGTTATGCCCTATTGCAGCCAGTTACTGACTAACACTAATGGGGTGCTACTGACTACAATTCCCCTAAATACATTGAAAATCATTGTGATGGTGTCTGGGAGGTGATCAGGCCATAGGAATGGAGCCCTCAGGAATGAGACGCATGCTTCTATAAAACAGACCCATGAGAGCTCCCTTGTCTCATCTGCCAGAAAAGGCGGCTGTCAATGAACCAGGAAGTGGGTGGGTCCTCATCAGACACTGCATGTGCCAGCACTGTGATCTTGAACTTTCTCTTAGGTCCACGGGTAATGAGTATGTCATGTGCTAACAGAAGGTTTATTTGAGAATACCTTGCAAATAAATATAGAAAGATAAATTTCTCCTGTCCTTTGAAAGCAATTCTACTTCATACCAAACTCAGAATCAATATTCTTTACTATTCAATGAATTTTCTTGATGTAAGCAATCTAGTCATAAAAGATCACACATGCAAAAGAAGAATCTTGGACCAGAAATTGTTCCTATTTTTATAGAATTCAAAAGGTAAAGTGCTTACATAAGTCAATAAAAAAAATAAACTCTAGGTCTTTCTCTGAAATATTTTTTCTATATTAGCTTCAACTAATAAACAGCTGAATCACATAATTATTCTTTTATCAAACTCCATTTCTGAGAGGTGATTAATCATGTCTCATCTTGTTTTTCAGATTTCTGCATATGAATGCTTTCTGCAAAACACATTTAAAGTTTAGGCAACAGATTTCTTTGTTTTAAGATCAGCAAAAATTTATCATTGCAAATTTCCCTATGTAAATTTACGATAATACCACTTCAGCACTTTAATATGAGCAGAACCCTTTTTTATAACCCAAAGAAGTAAGCTGTGTTAAGACAATCAATCCCAACAGGCAGTTTTTATTGATTTTCTTACAGAGATTCAGGTTGAGGTGAAAATATATACAGATATACATAAAATGATAGATATGTTTTCTCACGTGCATCAACTCAAAATGCCAATATCATTATTTTGTTGGTCTCAAATGATTCTCTGTATCATCATTCAGAAAGTTTAGCCTCCTAACTATCTAAGGATTTGAGTATAAAAAGTTTAGGCAGTATGTACAGATACCCCAGTATATGTACACACTTTTCCACTTCCATAAAACTTTAACTCTAGGTAATAAATAATTCTATTTAAACAGCACTGGAGAGGCATCTATGTTATCTATGTTACTTTAGTGTTATTATTCTATATAAGCTGGTATCATTGAAGGTTAACTCCATAAAACTTCATGCAAGATTCAGATCACAAACAAAGTATCTTGTCGATATTAAGACAAGGCATTACTCAGCATTACTCTATTAGTGGTATATATATGTAAATATGCAAAGTAGAATTTTAGATCATCAGCTGATAATGTAATCACAAATACAATTTATATTATTTTTACTCCAATATATCTCATTTTGTCATCTTTGAAACACATAGGTTTCAGTAAAAATTATATATTTTTTTACTTCAGAGGTACACTCTGCTTAGCCTATGTAAAGGGAAAATAAAAAAAGAAAACTAGGGGCGCCTGGGTGGCTTAGTCGGTTAAGCGTCCGACTTTCGCTTAGGTCATGATCTCGCGGTTCGTGGGTTCGAGCCCCGCGTCGGGCTCTGTGCTGACTGCCAGCTCAGAGCCTGGAGCCTGTTTCAGAGTCTGTGTCTCCCTCTCTCTCTGACCCTCCCCTGTTCACGCTGTCTATCTCTCTCTCTCCTAGAAATAAATAAAAATTAAAGAAAAAAAAAACTATACAGATTTGAGTTACTACTTGCTATACTCCAACAGTTTTCAGATTTTAATTATCAGTGAAATATCTTTTCATGTGAAACCCCAGTATTTAAAATTGTGATAAAACTGAGCTATTGTGCCCTATGTAGTTAGGAAGGATTGAGCTTCTCTCCCTCAATACCCCTGGCCCCTGGCCCACGTCAAGGCAGGCCCTGAGGCCTCTCTTGGGAATCCTAGCTTAGTCTGAAGGGAACATTACTTTAAAAATAATGCTGTCTCATTAAATGTTACCTACCTATATCTATCATTTATAATTATAATTTATCTTAAATTACCATGAGTAGTTTAATCTGGGACTCAACAAACTATATCTAACAGGCCAAACTCAGCCTGGATCCTGTTTTCATAAATAAAGTTTTATTGAAACACAGTAATGCTCATTTCTTTACATAATGTTCATCACTATATTTGTGCTACAACTGCAATGTTGAGTAATTTCACTACCAGATGTCTGACCCATACATCCTAAAAAAAAATACTATCTGATCCTTTACAGAAAAAAGTGTCTGCCTTGGTTTAATTTGTCTAAGACTCCTATATTACTTTCTACTATCCTTATAAATAAAACTTTCATGTTTCATCATATTACATTACACATTTTTATTTGACAGTCTTTTATATTTATATTATTATTTCNAAGTTGCAGGATATACAATGTGCAGAAATCAGTTGCATTTCTATACACTAATAATGAAGCAGCAGAAAAAGAAATCAAGGAATGGATCCTATTCACAATTGCACCAAAAACAATAAGATACCTAAGAATAAACCTAACTAAACTGGTAAAATATCTATACTATCTTTCTTAGGAAAGAAATTGAAGAGGACACCAAAAAAAATGGAAAAGAATTCCAAGCTCATGGATTGGAAGAACAAACATTGTTAAGATGTCTATACTATCCAAAACAATCTGCACATTTAATGCAATCCCTATCAAAATACCACCAACATTTTTTACAGAATTAGAACAAACAATCTTAAAATTTCTATGGAGCTAACAAAAGACCCCAAATAGCCAAAGCAATCCTGAAAAAGAAAAACATAACTGAAGGCATCCCAATTCCAGATGTCAAGCTATATTATAAAGCTGTAGTCATCAAGACAGTATGGTACTGGCACAAAAACAGACACATCGATCAATGGAACAGAACAGAAAACCCAGAAATGGACCCACAACTATATGGTCAACTGATCTTTGACAAAGCAGGAAAGAATATCCAATACAAAAAGGCAGCCTCTTCAACAAATGCTGTTGGGAAAACTGGATGGCGACATGCAGAAGAATGAAACTGGACCACTTTCTTAGACCATACATAAAAATAAATTCAAAACTGATGAAAGATCTAAATGTGAGACAGGTAACCATCAAAATCCTAGAGAAGAACAAAGGCAGCAACCTCTTTGATCTTGGCCAGAACAACTTCTTACTACACATGTCGCTGAAGGCAATGGAAACAAAAGCAAACATGAAGTATTGGGCTTTGATCAAGATTAAAAAGTTTCTGCACATTGAAGGAAGCAACAAAACTAAAAGGAAGCCTCCATAGTGAGAGAAGACTATTTGCAAATCACATATCTGATAAAGGGTTATTATCCAAAATCTATAAAGAACTCACCAACTCAACACCCAAAAAACAAACAACCCAGTTAAGAAATGGGCAGAAGGCATGAATAGTGAGTCAGAAAAAGACAGATATCACATGATTTCACTCATATGTGGAATTTAAGAAACTTAACAGATGACCATAGGGGAAGGAGAGAAGAAATAAGATAAAAACATAGAAGGAGGCAAACCATGGGAGACTCTTAAATACAGAGAACAAACAGAGCATTGATGAGGGGGGTTAGTGAAAATGGATGATGGGCATTAAGAAGGACATTTGTTGGGATGAGTACTAGGTGTTATATATAGGTGATGAACCACTGGATTCTACTCCTGAAGCCAAGACTACACTGGATGTTAACTAACTTGAGAATTAAAAAAATAAAATAAAATAAAGAGGATCTGGACATCCAGATGGCTAACAGACACATGAAAAGATGCTCAGCATCCCTCATTATCAGGGAAATACACATCAAAACTATGATGAGATACCACCACACACCTGCCAGAATGGCTAAAATTAACAACACAAGAACCAATTGACTTATTTTGGTTAGCATAATACACTCTAGCTCCATCCACGTTGGTGAGGTGTTGGCGAAGATGCAGAGAAAAGGGAGGTGTAGGCGAGGATGCAGAGAAAGGGGAGCCCTCTTGCACTGTTGGTGGGAATGCAATCTGGTGCAGCCATTCTAGAGAACAGTATGGAGGCTTCCTAGGAAACTAAAAACAGAACTATCCTATGATCTAGGAATTGCACTATTAGGTATTTACCCAAAGGATACAAAAATACAGATTTGAAGGGGTACATGTACCCCACTGTTTACAGCAACATTATCAACAACAGTAAAAGTAGGGAGAGAGCCCAAACGTCTATCGACTGATGAATGGATTAAGAAGATGTGGTACATATATATCATGGAATATTACTCAGCCATCAAAAAGAATGAAATCTTGCCATTTACAATAACATGGATGGAGCTAGAGTGTATTATGCTAACCAAAATAAGTCAGTTAGAGAAAGACAAATACCATATGATTTCACTCACATATGGAATTTAAGAAACAAAACAGATGAACATATGGGAAGGAGGGGAGAGAAGAGAGGGGAACAAACCACAAGAGACTCTTAATGATAGAAAACAAACTATGGGTTCACAGAGGGAGGTGGATGGGAGATGCGCTGGATGGGTGATGGGTACTAAGGAGGGCACTTCTTGTGATGAGCACTGGGTGTTGTATATAAGTGATTAAACACTGAATTCTACTTCTGATGTCAATATTGCACTGTATGTCAACTAAAATTACATTTTTAAAAAATGGCAAAAAACTCCAGTTTTGCGTTTGATCATTTATAATTTTCAAATTGTGGTAAGTCATAGAAAAAGCAAAAAGAGGTAAATGATTCTTCCCCAGGTTCATGCGACTCCCAAAGAATTTATTTGAAGGAAATATTGAACATATATCAAAGCAGCAGACTGGGAAAATACCCTCATGGGCTTCAATTTCAGCTCTATCACTATGTAATTGGAAAAGAGAAAAAAAAGTAACTTCACTTTCCTGTGCAATTGCTGATAGGACTTTTCACTTAAATAGCTGAAAAAGAGTACCATAAAGGTCATTGTTAATCATATATCGTAGCTTTGTAAAATGCTCAAATGTAAATAGTACTCTTCACATGCAAACCACTCCAATTACTGCTTAGTAAGTCATGGCAGAAAACGTACAACCAAACAACACTGACTCTTAAAAGAGGGCAATACTGTGTCACACACATCCATCCAGTACAGATGTTAAGTGACCTGAAGAAGAAAGAAATCCCTGAGTCCCCGGAAATATCATGTAAAACATTGTTTGCATGTATATTTATCTGGGAATAGCAACCACAGATCTCATTAAAACCTCAGAGCAAACAGTGAAGCAAAGACATTTCAGAAGTATTGCTCTGGTGCTTTTAGAAGTGAGATTATTCCATCTTCATAGTATGCCATGCTCCACGTATGTCAACTGTATTCCAATTTACATTTATTTTAAGATAAATGTAAGTCAAGAGCAAATTCATGACTGCAACGCTAATGATTATCTGTTAACTCATCAGCAAATGTTCTCCAATTCAAAGAGATTCATTGTTTTGTAACTACTTCTTAGTAAACTAAATCTCTGTTTGAATCCTCACCAGCATTTTAGATTTAACATGTTCGGGGTGCTTGGGTGGCTCAGTTGGTTAAGCTTCTGACTTTGGCTCAGGTCATGATCTCATAGTTCATGAGTTTGAGCTCCACGTCAGGCTCTGTGCTGACAGCTCAGAGCCTAGAGCCTGTTCGGATTCCATGTTTTCCTCTCTCTGCCCCTCCTCTGCTTGCATTCTGTCTCTGTCTCTCAAAAATGAATAAACGTTAAAAAAAATAATAATAATAAAAAAATAAAAAAATAAAATAAGATAAATTTAACATTTTCAAAATTAACTCTTCATCCCTCCTTAAATTCTGCTTCCTTTAGGATCTTGCCTATCTCTGTTAATAGCAAATTCATCCTTCTAGAGTCTAAAAACAGAGAACCTTGAAGTCATTGTTAATTCCTTTCTTTCTCACAGGTCACACTATGACAAAAATGATCTCAAAATACATCCAAAATTAGGGGGGCCTGGCTGGCTCGATCAGTAGAACATGTGACTCTTGATCTTAGGGTTGTAGGTTCGAGCCCCATGTTTGGGTAGACATTACTTAAAAATAAATATTGAATACTGGAGGGAGTATTCTAAGGAGAGAACTGAGTTGAGAAATCAGGGGAACGGAAAAATTGAAATGGCAATTCCAGAATATTTTTCCAAGAAAAACAGTAGTAAAAGGATAGGTTAGAGCATGTTAAATCAAGGCACATTCTTCAGGGCTGATGAAGACTTCTGAGGTGTTTGTGGTAGATGAGAAAAGAACCAGGCTATGGAGATGGATGGAAAAGAGGGCATGATGGAAAAAAACAAGAATGGAGAAAGGAAGGTGAAAGATTAAGTGAGAGAGAATGACTAGGGTTTCTGCAACTCTTTGTAGCAGGGACAGCTAAAGCTAGATATAACAGAAGTATATCTGAAAAATAAGAAAGAAGAACAGACCAAGCCAGGGACAGGGTTCAATTTACAATACACCAGGCTCCCAAAGAAATTTTAGCTAACCTAAATCATTCATCAGGATCCAATTATTTGACATTTCAAGGAAGATATCTACCACTTTTTCCCCCTGTTATCTGGAGAACAAAATTAAAGTAAAATAAAATTTCAATTTAAAGTTGCCAAACTATGGGCGCCTTGGTGGCTTAGTTGGTTAAGCGTCCGACTTTCACTTAGGTCATGATCTCGCGGTTCGTGGGTTCGAGCCCCGCATTGGGCTCTGTGCTGACTGACAGCTCAGAACCTGGAGCCTGTTTCACAGTCTGTCACTCCCTCTCTCTCTGACCCTCCTCTGCTCACGCTGTCTCTCTCTCTCTCTCCTAGAAATAAATAAAACATTAAAAAAAAAATAAAGTTGTCAAACTATAGGATGCCCAGTTATAGAGAAAAACAATGAATGCTTTTGTTTAAGTATGACCTATGCAATATGTAGGACATATTTATACTAAAAAAAGTTGTTTATTATTTACCTGAAATTCAAATGTAACTGGGACCCTTTGTTTTTTGTTTTGTTTTGTTTGCTAACTCTGGTGATGCTATTTCAATTAGCTATAGGCTATTTTGAGTAACACCAGCATGTGGAAAATAGAAAAATGTGGCCAAAAGAAAACAGATAATGCACTGGGTCCTGGTTACATTAAGGAATTATGATAGTGTTAACGAAATAGCAGTAAAGAAAAACAAAACAAAAATAATTTTTAAAAGGTTCCTTGGGGAAATAAAATATGTTCACTAAAATATTAACTAAATAACGTAAGGCAGTACAAGAAAGTGTCTAAATGAACAGTATATATATTAGTAAGTAGATCAGAAAAAGAACTAATCAGTTTCATTGAGCACAGAGAAAACAAAACTTAAACTAAGTCTTGAAAGAAAGACTGGTCCCTGTAGAACTCTCATACTCCAAAGGATAGAGAGAAGAGTAAGAATGGCAGAGGACAAAACTAAAAAAGAATGACAAAGAGAGTAACAAAAGCCAATGGGAAAGGGAATGAAAGTGACAAGCTCCGGGTGTGTATTTCTTTCTTCATTGGCAGGAACAAAGATGTAAAGCATTAGACAGGGAGATACCATGGACAAAGATGCTGATTTGGGGACATATAATGCTTCATTCACTTATCTAGCAAGTCCTTTATTCAAAATTTATTGGATGCCTACCCTTGAAGAAATTAACAGTGAGTGGACCAGGTGAGCCAAAGAAGACTGATTGTTCAAATGGGTAGTAAAAAACAAAGGTGTAAGAGAAATGAAACCAAGTTGCTGAGGATCTTGAGTGAGGTTAACCTCATGAAAAGGGATATCAATCTATTTTTGTGGATCTCATTTTCCAGAGAATTATCCTGTTTACACTGAATGGTTTGTTTGTAAATCTTCAAAGTGTAAGGTATACTGAAGGGTGAATTTTAAAATTTACAATGCTATAACATCCTCCCCAAAGACAAAACAGGGGGATAAATATGTGAGAGGATGATCACAATGCTGACAATCACTGAAGCCAGGTGATGTGCATATGGAGGATCATTGTACTATTCTCTGTATTTTACTGCATGTTTTAAATTTTCTATAATATTTTTAAAAGTAGAAACAGGGGTACCTGGGTAGCTCAGTCAGTTAAACATCTGACTTCGGCTCAGGTCATGATTTCACAGTTCATGGGTTCAAGTCCTGTTTCAGGCTCTGCACTGACAGCTCAGAGCCTGTAGCCTGCTTCAGGTTGTATGTCTCCCTCCCTCTCTCTGCCCCCCTCCTGCTTGTGCACACTCTCTCTCCCTCTCTCCCTTCAAAATAAATAAATAAATAAACATCTTTAAAAAAAATAAAATAAATAAAAGTAGGAACATGTGTTATTCAAGGGGACTTAAGGACAGAATGGTTTTTGCACTTGACTTTCTCAATGTGAGAAAATCACAAAGATGCTACGCACAAGATTAATATGACATTCTATTTCCCACGAAGATAAATGTTAACTCCTAAAATCACCCTGAAGGTACATCAAATCAGAACACTTTTGCTTCCATGTCTGCCTGCCAAGCAGAATTTATGAGACTATAATAGTTCTTCGTTCCTTGATTAACAGTATCTCCATGCAGACATGATATGCTTCACTGGGTAACACCATAAGCAAAAAACAATAAAAAAATAAAATAAATAAAAAGGAAAGATTCTATATTGCTCTTAGTACCAACTAGTAAAATATGCACCTTTTGAAATAAATATAAATGAAGATAATGCTACAAAGAAGTCTGAAGGTTAAGTAGTTAATGTACTCATATATGGTTTTTTTTCCCTGCAGTGGGTAGGGAGACATATAGTAATCTGCAACTTACTTTATAACCTACAGGATACATGTGAGCTGCAATTGTCTAGAGCTGAATGGGTTATTATAAAATATCAAAACTAATTGGTTTTCTACTTGTAATTAACATATAGAAGGTAGAATGAAACTGGACCACTTTCTTACACCGCTGTATACAAAAATAAATTCAAAATGGATTAAAGATCTAAATGTGAGATAGGAAACCATCAAAATCTTAGAGAAGAACACAGGCAGTAAGCAACCCCTTTGACCGTAGCCATAGCTACTTCTGTCTAGATAGGTGTCCTAAGGCAAGGGAAAAGAAGCAAAACTAAACTATAGGGACTTTATCAAAATAAAAAGTCTCTGCACAGTGAAGGAAACAATCAACAAAAGCAAAAGGCAACCTATGAAATGGGAAAAGATATCTGGAAATGATATATCTGGTAAAGGGCTAGTATCCAAAAATCTATACAGAAATTATCAAACTCAATACCCAAAAATAAATAACCTAGTAAAAAATGAGCAGAAGACATGAATAGACACTTTTCCAAAGATGATACACAGATGGCCAATAGACCCATTAAAAGTTGCTCAGTATCACTCATCATCAGGGAAATATAAATCAAAACCACAATGAGATATCTATCACCTCATATCTGTCAGAACGACTAAAATCAACAGATGAAACAACAAATGTAGGTAAGGATGTGGAGAAAGGAGAACCCTCTTGCACTGATGGTGAGAATGCAAACTGGTGCAGCCACTCTGGAAAACAGTATGGAGGTTCCTCAAAAAGTTAAAAATAAAACTACCCTACAGTTCAGCAATTTCACTGCTACAAAGAATATAAGAATACTAATTCAAAGAGATATATGCACCTTAATATTTATAGCAGCAGCATCTACAGTAGCCAAATTATGGAAACAGCCCATGTCCATTGCCTGATGAATGGATAAAGAAGTGGTATACATATATACAACAGAGTATTACTCAGACATAAAAAAGAATGAAATATTGCTATTTGGAAACAAAATCTTACTATTTGGGACAATGGGAGGAGATAGAGTATTATGCTAAGCAAAGTCAGTCAGTCAGAGCAAGAGAAATACCATATGCTTTCACTCAAATGGGGAACTTAAGAAACAAATCAAACAAGCTAAGGAAGAAAAAAGGAGAGGGAAACCAAGAAACAGACTCTTAAGTATAGAGAACAAGCTGATGGTTACCGGAGGTGATGGATCAAATAGGCGATGGGGATTAGGGAGGGCACTTGTGTTGAGTACTAGGTGTCATATGGAAGTGTTGAATCACTATATTGTACACCTGAAACTAATATTACACTGCATGTTAACTATTTGGAATTTAGATAAAAACTTAAAAAAAAAAAGTAAACAGTAACTTCCAACCTACCCAACCAAGCTGGACAAGGTATAAAATCAGTTTTTAAAAATCCACAAGAGACAAGGATATAAATAAACTTGAATAAATTCTAAAAAATTACAAGGCCTTCTTGGAAGAGAGAAAAGATCCATGGCTTCCTCATGCCTGTCAGAGTGTCCCGTGAAAGATAAATCTACTGTAGATGGAGGTATGGAGAAATAAGCCAAATCTTTAATGAGTTTTAAATGGCTACATGTAGACTGGGGTAACAGACCAGAATTCCAAGGAGCCCTAGGTGTTCGACTAAGCCTGCATTCAACCAGCCAAACTTTCTCAACGTCTTTGCCAAGTTCACAGGCTGTACATAAAAGGTGGGAAGTTAGATAGGAGATATGAGAGAAATCCCCCCTTAGACAGTGTCCCTACCAAATGTAAGAAAGGCACTTTCTTAAGATGGAAGAAGAAGTCCTCTGAGGCATTCAGGTACTCCTGAAAGGGCTAAAGCTTCTCCCCTCTGAAGGATGGGGCAGAGCAATTGGGCAAAGAAAGGTCTCCCATGGCTCAGAAGCTGAGGCATAAAAAAGGACACAGAGTATTCCCCATGGGACTTTCTGGGATAATAGCATTGTTGTATATGCAGCTTGTTTTGGGTGATGATTACATGAGTATGTAAAGTATCAAAACTCACTGCAATGAACACGTGAGAAAATATACCTCAATTTAATAATCATTTTAAAAAAGCATCTAATGTGAAAAAAAGTAACTAATCTATTCAGTCACCTCCCTGGAAAAGCCTTGATGTTCCATCGTGAAATCTGGTCTCTCCCTCTGAGAGTCTTAAGTGGAAGCCATCAGAGGCTTCCTGAGCCTAAGGCTCATTGTGTTGATAAAAGTTGGATAAGCTGTGGCTGGTCTCAAAGTTTCATAGGAACCTTTCACAGAATTTTGTCTGTAGGCTGAGGGGATATGCTCACCAATAAACCTACAGGAACACTGGTGAAGGTGAGACAAATTAAAGATGAAATGATTCCAACAATGAATGGAAATAATGGAAAACCTGCCTTTTTATCTTGAGGGATGGTTATTCTAAAGTTCCAATCTATCTAAATGCTCTAATGCTCCATTTTCCTGCTCTTCCCTCCTGAAAACATACCCATGCTACTATGCAGAAAGAAAAGCTGTCTTCATGCTTATGAAGCTGAAGAGAAAATGCCTTCCCTCCTCTGACAGAGATTTCTCTGAGGCTTGTGAGAGGGAGCCCTGATGGTGCCTCAGGGCCACACATTACTTTTACAGCACTTTCTTTCATAATCTAATTATGGCTGGATAAAAGAAGGAAATTAAATCCTTGATGACTAGATGTTCCGGGAAAGATTGAGGGAAGCAGAGCTAGCATGACCAAACACAGACAGGGCCCAGTCACCTGTCAGAGTGGTGGCATCCAATTTCTTTCCTCCTCGAACCTGAGTTATGGTGGCGACATGGCCTCGTGGAAGGATCATAATGCTTACATAGAATAATAATAGTATCTAACCTGAATGCAGAGATGATTATGTGCCAGTCACTATTCTAAGTGCTGCCTATTTACTCCTTTGATTTCTGTAAGATCTTTGAGATAAAGTACTATGATCATCACCATTATACAAATGGGAAACTGGGAAGTTACCACAACCTGTTAAGTAGTGAAGCCCTGAATATGAAATGGGGCAGTATGACATGAGAAATCACTATCTGTAAGTCCTTCTACATGAAACACTATTCTGATTCCTTGAGTAATGGAAACAGGCAGATTTTAGAATTAGAAAGCCCCGAGTCCAAATCCTGATTTTACGGTACTGACGATATGGATAGCTAACCTTTCTAAGCTCCTGTTTCATCCATAAAATAACAATAACTTAGAAGTTATTGTGAGAATTTTAGACAAGTCATATGAAGAGTCTGGCCCCTAGCAGGTACTCAACAAATGGTAGTTATTGCTTGTGATAGTAAATCATATTACCTCTTTAATATTCATTTCTGATCTCATACAAATTGTGTGTATGTGTTTATGTGTGCGTGTATCTATGCAAAGTGTACCTAGAGGCATTGATATGGATAGAAAAGGAAAAATGAAGGACAGAATAAAAGTTTTCCTTCATAATTATATACATACACACATGTATACACATGTTTTCCTAATTTCTTCTCTAGAGATGCTGAACATAGCAACATAGCATTTTAATTAGGTGCACAGTTGATACACACATGAGGGGACCATGGCCCTGGAGGACAGCCTAGTTCTAAGAACTGAAAGGGGAACATTTCTACTTACAAACACTGAGGTAGCATGGTGTACTAAAAATACCGCAGGTCTTAGAACCACTCAGACTTCAGCTGAAATCTTTGTTTTAATAATTTATGGCTATGTGACCTAGAGCATGAAAGGTGATTTACCTTCTAAAGCTTCAGTTTCTCTCATCTATTAGATGAGCATAACTACACCTGGTAGTTTGTGTTAATGGTTAGAATACGTGTAAGACACCTATCTCTACTAGATGCCCTATAAATGATAGCTAAATTGTAATCATTATTGTGCCTTTATATCCTCTAGCATAGTCGTACCAGAAGTCAACGTTAACTTCCATTTGTTTTCCATAAATCTTAAAATGGCATCTTATTATTATTCTATATCAATTAATAGAGTCACTCCAAATTTGCCCAAAGACAAGGCTTAAAAATTCATTAATTCTAAAGCTTTCCTTGATTAGTTACAAAAAGAATTAAGTTAGACATAATCTCTTTTTAAGTCAGTGGAAGTGTTTCATTAATTTTTACTGCAAATTAACTTATGGTTTTAATTAATTATATATATTTTAAATTTTTAATTAGACTTTAATTAAAATTATTTAAAGTCTAGAAGGAACTGTTTCTCTGTATTTTAATCAGATTATTTTAGGCAATAGGATGGCTGGCTCAAAGGCTGACAACTGATCTCTTTTCTGTATGTGGCTTTTAAGATATATATACATTCTCTCTCTCTCTCACTCACATACACACACACACACACACACACACACACAATCAAACACAAATAAAGAGGCAAAGTTTGGAGGAAATCAGAGAAAACTTTAACAGCAAGGAAAAAAAAGTCAAGAGAGCTACATAATATGAAAACAAGAGAGAAACAGGGTCAAGTGAGAGTTGCCCAGGAAAGATACAAAACATCATCTTTGAAAGGGTGTTGTGGGCACTCATTACATAATATCTGCAGAACTGTTCTGGTCTCCTGAGAGATGGGCACTCTATCAATACAAGGTATTATGGTTTCTGTCTTTATAACTGAGAGATTGATATTCTTTGGTAAGATTCCATACCCAGCATAGAAGGAACACAATTAGAAGTCTGAAATAGCACTTTTCCCTTTTTCTCCAAAACAAAAGTCTCCTTCCAGCGTGTGACCTTCCATGCAAAACAGCTCATTTTTAAAGCTTAGTTCTAGTCTTTTAAAGAGCCTTGGTTACAAGCCATGGGAAAGGATATCATGTGACAGAGGCACAGTCCCTTTTAAGTGACAGGGGAAATGTCCTGTTACAATCACCCTTAGTGAGGAGAATGCAACACCATTTGGTAGTCAGGAGGATTTTTAATTGTACTAGACATAGAGAGGATACCATGCTCTCTTTTTTCGACTGCTCTCCCTTTCCCTTGTGAAAATATTTCAAGGTGACAATGAATGATATAGCAGTTAAATTCCTAAGAAGGTTTAAAATGTAGTAGGAGTAAATATTCACTTGACTTAAAAGAGAAAAGAGACAAGAGACAAGATGAGACGAGAAGAGAAGAGAAGAGGAAAGGTTGACTATAACAAGGAAAGTGTTTTTTTTCCTGTCCCTCCACTATCACTGATTATTAAAGTTGTGTTCATGTTCAGGTTGCTAAAGGGTAGGAGACATCATGTTATGCATATTATAATTAGATTATACATTACACAAGGGGTTTGAATCATTAAGTCACTTACCATGTCAGTAGAAGAAACAGTTGGCAAGTCCTCTGGTGCCAATGTAGTGTCATTGGATATTGAGATATTAACTGTAAGAAAAAGACAATCTTTTACCATAAAAATGACCTACATGCATAACTCAAAATCTAAAAAAGCTGGGCCAGGCACTAAAAATGTCTTCCACAATACCATAAAGCACAATGAGTTTTTCTTTACTATAATTGTATTCACCTTTCATCTAGATAAAATTAGCAAAGATTCAGACATATCTGTTGCACTTTAATCTGATAAGAAAAAATGGCAAACATTTAAGGAAATGGTATTACAATTTGCTTCAGGTTCCAAAAAAAAAAAAAGAAGAAAAATAAAACGTCTCTATAATTTAAAAGCAGTATATTTTGCCTGGTGGAAGAAATGGATGTTAGTAAGTAAGTATGTTGATCACTGGCTTCATGTACAGTCAAATCTCACAAAATGGATTTTCACTGATTAAGAATTAACTAATTTGAGATATTTGAAAAGTTGGACTGTATATGAGAAACTATATCTTTGCAAAATGTGGGAAAATTAAAAATCTTTCAAACACATAATAAACTATGTAAATATAATGGTAATAAATGTTTAATCTAAGTTTAAAAGTTATTTTCACATAATTTGCCATGATTTGTAGATTTATTAAGAGGTTGCTTTTGGAGGAACCTTGGTTTATTTGTTAAACTAACCCTCCTCTTGGAAATATTTCATTATTTTAAAATTTATGAATCTAGGGGCACCTGGGTGGCTCAGTCGGTTAAGCGTCCAACTTTGGCCCAGGTCATGATATGGCAGTTCATGGGTTCAAACTCTGCATCAGACTCTGTGCTGACAGCTCAGAGCCTGGAGCCTGCTTCAGATTCTATGTCTCCCCCTCTCTCTGCCCCTCTCCCACTTGCACTCTGTCTCTGTCTCTCAAAAATACATAAACATTAAACGATTTAAAAAGAAATTATGAATCTAAAGTAAAAACATAGTATTTAAAGTGTTCAATAATTAAAACTTTTTAAAATCAGATAAGCCTTTTTCCTATTACAGGAGTTTTTTTCCTTTGGTTTTTTAAAGTTTATTTATTTTGAAAGAAAGAGTGTGAGTGGGGGAGGGACAGAGAGAGAGGGAAGGAGAGAGAGAATCCCTAGCAGGCTCCCTGTGAGGAGCCTGACATAGGGCACAAACTCTCGAACTATGAGATCATGACCTGAGCTGAACCAAGAGTCTGATGCTTCACTGACAGCCATCCAGGAGCTCTGATTGTTTTGTTTTGTTTAAAATGTTTATTTATTTTAAGAGAGAGTAGGGAGGGACAGAAAGAGAGAAAGACAGAGAGCCTGAAGCAGGCTCCCTGCCCCGTGCAGAGCCTGATGCGGGGCTCGACCCCAAGAACGGCGAGATCATGAACTGTCCCAAAATCAAGAGTCAGACACTTACCTGACTGAGCCTCCAGGCACCCCTGAAGTTTTATATTTATATTTATATATTTATATTATACAATAAACTGTTACTCAGAGAATATCCCTAATTTATTGTAAAATGACATTTAGGTTTTGTCCTTGAGCATCACATTTAACATCCAAATTGCTATTATTTGGTCCCCTCTTATCTGACCCCCTCCTACTCACAAGCCCCTAGACTGTCTTTTCAGTTTGTCATGTTTTAGGTCCTACCAACATACACTCTCAAGGAGAAACAAACAGATTCATATGATTGTTGAAATTTAGAATATAAGATCCAGAACAGAAAAGGCAGGTCTTGTTCATTGCTTTTTCCCTGAAGCTGCCCAGTCCAGCACTAAACTGACAGGAACTCAAAAATATCTGTTTACTATCCAACCTTAAAAAGAAAAAAAAAAGGAAATCCTGCCATTTGCAAAAAGATGGATGAATCTGGAAGGCATTATGCTAAGTGAAATATGCCAGCCAAAGACAAATATAGTATGGTATCACTTATGGGTAGAAGCTAAAAAAATAAAATAAAATAAAAAATAAGTACAACTCATAGAAATAGAGAGTAGAATGGTGGTCACCAGGGGCAGGGGGTGGAGTGGGTGGTGGATAGGGAAATAGAAAGAGGTTAGTAAAAGGATGCAAATTTTCAGTTATAAGAGGAATAAGGTCTGAGGATCTAAACAAAATAAAATAATAAAATAAAGTAAAATAAAATAAAAATGAGAGGCGATGGAAGTATTAATTAACTTGGTGGGAATCCTTTCATAATGTATACATATGTGAAATCACCATTTTGTACACTTTAAATACATTATAATTTTGTCACCTATACTTCGATAACATGGCATATTTGTTTACTGTCAATAAATGAGGGTAGACTAGGGGCCATTTAGTGGCTCCATATGAATGAGGGATAAAGGCAAAAAAAAAAAATGAAATAAGGAAAACAAGTAAAAGGGAGGAAATATTTAGCTAGAGCCCTAGTCTTTCTCAATTTTGGAATCTATTCTGATCTTTGAAGTTTCTAGAATTGTTAAACTTTTAATCTAAAGCTAGCTATTGCTAGGCCATCCCTATTTCCTCAGTGAAACACTCACATGTGCAGCCTGTTTTCTTATTCTGTTTCATTACAGGTCACAGAAAGAATCAACATAGGCTAACAGATGCTTGGCCCCAACAATAAAACCAAACATTGAGTCCATTCCCAAAAGGAAGAAGATGTTATACATTTTTGTTAATAAAACCTAGATTTTTAGTACTATTTTATTCTAAAATGTCTACAGTACATTTTCTTACATTATCCATTTGCTCATTTAAAAACATATGAGAGCAAGTAACACCTATACTTTTACAACTGCTTTATGCTGAATGGGACTCTGAGGCAAGACATGCCAGGTTTCGTGCCCAGGACTGAAGGAGAGTCAACCAGAAGTAGAATTGGTACCCAAATCTTGTTCAGCATTCTTTCTTTTCCTAGCCAGCATTTGATATTTGTGGCCAAAGAATTCAAGGTGGGATAATACTTTCCAGTGTTAGATGATGTGAATTTCAACTGCCCTCTGAAATGTCTGATTGGTCTGAGCATTCAAAAGAAAGCAGCATATGTGAAATCACAGGCACTATTCGGATGGTGTCTGGGAAGCTGCTCTTCCTGAGCAAGATTCTTTGATGCAGTTTTATGAGCTTCCTGTCATAAGACACTGAAGGTCATTGTAAAACATACTTTTCCACATAAAAGCAAGGAATAAGGGTGTGGGAGAAAGATATCCAAGATATACTCCTCTTTTGGTGAGATAAGTGACATAATAAAGACCACCAGTGAACAATAAACTAGGATTCCAATCTGAACTTTTAGGGACTACTTTCAAGTTCTAGGTACACATCAATTCTGCTTTTCTAAATTCTTTTATCTTTTCAGTTTTCCTCTGAGACAAGCTATTACAGCATATTGGCTCTCAAAATCCCACGACTACTATCAATAGAACAATAAAAAGTATACACTTTTCCTACTTATTTTAGTATGTAGCTGCTTCAAGAGAAGGACTTGTAAATATGTGATACGTAATATGTAAATATGTAAACAAGCACTTCCGTAAATACATATTAGAATATGGGAGAGTCCATACATAAGCCTAAAAGTAAATTTCTTTAAACTCACAGAAGAGAGAATGATCAATTCCAATTGGGAGCTTGGTCTACGAGAGCCATTGTTCACCATTTGGATCCAGATACATACAGTACAAGTATTTTGGCAACCAAGTGCAGAATGATCTATGTATATAGAATTCATAATATCCTTAATTAGGATTCTGAAAAGATCAAATAGAAAAGCATAAACACACTGCACTTTGTGTTTTCACTATTTGCTCAGCACCATGGCTTAGGAAGCAAAGAAACTCTTTGCCCTAGGAAGCTGGCTAAGTTAGAATTAGCCAATTGTCACTGGGACAGTCTGTGTCCCATACTTGGTTTCAGGGAGTTTTCACAGGTTGATCATTTTATGTTCCTTGGATTTTCACTTCTTGATCCTCCTTCCTGTGTATCAAATTCTAGCTGATCCTCTGGAACAGGGGAATGAACATCATTAGTAACAGACATTTAAAACTGTGGTTGTGAGTGTTCTATCTTAAGCTGGCTTTTCCCCCGTATGTTTAATGAGAGGTCTACAGAAAGATCAGACTTATAGGAGCTGTGAGCAGGGGAAAAAAAGATGACATCCGCATGTCAGTGTTAGTATACCTCCTGCATGAGAAATTCCAATTGCACCTATAAAGTTGTCCTTCTTTACCCTCCAGTACCTTGCTCTAGAACTACCTCACAACTCCTCTGCATTACACATTAGCAGCAACTGTACCATCAGAAATATATACAAAAGCTAGATGGGTATCTATGAGCCAGAAACAGCCACCGAGGCAGATCTGTCTGCTTTCATGCACTACCATGTCACAAGTTAGAGAAAGAAATGCTAAGAAAACTGGGCTAGAATTCTGGCTCCAGCACCTTCTGGAGCAAACTGTCCCCAAACCAGCTCACCGCATAATCTTAAGGAAGTCACCACACACTCTTGACCACAGGCCCCTCATTTGTGAAGCTGGATTCGAATCCATCTACCTCATAAGATTACTGTGCAGATTAAATAAGACAATGTAGGCAAAATTGTTAGCACAATAGCAGGTAAAACTGAAATAGATGGTTACGAGTATGACTGTCAGTTTTATGACCTGAAGAAAGCAAAATTTCACCCCTGAAGAAGAGTCTGCTACCTTACAAGGTTTGTGATGATTGAATACATATATATTATAATATTATAATATATTGAAATATAGTTTATTAAAATCCCTTAGTAAAATGTATGGCACTTGGATGGTGCTTAATAAATATTAGCCAAATCTGAATCTATACCCTCAACATAGCTTCTTAGGATTAGAGTAATGTAGAATTGGTTAGTTTGCTCTTAGTAAGAAATAAACTCAAGAGTATTCTCTATAATAATAAAATTTTAATGTTTTACTCCATTTTACTCAAGCAACATCTTGAGGAAACCGAGTAACTGGAAAACAGATACAGAATAAAACAGAATAAGCTTCTTGCCTGCGAGGTCATGTCATAATAAGGGCCCTGGATAATTTCAGCACATGAATGCCTCTTACTAAAATCAAATATTTATGCTTTAAATGCCTAGATCAATAAAAGGGCAAAAACAGCTTTTAGAGGGATGACAAGGTGAATGAGGAAAACTTTGGGAGAAATAGCTCTTAGGGAAATCACCTCCCACCATCTCAGTCTTGAGCTTTAAAACAAATAAAATTAATAGAAAATCCTCATCATGTTTTGTTATTATCCTCTTCATTTTCCTAAGTATTTTTACCAAGCCTCATGCTTGAGGTTTTCACTATAACTAGACAAGTTCAAGTTACGACACACTCTAATCAGTGGACACTTTTTCACATGTTCACCTATGACACCACATTGAAAGTTAAAGAGCTGAGCTACTATCTGCTATTAAGTGGGACATATTTAGCCACTATTTTCATATACAAAAAATTTCTCTTCCATACTCACTCATCACTACATTTCAGATGTGCGTGGACATTACTACAGGCTATGTTTCTAAATTTGTGTTTCATATGAACCCACAGCTAATGAATTATACAGATCTGTGATTATCCAAATTCACTGCTTCCCCTTTTCTGAGTCTTGCAACTGTTATACAGAAACTGCTAAAATACTAGGCTATGAGACTAAAAGGAAGCTAAAATGATGGATGTTTCAAATTTCTATGGTTTTCTCAAAAGACCATAGTGCCATAAATGCTAAAATATCAGTTGTGCTGGTAAAATATCCTTGCAAATGCAAAGCCTGAATAGTCCTATACCAGAAGGCCTAGCACCTCCTGTTTAACCATTAGTCTATGATTTAAACCTACTTTATAATCCAAAAAGGGAATGATACATAATAAAAATAAAGCTGCATAGAATATGATGCAGGTCGTGGAAGATACATTAGGATTATCTTTTATTTCCTAATTTTCTTTTAATGGGCTTTCTAATTATGAAACACATATCGACTATAATATGGGACCACAGGAGACATAATCCAGCAGTTCCTTTTAATGGTTGTAACATATTGGTGCATAGCATTTATTAAGATAATAGAAAAATTATATAGAAAGAAATGGTAATGAAATTCTACTCTAGTGACAACCATTTTGGAGCATTTGGAGGCCTCCTCATGTTGTGAATAAAACAAAGGTGTAGAAATGGAAGACAGGGGTGCCTGGCTCAGCTGGCTAAACATCCAACTCGGTTTCAGCTCAGGTCACGATCTCATGATTTCATGAGTTCGAGCCCCGCATTGGAGTCGGGCTGACAGTGTGGAGCCTGCCTGTAATTCTCTCTCTCCCTCTCTCTCTGCCCCTCCCCTCCTTGGCTATCTCTGTCTCTCTCAAAATAAATAAATAAACTTAAAAAAAAAAGAAACAGAAGCCACGGCTACTTTCAATCCCTTGACTTAGTCTTACAGTTTCACATTAGGGAAAAAGCCTTTTTTTACTAGAGATACTATAGACCATAATGTCTCAGTGCTTGAGAAAGTATTTATTCCTCTTAATCATTCATCCATTATTAAGCACGTTCTCCCTGGAACAGTCAACAATGAATCAATAAAATATATCCCTTCTGTTAACAATAAAGTATAGTATATATTCCCTTGAGGCAAATTTTCTTACTTCTCTAATTTGTTTGTCATTTTTAGCAAGGCTTCTTTCCCCTCCAGATACAAAACCATACTTGGTTAGAAATTTTGTTTTGACCCTTTCTAAAATATTAATATGCCCTTGAGTGTAGAGTGATTGTAACCTTGACACATTAGGCAAATGAACACAGGTTCTTAAGTGAAAATGTATTTTTAGAGTATAAGTCAAATGAAAATCTGACCTCATTCAAACAGTAACTAACACTATTTTAAAAACAACACATTTTATAAAAAGCAATGTGAGTATATGTGTGCATGTGTGTGGACAGTGTATACGTGGTGTGTGTGTATGTGTGTGGTGTGTGATGTACAGGTGTGTGTGATGTGTGCATGTGTATGGTGTATAGATGTGTGTGTGGTGTGGTGTGCATGCAGTGTTGCGTACAGATGTGTATGTGAGATCAAGTGTGTGGTGTGGTGTGTGTGTGTGTGTGTAGCATATAGGTGTGTGTGTGTGGTATGGTGTATAGGTGTGTGCAGTGTGGTGTACAGGGTGTGTATGTGTGTTGTATAGTGCACAGGTGTATGTGATGTGTGTGTGTGTTGTGTAGTCTACTTCAGTGAGGTAGCACAATTCTTACAAAGCAATGAAATAGACCCTCTATAAATTTTTGTTGATAGCAGAAAGGGAAGGAATAAAAGGGCAAGAGAAGGAAGGAAAGGAGATGGGGAAAAGAAAGAGGAAAGCTCGTGTCTTATTCCCTGTTTACAAAATTCTATCGTTTGTTTTTGAATTAGACCAATTTAAAGAACTGAACATTTCCCTTCAGGGAAGGAGAAAGGACCTTCTAGCATTCTTCTCCATGATTATACACAGTATACAACATTTCTGTAGACTTGAGATCCAACGGAATAATATTAAATGGTCTAACTACTATGTACTGAATTCCTTAACATTTTTTTCTTTAAATATGGCTCCAATGTTTCATATTTATCTACAACAGCACATTAGTTGTTAATTTGAGCAGGGTAGGCTTCCAGTAAAAACCCAATTAATATCTTCCATTAGAAAAGTTTCAAGGAAAATTAAATGTTTGAACCCCATTAAAAGAATACAACTAAAAGATTAAACTGGCCGAGGCATCTTTTGTGGAAAAAGAAGAGATAAGACAAAGAACAAATTTTTATGCAGTGTCTATTAGGTGGCAAACAATGTTACATATACCATTTCATTTAATTCATATGGTAACTTCTAAGAAAGGATACAATTACTAACCCAACATACAGATTATGAAAAGCAAAGAAATTAGGTAATTAGCCTAGCCCACGGTCACACTGCTGGTTAGACCTCAATCACGCTCACTTTCCTTTACTCCAAAGCACATTCTCTTTACACTTTATCACACTAACAGTTTTCCAAATTGGGATGCTGGTGATGAAAAGTAATACTGTGAACTGTTCTTCAATGGGATATTTTTTTAGCTTGCACTGTCGGCTTCTGAACTGAGTCATCTTTCTTATACATCTCTGCCATGTAAGCATCAAGGCACAGTGGAGAATATAACCTCTATTACCTCTCCGTCAGTTAATAGCAACTCTATTTCTAAGAAAGGGAAATTTTAGCACAAAACCCATGTATCCACCCTAACTGCTGTGTCAAACCACATGGCTAAATTTCCTTTTAGTTTTTGCAAGTAGGCTTCCTTAGTTCTTCAGTAAATGAGACTCTCAGTAGGTATAGAACATTGGCCCCTGAGCAATAAATAGATGGGGTGAAAGGAAGGGAGAGAAAGACGCATGAAGAAAAGGAAACTCAAGAGGTGATGAAAATTTATGAAAGCAAGTGAGAACAGGACAGATAAGGAAGGAAAAGAGGAGGAAGAGTTGTCTTCACAAAGCACAAAAAAACTCACAGTCTTATTGTGGCCATGAATCGAGTTTTCATGTGACCCCTATTTCCTTTCCTGTATAATCACTTCTCAGTTTGCAGGCTCATGTCTCCATCTGTGGAGTTGCTGGTTCACTGTTACATACAGTCCCAGTGTTGAAAAACAAGTCATCCGCCAGTTTAAATATTTTTGACTCATTGACTGAATTCTTTTACTAGGAGTGCATGTTGCGATGAAAGGCCAGGCTTTTGTTGTTTTTAGAATACCTACTCTAGCTGTACATGCAACTGTATTATTCGATAACTATCATTTTTCAGCTTGCTATCATGAAGTACCAACTTGATGGTGGTATATACTTTTATATCAAAAAGTATTAAGATTATGAGGAGGGAAACACATAATCTCAAACCTTAAGGGGTTTGTCATGAAAACGGAGATATCCATGTCTTTTTCCCAACCAGAAACAGATTTTATTTCCATAGTTTAAGGTAACCACTCACATTCATGTTCATACCCTTCATGAGCACCTTTCACCCTGACAACTCTAAAAATATGGGGTGCGATCGACAGTCTTGTCACAAAATAAGCCAAGTGCCCAACAGTGTTGGCTTAGAAGGAAGGATGATGAAGACCGGTCTGTTTGTTCTATCATTCATACCTACAAACCTTAAATTTTAATAAATAATAACGGCAGTAATTATGTCAGTTAGCAATTACTTATTACATATCAGAAACTGTCTGAAGTACTTTGTCTGAAATACCTCAGTTTTTCTATACAATATAATAATTCTATAAGGTAGGTGCTATTATTAACCCCTTTCTACCAGTGAGGAAAATGATGCAAAGGTACCCTGGAAAAGGAACTTGCCCAAAGTTACACATAGGGCATTAGCCAAGCTGCGATGTAAATACTAGATATTCTGACTTCAAAGCCCTGCTACAATTCATTACTGGTCCCACTTGGACACAGTGGAAATTGTCAGAGTCCTTCCAAGACCACGCCTCACTCGACAGGACAGACTTTCTATACAAGCTGGGGAAAGAGGTCAAAGGAAAAGCTATTTATCTCCACTTCAGCTAGTACTTGCTATGCAGGTTTCAAGCTTCCCGATGACTTTTTCAAGAAAACAATGATCTGTCTAGGAAGGAAAATTACATGTAAAACATTCATGTATTTTTCACAATTAACATTCAAATATGTCTTCCTTGGCTCTATATTACGATCTCTGCCAATATCCAATTAAAATGAGTACCAGTTTCCATTAGCCTCAGGTAAGTAGATCTTCTTGCGACAGGTGTGCTGACAAAGCCCTCAGCTGGCTTTATGAATACCTCAAACCTCAAACAACTGAGGCGTATTATTTTTCCTTTAGAAAATTCACTATATGTCTACTTAGACTTGCCTATGAAGTCAGATTACACACTTTTTTCATAAGGAAATATTTACACATAAATACATAAAGATAGAAATAAATGAAATGGAAAGTTCAAAATCCCACAATTAAATATGTCTGTGAGCCATTATTTTGAATATGCATAATCTGGGCTTTCCCTGAAAGTACACGATGGATGGTTACCACCCTCTTATTTAGGAAAAGTTCTACATGATTGTGTAATGGTAACATCTGTGTTTCAAGCACATCTAATTGATCCTAATAATTGCATCTATCATATATTGAGTACCTAGTCTTTTCCAAGCAGTTTTTAAGTTATGAAATACCTGTAATCAGTATATATTTTAACAATAAAAAGCTTTTGTAACTATACATCATTCATGTTGCCTGAATCCTTACATTTTCACTTCATACCTGTCTCTGCTTTGCTTTTAAGCATGCGCTTTATTTCAACGTGTGTCGCTTGTCCTTAAATAAGACAAAAGAATCCATGAGTGCAAAGCCCAACAATGACCTATCTTTTCATCAGTGTTACTGAGCGACCCAACTCTAGGGAGATACTGTTCTCTTGTCACTCGTCACTCAAGATGCATACAGGTCTTCTAAAGCTTCCCCACCAAAGTGGCAGAGAAGATTGCAAATATGGCACCGAAATATCTGAGGGCAATCTAACACGGCCTGACATCAGCATTCTAGTCTATGATACAGCCATGTTTGTTTTTACTGTAAACATGAAATGGTTTCCCTTCAGAATCTATATGTAAAAGTGCATATTGCATGAATGTGCTCAGGCTTACACAGCCCCTGACACACTGCTGTACTCCTACAAGACCTTAGTCAGAAAGTATGGAATGTGTATCCGTTTTTATTCTAAGGGACAATGAGTTGTAGCTAATTGCATGACCAGGGATAACTAACACTATTACCGCTTAATTATCTGACACAAATGTCTACCCCTCAATTCTCCCAGAGCAGATATAAAACAACTTTCCCCAAAGTGAACTCCTTCTCTCAAATGCCTTCCATATCATAAAATGATAATGAATTACCCTAAAAAAAATCCAAAGACCAAATAGAATGCCTTTTTGGGAAAAAGTCCTGATGCTAACCCAGGTTTAGCTAGATGGATATTAAAGTGTGAGGGTGTATAGAATCATATTCCTTACCTGGAACTTACTTTTTACTTTTACATCTTTCCTAATTCTAGGACATAAATCTTCCCTGAGAGCATTAATGCTCTTCTTTTCATTCTCTCATTTCTTCTATTCCTTTCATATTTACATTGTCTAGCACAGAGAAACTACAAGGCTCTACTTTACCACTAAGTGACTCTAGTCTAAACTTCTTTTTCAATTTCATGCTTCAAATTCTATAAAGTTAATAGTATCTTGTTTCTTCTATAAGCTTAAAATAATCTTTAGAGTTTACTTTAGGAAGAGATTAGTATGGCAATAAGGAGACAGCAAAATATGGGACAGAAGTTCAGAGGACTGGGTTTGTCTGGTCCTTATATCTGTTAATATTTGTATCTGGTTTCCTCAACTATCAGATAAAATCAAGAATAATGTACACTAATTTTCCTTGCAAATACTGCAATTTGAGTTAATTTAAAAGTTGAGTTCTTTTCAGCTTCTGGGTTCGCTTCTTGATTGAACCACATGGCTAAAATACCTCGGGTAGTAAGACTTCAAATCTAGCAGGAGGGTTTTTCAGAAAAAATAAAACTTTTTCCTGACAATCATGATATCATGCTGAAAGCTTGTGTGTATAGAGCCTATACCTTCCTCCAAACACAGGGTAAGTACCAACACTAAGCATGGTGTCCTCACCAGGGTCAGGAGGCACACAGGCACAGGAAAACTGAGTATTGTAGCCCACTTTGAAGTTGGAGTTGATGGGGTAGTAGTCAGCTAGCTTGATCATCTTCTTGAAAGCATCGTAGATAAAGATGAAGCTAATCAGAGAAGAGAAGCCCTCTTCTGTGAAGCGAGTGAAGTACTGAACCAAGAAGCTGGCATCTGTGGCTACCAAAATGAGACACAGGAAGGCTGACCACAGGCCAATCCAAAGGCGAAACTCCAGATAGTCAAAATTATGATCCCTGGAAATAAGAAAGAGAGGTATTTTAGACTCCTCCTCCACGGAATACAAAGAGTAACATAAAACTACCCAATGACAGCAGAATGATTCCTAAAAATACAGGGTGACTTTTAGCCACTAAATATAAATCTCATTCCTGATTTTAACCAGAAAAATACTAAGTCTAAGGATTTAGTCTAGTGATATTAGTAAAGAAATTATCCAGAAAGTTTAAGTACGGCACATCAAAAGTAGTCATACCATTTGCATGTATATAACTCAATTTTCTCATTCAAACAATACGATCCCTGCCTTCATGGAGTTTAGAAAGCAAACAATTTGAAAGTATCACCCAGTATGCACTCAATTAATGTTTGTGAGCTTCACTGGTTAAAGAAGACACTAAGATAAATATATTCTCTGTCCCCACATCATAGCCATCTATGGAGCGAGCCAAACTGGCAAACATAATCACACCAGAAAATAGTAAATGATATCTAAAGGTTCCCACAGAGTGCCACAGAGGAATAACTAACTCTGGCTGGGGGTTGTAGAAAAAATTCCAGGTATTTAAGGATAAATAGGATAATTACACTCTACTCGGATCAAGACAGGCTGTCTTCCCATGTAACGGCCAGATGAAACCCCTTCTTGTGAAGCTTCTTCACAGACATGGTATCCTTCTGCTGAAGTTGTGTGTAAAGCACCTTGTGACCACCTTGTTTTTGGTCTGTTCCTGTCCCAAGGCAGCTTAGAATAGGCTGTGCCTCCATCAAAGGAGGCCAATGTTTTTCAAAGCCCTTTCTATTTCTTATAAGTAAAAGGCGAAAGATTTATGCGATCTGAAGAGAAACCAGAGTATTCTATTTCTTATAAGTAAATTAGCTCACATTTAGAAAAATATGGGCCAAGTGCTGACATTTTACCATTTCATGTTAATTCTTTTAAAATTGTGTTAAGATTACTTTACAGTATTTTTCTCATCATTGTTTTTTAAATTTTTTAATGCTCATTTACTTACTTTTGAGAGAGAGAAAGAGAGCACAAGCAGGGGAGGGAGAGATAGAGAGAGAGGGGGAGGCACAGACTCCAAAGCAGGTTCCAGGCTCTGAGCTGTCAGCACAGAGCCCGATACAGGGTTTGAATTCACAAACTGTGAGATCATAACGCGGGCCAAAGTCAGATGTTCAACCAACTGAGCCACCCAGGAGCCCCTTTTTCTCATCATTTATGATGAAAAAGCAAACAGTAGTTGTCCTATTTCTTCTACGAGAAAAAGAAATAAATTGAGGATCATGCACACTTGAGACTCTATAGCCTTGATTTTAAACAAGTAGTTTTTACAGATGTGTTTTAATATTTTCCTGAAGGCATGGTATCAACACCTTCACCATGACTAATCTAGTTTGAGCCACCAAGAAGTCTTTGCTTGATTTTAAGTCCTTACTGATATCCATGTTTGTCCTGCTCTAAGCCACTTTCCACATTATAGCCAAAATGATCTTTTTAAATGTAAATCAGATCCTCCCTACCTCCTTTTAAAACTTTTTGATGGCTTCACACTGCTCATAGAATAAAATTCAAATTCTCTAACACAATGGCTGGCATATAAAAGGTTTCCAATGAAAGTCTGCCAGATGAATGAGGGCATGCCTATGGCTTTGAAGAAGACAGTTACTGACATGACCTAAGCATTCTCACAGAGAGCCAGGAGATCCTGAGTGAAAATTTCATAGAATATTAGAATTAAAAATTCCTTAGATACTGTGATGGTTAATTTTATGCATCAACTTGGCTGGATCATGTGGTACCCAGATATTTGGCCAAACGTTATTCTCGATATCTCTATAAGAATGAGTGCAAAGAAATTAACATTTAAATTGTTAGGCGGGGTGCCTGAGTGGCTCAGTCGGTTAAGTGTCCTACTTCGGCTCAGGTCATGATTTCACAGTTCGTGGGTTTGAGCCCTACGTCAGGCTCTGTGCTAAAGGTTTGCTCAGAGGCTGGAGCTGCTTTGGATTCTGTGTCTCCTTCTCTCTCTGCCCCTCCTCCCATCACACACTCTCTCACTCTGTCTCTTAAAAATAAATAAATGTAAAAAAATTTTTTTTTAAATTGCTAGGCTTTGAATAAAGCAGATTGCTTTCTATAATGTGGGTGAAATTCATCTAATCAAGTCCTTCAACTGAATAGAGCAAAATACCTGCCAACCCCAGGCAAGAAAAAATTCTCCAAGACTTTGGACTTGATCTTGAACATGGCTTTTTCTGTTTCTACAGCAGATAGTCTTTGAAACATCAGCTCTCCTGGGTCTCCAGCCTGCTAGCCCAACCCACAGATTTTGGACTTGCTGGTCTCTATAGTCATGTGAGCCAGCTCCTTATAACAAATCTCTTTATTATATTGGTCCTGTTTCTCTGGAGAATCTTAATATAGATTCCAATTAGTCAACTATGTCTCATTTTATAGATGAGGACACCAAGGCCAAAGGAAGTTAAGGTTTATCCAATGCCAAGGTTTTAATGGCAGAGCTGGACCAGAAACCAAATCTCTGCATGCTTGGATTCGTCCTTTACAAAATAATACCATCATTCCCCTATCGGAGTTGTATTTAGGGCGGACCTTAAATCACTGTCCTTTGTTTCCCTCTTTTCACCAAATCACCTAAATTGGAATATATTACCTAAGCAGGCGATAATTAATACTTGGGTAGAAATTTATTCCTATGGATTTCCTGGAATCTTTCTCTCTTTTAAAAAAATTTTTAATGTTTATTTTTGAGAGAGAGAAAAAGAGTGCAAGTGGGGGAGGGGCAAAGAGAGAGGGAGACACAAAATCCGAGGCAGGCTCCAGGCTCTGAGCTGTCAGACAGAGCTTGATGTGGGGTTTGAACCCACAAACCGTGAGATCATGACCTGAGCTGAACTCAGACGCTTAACTGACCCGAGTCACCCAGGCTCCCCAATCCTGGAATCTTTCTGAAGACATCTTTTGCATTCCCTTACAGTTGCCCTTAGGTCTGCAATCTCACTGCTTAATCCTATACTTGTCTCTGTGAGATAAGTAGCCTGTAGAAAAACTAAACTCTAGGAATCTGAGGTAATTTACATGATCACACAATGAATGAAGTCTCAGAGTCAGGGCTAAGAAACAGTTTCATTACTTCTGAGCCAACAAACTTTTTTCCTAAAATAAAAGTTTTAAACAATTACTTAGTTTTGCTTCCCTAGCAAGACGACAGGGCAATCTTGATTTGTTCTAAGTATGCTAATGGTTGTTTAGAGAATTGATGTTTATAGGACAGGATGAGAAACAAATCCAATAACTAGCTAATGGTTAGGAACACTCAGTTTGAGCACAAAAGAAAAATGCCTATGTAAACTTAAATCTTAGGATCCAAACAATATACCAAAATAGCTGCTCTAAAATACTTAAATATTCCCAGAGTAGCTCTATAAGAAGGGCCCACATAAAATCACTAAAACCAACGGCACTTCATTATAAAAGTGATATGTTTACAGCAGCAAGAAGAAAGAGGAATAAGAGATGAGAAACTTTTTAAAACAAGTTGATCAACAGTAATGACTACAATAAAGTGGCAATATTATATCCAATAAGACTATGAGTCCCTTTAGTGCCAAGTTTAAATAGCAATTAAGTTATAAAAAGTAACAGTAAATGATAGTAGAAACCAAAGAAACTATGGTGAATTCGAATGAGAAAATGGGTTTATATCCTTATGATACCACAGTGTTCCCAGATATTTTGAGTTATAGTTTCTGAGTAGCATAAAACCAAGGTATAGACAAACAGAAGAACTCATCAGAAGCATGCTATAGAAATTAATGTTCAAGTCACTTACAAATGTAAACTCCCTAAACGATATGAATAAATCCAATAACAACAGAAGAAAATAATCTTTTGAAGGCCTCTAAGTAATTATTCAAAGAACAGAAGGAAAAAATTATTGAATGACTAAATGCAATTATACAGGCTAAAATCCAACTTTAATTAGGAGGTTTCTGCATGGCTTAGAACATAGTGTTAAAACTTTCAGGAGTGCCTGGTGGCTCAGTCAGTTAAGGATCTGACTTCAGATCAGGTCATGATTTCACAGATCCGTGGGTTCAAGTCCTACGTGGGGCTCTGTGCTGACAGCTCAGAGCCTGGAATCTGCTTCATATTCTGTGTCTCCCTCTTTCTTTGCCCTTCCCCCACTCATGCTCTCTCTCTCCCTCTCAAAAATAAACAGACATTAAAGAAATTTTTAAAAAACTTTCAGATTTGTCACGCAAGATAAAGAAAAGGTGTCTAATTCTCTGTCACTGGTTTACAATGTGTAAAAACAGTGCAAAGGAGATTGCAGAATTAGGGCGAAAAGCTACAATTGTCATTTGGACAGTTGTAGGCTCTTTCTTTCATTCTGTTACTAATTTTAAAAGGTGACAGCACATCTTTCATATTCCATTATGATTCTCCAGTACGTAGGACAGATATTAAAACCTGTCCTCCACATCAGAGGGAAATCTGTGGATTATGTAGAGTCATGCTTGAGTCTACTAAAGCCACAAAACAAAGTTTACCTACTTCTCAAAAAAACATAACATATTTTGGGGGGAAATCTGGGCAAGACAGACTAAAGCAGTTTCTTTACTAAAGGACTTCTCAGATCCCTTAGTAAGCTGAATGTAAAGTGAGTTACAAAGAGGGAGGTAAAATATACAGCGTTTGTCAGATTGATGGGGATCACAGAGGCTTTTTTCTATGAAACGTCTAAATGGGACCAGTAATTGAGGAAACACACTTTGAGAAACAGTGATCTACACAAATACTCTGCATCTAGACAAAATATTAGTACTGTTGTTAAAACACAGAAGCCAATGATACAGCATTGTGAACAAAATGACACCGTGTGCCTCAAAGCACCACATGCTACTCAGTGATGAGTTTAAAGCACAGTTTCTCAAATGTTTCTTGTTGCTTTACAACTGTTTTCAAATAAATTACTTGGAACTATGTTTACATTACCAATTATGATGAAACAGAAGGAAAAGTGAGAAAGGAACTTGCTTAGTGAAAGGAAATAATCTCTATCCTACAATTATCTAAAGTAAACTGGGATGCAAACATTTTCTGTATATTAAGGCTCTGATCACATTGCATCCAATAAATCTTTCTGCAAAGGTTGCACATGTTTGTTCCTGTTTATAGTACACGCTTGTTTGATCCTCCCACAAAGGCTTTCTTTTCTCACACAATGTTTTCTTAAACATATAAAAATGATTTGACTTTCTATAAACTGACATGAACAGAAATTCTTTCCAGTGTCCTTCTGAGAATTATGATGGAGGAGGGATCTATAGTGATGAGCTACAGAAAACTCACATTATCACTTTAAATTCTCATAAGACCTCGCTGATGTTCTCAACCCAGTTTTCAAAACACTAGTTTTAAATTCTCATTGCCTCCTCTAGCTTGTGATCAGTTTTGATGGTAACACATGGTAACACAGTTTCAAAGGCTATTCTATCAGCCCTTGAGTCCATGAGGTATCATGTGGTAACAAAATTTCCAACAAGGAAATCTTAAAAATGTATAACAATATAAGAATATGAAAATTCCAACAAGGAGTGCCAGCAAGTCATACGAAATTCTGCCATCTGCCTAAGGATTGAGATCTGCTGGGAAAGGCAATTCTCTCTGAAAGGTATCAAGTTCATTAGAAAAGAGGCCAGAATACCCAATTTGATTTTGAAGCTATTTGTGTGCTTATGTGGCCACGTGGATAATTCGCTTAACTTGATTTTCTCCTTCTTAAAATGATCCATCGAATTCTAAAAGAAAATAAGATATCACAATTGTTATGTCCATTAGGAGTGTATAGTAATTCCGTAAGAGGCATAGTCTCCAGAGTCAGAAAGTAGGAATTCAAATCCCAGTCCCACCAACAACTGGTAATGGAGCCTACAGCAAGGCACTTACCTCTCTCTACCTGTTTTCTCATCTATAAAACAAGGTATGAGGGCACCTGGGTGGCTCATTTGGTTAAGCACCTAACTCTTGATTTTGGCTCAGATCATGATCTCACGGTTCTGAGACCAAGGCCCCAATCGGGCTCTGCACTGAGCATGGGATGGGGATTGCTTGGGATTCTCTCTCCCCAACCCCTCTCAAAAATAAATAAACATTTAAAAATAAAAATAAAAATAATAATACAGGTATGGGCCCTACCTCATTATACTGCTACAGGAATCAAATGAGGGAGTCCACGGAATGCACTTAGGATAATATTTGGTATGTGATCAACACTCAACAAATGCTATTACTAAGCCAGCTCTTGAAATGTATCTTTAGTTAAGAACACTGGAGCCAGGGTTAGGAGCAGTGGATCTCTAGAACAACTAGTCTCTCATTAACGAGCCATGTGACCTTGAGCAAGGCATTTCATGTCTTATAGGCCAGGATCATGACAGGAAACAGAAGACATTCCCAAATGGGATTGTGAGGAAAACTTAATAAATGGGCTATTTACAGATGTGTGAGTAACAAATAATGGCAAAGTACTCAGGAACTAGAAACATCAGGGAGCCATTTTTATCTCCTGGCTTCATAAGGCCGAGGAAGGAATGGAGTTCCCAGAGCCTAGTGAAGGCGAGAGCCAGGCCAGTGGGGCCACCTTACAGAGGCTCTATTCAAGAGACAAGCCACTGTGAGACTGCAGTGTTAAAACAGGGACTGTGAGGTACAGGGAGGTAGACACACACCCTGAACTCTCTCCTCTCCTACTGGTGCACTAGTCAAACCCAACAAGAAGCCAGAGGGCAAAGGAGACCCAGTGTTGCAGTCCACATGGATCAGCCCCCACGGCATAAAGCAGGTCTAGGACAGAGAAGAATGGTGAGGGCAAGTAGATAGTACAACATATGGGCCTCAGCTGAATCAAATGTAAAATGAGTGTTGGACTACCCAATCTCCAAGGGCTTTTCAGCCGCCAAATCTTTAAATTCCCATATTCTGTTCTACCTAATTACTATTCTGTGCTGTATCTAGACTGTGTTCTAGAATTTATCCTAATTTATAACTAGATATGTATATACATACTTGCTGAAATTGAATAGAAGCCTCTCAAAGACAAGAACAGGTCCTGTGCTGCTCAAAATCGTCAGTGGTTGACCTGCAAACAGGCAAAAGATGGCCCCAGAGACAGCTGTGCCCAGGAAGCTCTCCAACACGCCCTGATAGAGAGAGAAGAGAGCTGTTAGAAGAAACGTACCTTTCTTCCTCCCATGATGCCTCTAGGGAAATTAAGCACACGGATATGCTATTACAAGGGCCATACCAAACATAGCAAACAGACGCAAAGGACTGAGATTCTTACCAGTATGAATATCACCGTTTATTTCACATATGATTTAGTCACCCCTCCCTACTGCAAGGGCTGACTTGCTCCAAAAAAACTACAGTAACTATAATGACTGGTGGTTGACTACAGAAGGCAAAAGGTGACTCTGATCCATTCTAAAAATACTAATTGAAGCTTCTGTATGGAAAACCACATTATGTAATCCCACCAAGTGGGCAGAAGTGATTTAGTACTTTGGGTGATGTTTTTCTCTCTGTGGTTAACTTCAGTGTTTGCTTCAGCCTGATCTCACCCTGCACCTAGCAAGTACTTACAAGTAGTTACATTTTATGCACAAAGACTATTTTTTCTAAAGGAAAGATCTGAGAGGGGAGAAAAGAAGACACAAAGAGCTATTTCCCTTCATCCTGCAATCTCTAACACACCAATTCCAAAAAAATAAAGAAAAAAAAATCTTATTATATATTCCTCATCCAATGTAAATTTATAGAAGAGCTTTAATTTATTTTAGAGGAAATGCATGTGGAGGGACATGAATAACTAAATCTTTGTGGCCACACTTCCCTGTACTTATATCTCTGGAAACCCAACCCATTGTTTTCCTTTAGGCTAAGAACAAAGAAAGATGAACCATCAAGTATCACTGACTTATAAGATTATCCTAACTTTCTTAATAATGTCATTTGGGACCAATGCCTCAGGTGATGGCAAACTAGCTCATTTCCTCTATTTTTCATAGTCCAAATTTTAGTTAGAAAAGCACTTGTTTATTTTCAAGAGGATCTAAATTTGAAATAGTATTATATTTTAAATATAAAAAGGTGACAGAGACCCTTTAATCATATGTAGGGGTATACATCTAAACCATAAACATTGTAAGATAAACATTTTTCAAATGAGTAAATAAACATAATCTATAACTTTAAAAGACACACACACACACACACACAAACATATATATATTTTTTAACGGTAGGTCAATTTACATCATAGAGCAAAATTATGTGATCTCTATAATGCTATGTGTACACTAAAACAAAATGATGCCAGGAAGATCTCCCCTTTCAAGTGGGTAACAAATTACCTGTTCACAGAAGTATGATGTGTGTTTACATAAAGCAAGCCATCTCTTAATCTAAACCACTCTCTCTTTGGAGCAGACTGGATTTCTGGGTAATCTGTAATACCCCTCAGTGATTCCCTGCCCCTTTCCCCCACAAAAAGTTAACCTATCTGCCTGTGAGCCTAAGGCACCTCTTTCTACTGCCCCAAAAGTTCTCCAGCAACTTTCATTCACTCATCATATAATATAACAAAAGGATTACACAGAAATTGTTTTTTTTAATCAAGTTACAGGTATGGAATGAATAAGTCACAGGAATAAAAGGCACAGCATAGGAAATAATAGTTAATGACATTGTAATAGCACTGTATAGTGACAGATGGTAGCTAACTTGTGGTGAGCGCGGCATAACACAGAGAAGTTGAATCACTGTGTTCTTTCAAGAAGTGGAAGTAACATAAAATAGTATCTCAACTACACTCAAATAGAAAAGGTTTAAGTAATAAACGTTTGAATGACAGAAGTAAAAAAAAAATCAACTTACAGAACTTAAAGACACCAAGTGCTATACCCACTCAAAAGCCATCCTAAGAGACTCTTATTATAATGATTACCCACAATATTTTTCACATTGCATCAGAGCCACCAACATTCTGCTTAAAATGGCACTGGCAATAGCACATCCTCTTCTTTGAAGGGTGGCATTCAATTCAGAAAGCAGATAAAAATCCTTTAAAACAGCACCATGTACTAATCGGACTGGGGTGGGTACAGGGCAAAATAACAAGGGTTGACAAATAAGACTAGCTTCTCACACAGTGAGTATCCATATTCTGAAACAACCCGGAACTACTTCTGTCTGAGAAGTCCAGGCTGAAATCTGGTGGGGGGAGAGGGAACCCTATTTCCATGGCCGTGAGCTCTACTGCATGACTGAAGAATGCCATCTCAGTATTTTGTAGCCATTCCACACACAATCTTTTTCAGAAAGAATGAAGAATAACACGCTAGGCTGGCAGAACCAGGCTGCATTTATGCAGACAAGACAGTCCCTTGTGCCCAACAAATAGTTTTGATCGCTTACATGTGAAGATATTGAGATTCAGGAGAGTTAAGTGATATAAACAAGCTCATGTTCAATGTGGCACAAGTCTTTGGAGTGTGGGTACCTGCCCAACCACTACCTCACCCAGAGCAAGGATAAAAGTATGCTGGCTTCAGCTGGTGTTTTCTTGGACATTTTTTACCTCCTGTGCATTGACAATGTTTTTTTTTTTTAATGTCTTTATCATTTATCTTTCTTTTTCGTGACTTACTTTAGTGTGTGTAACATGAAAGGGTAGAATTGGAATGCTCTATGTGGTGGGACAAGCCACATTCTGCTTGTTCGGTGATAGGCAGAATTATACTGCATCATTCTTTACCGAGCACAGAGAAGGGCCTATTTCTCAAAACTACTTCAGGATCAAAATACAGCACAGCCTCGGTGTGAGACAGCACAGGAAGGAAGAAAGAAGAAATGCAAGATTAAGAATTCTCTACTTGATTTGCCATCGCTATCAATCTCTCTGAGGGCCAAGCACAGGGTCTCCGGGGGCCTTCCTATTTTCCTTCCTCTCACTGAGGTTTGCACTATACCTCCATATGCTCTGTAGGCATGCAGGAAATGCTAAAGGAATCAAAGAAGAAATACCCAAATCATACCCTAGGTTCCACTTATCAAAGGTCAACAGCCGCTGTTGCTCATTCAGTAAAGATAACAACGAATTTCTTCCAGAAAATGGCTTTGATTTACAGAAACCATGTGACTGTTAAAAGGCAGATTATTTTTATTTCAGTACTTGATCCTTTGGTAAGTGCTACAGTTTCCATTCTGTTGCTGACAATTTTGAAACAGAGACAGGTGATTTATTATACACACTGCACTGGAAACTTGCTTATACTTAGAGATCCTTGCAGCATTTCTGAGAAAAGAACTATTTTCACCAAGTTTTGATTTGTTACTCTTGATAATACAGAAATGTAAAAAATAAACTCATGTGATGAATAACTGCAGTTTAACTAATAAGCATTTAAAGCGATTTATAAGTTGAACTATCAGAAATCCTTTTCTGATTTATTATATTCAGGATTCACGAATATAAAAAAAGAGAAAAGAATGTGTGGGTGTGTGAATTTTTAATAGGTATAACTCATAAAGACACGTCTACCCCCAGTTTCTCCCTGCCTCCATTATTTCTCATTCAACCCATGAGGACATGCGTGTGGCTAAGCTCTGAGGAGTGGCAGAACCAGGTGGCACAATGTTACAGCTCCATTTTGGTTAGGCTTTGACTTCACTCCATTTCTGATCAAGTATCACCCACTGTAGAACAAGAGGATGAACAAAGAACCAGTAGTCAGGAAATCCAGAGTCTAGACTTTGCTCTGTCACTGGAGAACTGATGATCTTGGGAATGTCACTTAAAGTTTGTCAATTTTAGTTTCTTCATGTAGAGGAGAAACATCAAGATGGTAGAGGATAACAATGGACTCTGGAATCAAAGAAATCTCAAAGTGACATCCAGATTGTGCCATTTACTCAATCAATGACTAAGCAAGTTACTTAATCTCTGTCTTATATAGTTAGCATGCATATTAGATAACACATGAAAAATGTTTAGTATAGTCTCTGATATATGGTATCTTTTTTATAAATAGTAACATGTACACAATGTGTTTGTTTAGATATAAGATGGGAAGTTGAACTAGCTGATTTCCACCATCTCCTCCAGGTGGCTCAGCACAAACAGCATGTCTTGGAGTCAAGGACATCAGAGTCAAATCTCAGGTCTGCCAGTCACCAAACCCTCTACATGCTAATTCTCTCTTCTGTAAAATCAATTGCTATTTCACAGAATAATTGTTTGGACTAAGAAAGACAATAAAATAGAAAGAACTAAGAACAGAGACACAATACAATGTTTTCTTTCTTTCACTGCTTCTCATCTCCTTCTTCCCAGCCTGCTTAAATTATTTCTCTTTTCTTCGAAAGAGGGAAACGATGGGAAGAGAAAGTTGAGAGGAGAGACAAAAGAAAAGACGAAGATTAGTCCTCAGAGGGAAGGGGTGGGGGGACTCTTTAGATCTCCAGTATTTCTCAGAGCAAATCCTAAATCAACAGAGACCTTAGGGGGCAATGCTACAGCCATTGCTTCTTTGCATTCTTTGTGTTACTAAACACATGGAATCAGCTATAATAAAACAGAATAGTTTGTTTTACATTATAGCAGTGAAGTCAACACCCACAACAATGTATGAACAATTTTCTGCTTACATCAGGGTATGCTGTTAAACCAAAGATGGGACTTGTTTGGCAAAACAGCCAAGAAAATCAGCACAAGTCCCACAATAGAAAGATCAAGCATAAAAGAAGTTGGACCATAGGAACAAGATTCTTAAAAAAAAAAAAAATTCAGCCATAATTGGTTAACACCAGCATTTTAGGTGTTCGAACTACCTGTGACAAGGGTCGCCAGGGCCATCATGTCTATCATTGTTAATGTAAAATAAGCACATTCAAAAGATAATAAAATGTTAAAAATTAAAAATTTACACTGTCAATTTTGACTTCACTGCAACTGTCTTCGTATAACACTAAAGGATGGCCTATCTTGTTTTATGTCCTTTTTATGAAGGAATTCATTATTTAGAATAATAATCACAACTGTTCAGGGGGTTTGGACGGCAGTAATAGGAGGAAAGTGACACAATTGCCCAAGAAAACAAAAAATTTTCTATTACTTTGACAATTTTCAACCAAGTCAAACTTGGAAAATAAAATATTTTGGTGGTAGTAAATGATAAAGTATTCGCTGACATTGTTGTTATATTTCAAGCCTTTTAAGAAAACTAAAATGTTTCTAACCATAAAAAGAGAAATTTCAGCCTGTGTTGGTTATAATTCATACAGACTGTGTGGAATGCTGAATAATAAAATTAAATTTCTCTAGCTGTGTCTCCGAATCTTAAATTTAGCCAAGGAAAATGATACAGCCTAATGCCACTTAAACATGGCCACTGGAAACAGGCAGTCAGACGTGGATTATCTATAGGAGTTTTGATGTCAGGTCACCAGTTAAAAGCCAAGCCACATGATTAAAAATAAGTGAAGAAATGATGCAAGTCTCTAAATCAAATTTGGTTCACACGACAATTATCTGAGAAGCGCTTTTTTGTTGTTGTTAAGAAAAAAACACTGATTCCTTATCTCTACCTTGAACAATTAAATCAACATCTCTGAAGATCAAGCCTGGGGGATTGGTATTTTTTCAAAGTCCCCCAGGTGATTCTCATGCAGCTCAAATTTGAGGTGCACTATTCAAAAAACCTCCCTTCTTCTCAAAATAAGAACCACCTGCTGATATTTGTTAAGGCCCAGTTACACAGACCATCCATCTATACTGGGAAGAAGACTGGATAGCCAGCCCTCATTTTTTGTTTCACCTGTGTAGCTACAGCCTATAAATCAGTGATTTCTGTCCTGACAGATCACAGCTGCCAAATCCTTATTGCCATCTACTCTGCCTAAAAGCACTTTGTCGTCATAAACAGGGTTTCTGTTTACACCGCCCAGCAGGAACCAGAGAAAGAGAAAAAGCTGAAAGATGAATTAGCTCCCTGCTTAAAGAAAAGCATGATCCAAAACCTTGACCAAAGAGCCACAACTGCAAGTCTGATAGAATGGATAAGCAAGACAGGGAGGCTGTACAGTATTTTTTTTGTTTAAAGAGCTATGAATAGGTACCTAGATCATCTGAAGTGCCCAAACATCAAATGCCAGTATAACCTTACACAAAATCAATGCCAGATGGATAAAAATTTTAAATGAAAACATAAAAGAACTAAGATATGTGGGTAAATATTTTTCTAATCTTGGAGTGGGGAAACCTCTTTAAGTATATAATGAAAATAAGCAACCACAAAAGATTGAAGATTTTGAATGCATTACAATCTATAGAGCAAAAGCAATCATAAATAAGGTGAAAAGACAGAGGATAGATCTAGGAAAAATATATTTGTGATATTTCTGACAAGAAAAGGGAAAATATCCTTATCCCACGAAGAGTTCTTAGGAGTCAATGAGAAAAAAAACAAATACCAAAAAGGAAAATATGCCAAGGACACAAAGTGTAGACAGCCCATAAAAATGTGGAAGGATATTCACCCTCACTAAAAATCAAAGAAATTTGAACTGAGCAAGAACGAGCTATCATTTTTCAACCCACTAAATGGCAAAAATGAAAATATGGGACACAATCCTGTTTTTGCAAGAGTGCATACAAGTGGACAGTCTTGTCCATTATTGGTAGAAGCATAAGCTGGCCTGACCTTTGTGGAATGTAATTTGAAACAAATCTTAAAAAAAAAATAAAATAAGCATATCCTGCAAACAATTGTTAGGAATTTTACTCCAAAGAGATAATCACAAAGAATGAAAATGTAGTTTGGCACCACAATTTGTTCATAAATGAGAAAAAGCAGGAAAACTGAAAGTATACCAATAGGGGATTTATTAATTATAGGACATGTATCATCATGTGTATAAATAGATATAGTCATTAAAAATAATGCTCAAACTCCACACTGAAGTGGAAAAATATCCACTTAATACTAGTCATGTTATGAAACAAAGGGTATAAGATCTCATTTATATAAAATCTTATACATCAATCTATCTGTTTACACATCCAATGCAGGATATATGAAAGATGTTCATGAAAATATTAATAATGGTTATTTCTGGGTGATGAGTTTAAGGGAAAAATTACCTTATATGTAGTTGTTGTGTATTGTTTGAATTTTCTACAGTGCATAATTATATCTTATTAAAAATAAAGCTATTTCAAAATTATTTCAAGACAAATAACAAAATAGTTTTAGAATGTAGCAACATTTGGGATCGCCAGCCTGCCCAAATCGCTATCATTTGCTAATCACCAAGAAAACAGAGTTGACAGTCTTTCAATTGAAAAAAAAAATGAAATATGTTCTGGTAAGCGAAAAATTTGGTTACACTTGAGTTAATCTTAATCAAACAGGTTTAGTTCAGATCTTGCACATGAAGTGAAGCAAATTATCTAGTTAAGTTCCTTCCTGGCAGGAAGAACCACCAGCATACATTAGAGGCAAGTAAGCAATGCAAGCCCTTTACTTTGCCACCAAATACACATTCAGTTTTGCTGACCACAAAAACCCAACTGTCTCACAAACTACGCCGGCAAACTATCCCCACCTGACTTTTTGAAACCTGTGATATGTTTCTGGAAGGTTATTTCAGGCAGATTAACATATCACCTTACATTTCCACTTTGAGAAAGAAATGCATTTTGGTGCCAAAGTACAACATTTAGGTTGAGTTGAAATTACTATGTGGTCCTTACTACAATGAAGCAATTATCAATTTTCTCTACTCTTGTTGCTATAAACTGCCCTTGAGAACCTTCATAAAGTGTCTATCTTATAGAGGAATATCATATGTGAATAAGAAATGATACATTTCCAACCTCAGCAGATTGATTAAATATTCTCAGCACAGCAGTATGTTTAAATAAAGCTTCAAATTTGGAGATGCCAGCTATAAATGCTCCTTATTATGAGACAAATTTCCTTAAAATGTGCTCTGTTAGTCTCCATAAATATCACAAAATTCACAGAGTTCTAAAAATCTTACTGTATCCTTTTGCTAAAAGGTTTGTGAAAATAAGATTATATTTACTCTGGGGGAAAAAATTAAAATGACTTTCTTCACTCTAGACTGTGCTCAGCCATTCACAATTAACAATGTCAATTTGAGTTCAAAGATTTTTCTGTGTTCCATGAGGCTAAGAACAACTTTTAAATAACATAGAGACTTGCCACAGAACATCAGAAAGTGTTCCCTGTATGAGTAACTTGCCCATAGACTAAGCTATCCATAAATATTTGTTAAATCAATGTTTAACTATTTAATCAGAAGTATCTAAATGAATAGAATAGTGCACATGCCTGGCAACCAAGAATATAACTACAATGCAATGAGCTGGCACACATGGTCACAGAGTTGGATCTGGAAAGGACATGCTTCTAGGATGGTGAGGCTGAAAACCTTTCATTTGCTTCATAGCACGGCAAGGGGACTAGAAAGCATTATTACAGTGGAACATACTGAGAGGGATAATAAGAGTGTGACACAATTCCTGGACCTCGGAAAGCATATTCTCTAGTCTTTTGCTGCTGAACAATAAGAACGGGAAATAGGCACAAGCCAGGGCTAGATCCGAGATAAATCTAAGGTCAACTCTTGGCAAGGCGGGCTCAGTCACTTGAAAAATCCAAGCTAAATGTTAATTCCCCACACTTAAGGAGTCCATGAATACCCCCTTTGAAAGCCTGAGAGTGCTCTCAGAGCAGCCTGATGTTCCAAACGTGTATGCCAAGTCGGGGGGCGGGGGGGAGGCAGTGTTCATGCCATCATGGATGTTGTCATTGTAAACTGACTGTACTTGGAGCCATCATTGCTTCCACTGTTTTATTTTGAACACAGGTCCATGGGAAATGATACATATGGCTCCTAAGACCTGCGTCTAATGATGGGGGGTGGGCACACACACACACACGTGTGTATGTGGAATTAAATATACACATATTTTATTATGATTAATATTAACTATAATTTATATATACATATATATTTCAGCTCTGGAAGAAATGCTTCCCTGTAAATTTCTGTCTTCAAGCAGGCAAGACCTCCTGCACAGAAGCTGGCAGAAGAGCCGCTTCAACAACAACAGTACAGTGACTCATCTGTGTTTTCACAACACGTTTGTACCAGCACCCATGTCTATTTGTAGCCTGACAATACAGACCCTATATGAACCATCTCTGAGCTGTCTGCTTCAAAAGCCAGGACACTATTCTCAGTTGACTCATTTGAGCTACTTGTGCTTTTGAGAATAACCCACTGCCACATTTATGAAGGCATGTGATACAACTGAAGATTACTTCAGGCTATGCCCATGTCCTGCTAGATCTAGTGTTTAGAAGGTCAAATACACCCAGAGGACTTTACCCCCCTCAGTAAGCCCACTACATTCCACTACTGGTTATCTCTTGGGGACATAGAAAAAGAATGCCTTATCAACACCTTAGACTGTAAATGCCATCAGAACAGGGATTATTATCTATTTTGGCCTCTTATCTGTATCCCCAGCACTTAAAATAGTGTCTGCCACACAGAAGACACCCCATAAATACTTGCAATGGAATAAATCAACCTCTGCCATGGACCTGGGAAGTGATCTGGGACTTAGCACCAGATCCACAAAATAATTTGTTGTCCTGATGCCAAGCCAAAATTCCTAGTTCAGAGCATCAAAACTTCTGTATGTTCAAGTACAGAGATACTTTTCAACATATTAAGTCACTTTACTCCCTACTCCTTAAAATAGATAAAACCAATAGAAATATCAAAGTCATCCACCATCATGAGAAAACCTAGTATAATGACTACAGGTAAAAGGTTTCCTATTAAAATACTAGGATATGTAAAATTACTCTAAAACTATAAATACTATAATTACTATAGAACTATTGAGTTGGGGGTGTGTGTGCACGCATGTACACTAGTTAATTTCTAGTTACACGGATTGTTTTACAGCTATAAATCCAGTGCTTAGATCTATGCATCCATTCACTAAATAACATTAGTTTGCCCAAAATAAATAGACAACAGACTATTCGGTTCAACAAATATATATTAACAATCATTCATCTTCTATCCTTCTTCTTCAATGTTTCTGCCACCCACTGTGACTTCAACAAGTACCAAATTGCTTTACTTCGCCAATACATTTCTTCAAGGAAAGATATTTCAGAAGTGAGAAAAAATATATACCCTTCAATGTTTCCAGTCAAAAACTTTTAAAACTAAGTTCACAGCGTCAGTGAAATTATCAATAAGAGGTTACAAAATCTATTAATAAAATAAGCAGAACATGTCTAGCAAATGTCCTCCTAGGTTTGAATTTCGTACTTTGAATTAAGTCAACTCCTATGAGTGATGTCCAGCAAATGGGCATTTTAGTGGACAACCTAACATCCTGATGCACTGAAAGCTTTTCTGTTTCTCCTAAAGTCTGCAGGATCCCGAACGTTGCTTACTCCACCGTGAAGGCCTTTCCCATGACACTGATCACAGACGAAATACCCATGATAAGTACACGTGTTCCACAACAGAATCCTTTGCTTTCCCCAAACTCGCACATATGGAAATTAATTCACCTAGGAGGGATCAACAATAGACTTCAACAGACTTCTACCTCATCTCAGATGTTGCATTTTAAAGCTAAGTCACACAAGGTTGAAAAGGGGTTCAATTCCATTTAAAAAGGCAATAAACTAACACACAGGATGTGCTGTTAATTCCTCCATCTCAAGGAGAAGAACATCCATGGAAAACTATGTGTTACAAAATGATCTGCACAAGAAAGTCTCTGTATATTCTGAATGACAGAAGGAGGTTTTCTTGCCACTGTCCCCAGATCACTGCTTTCATTTATTTTTCCTAACGTGGCTGCCTATATTATGTTCTTCGTGCTGGCCTCACGGTGCTTCCCCAGTGCTTTCTTTTCCACTGGTTTTCTTGAATGATCTGATTTAGTTATCATCATGCTCTCATCTGGCTGAAGAATAACTGTCCCATTTGGATATAGATCAGACTTATAAAATCCTCTTATTGATATCACTGTCACAGTTTATTTCATTCATTCCTATCTTATGAATGAGGAAAAGAGGGAAGGACACCCTATTCACATACTTCATCTCTGGGTCCTACCACACTTGGTTTCTCTTCCTCACACTGCAGGTCTCTGGCTGGGAACACATGCATATGTGCTTTCTGGCCAGCACAATGTTATTTTTTACTGGCCAGCACAATGTTGTTTTTTAAAAGTTAATTAGTTGCCAATATTTAAAAATCACGAGATTTCACATAAGAATTTGAGTTTTCAGCCTTTTTATGAAAATCAAAAAATGAAGTAATACTGAGGGCATATTCATACAGGCACAAGCAAAGCTGTGTGGTGACTGTTCCCTTCTGATTAAGGCATGAGCCCTTAAAGGTCATCATGGTCCCCATCTGTAAGAAAGCCAAGCTAGCCATGTGGAAAAGTCATGTTCAAAGTCCTTAGTCCCCAAATGTTCCAAACATCCCAATCTAGGCACCAGATATGTGAATAAAGAAGCCTTCAAGGGCACCTGGGTGGCTCAGTCCATTGAGCATCTGACTTTGGCTCAGGTCATTATCTTATGGTTTGTGAGTTTGAGCCTTGCATTGGGCTTGCTGTGCTGAAGCTACTGTCAGTGCAGAGCCTGCTTCGGATCCTCTGTCCCTCTCTCTCTGCCCCTCCCTCTCTTTCTCTCTCTCAAAAATAAACATATAAGAAGCCTTCAGGTGACTCCAACCTCAGGTGCTACTTCACTACAAATGTGTGAGGCCCAAAGAGAGAACCACCCCAGAGAAGTCCATCAACCACCAACACCATGACCGAGAAGAATGAAACGGTTGTTTCAAGGCTCAAAGTTTTGGATTAATATGCTATGCAATAATAGATAAGGGCTAAAAGATAAAAGTGCTCTTAACAGACTAAATACAATTGTTTAAAGCAACTTCTCCCTTTTTACTTGGGTCGACATAGATGTCATATGTCATCTCCATTTCATTTTTGTGTTTAGGCACAATCTAAAACATAAATGTGCAGAGATAAGAAAACAAAAGTGGAAGAAAGCAATCTTTTGGAAAAGCTCTGCTTTTTGTTTTTACTTTAAAAAGCTGGCTGGCAGCACTTATGAATGTCACACAGGTTAATCAGTAATAAGCACTAACGTAGAAGGGACCGAGTTTGAAAAGGAAATGAATCCGGTTCTTTCCCTAAGAATACTAGCTTCACTCACTACGCCGTATTCAGCACCTAGCACAATGCTTATTTTTTCTTAGCTTTGTACATATTTTTCTAAGTGATAGAGGGCATCCAAAACATCTTTTTTACCACTAAAACTTAGGCTGTTATTGATACAAAACGGGCAAACGGCACCCGTGAGGTAACCAACAGACTGTGGTTTGTACGAAGTAAGTCAAGCCAGGGTCTTTACAGCTTAAAGATCAGGCAGGTTCAAGAACAGGAGAAACAACTCTTAACTTGTATTCCTTAAAGCTGAGTCCTACCAATAGATACGCAAATCCAACCTCAAGCAAATCACTCAATTTTTTGATAACTGTTCGCTCATGTGTAAAATGAAGCTAATCACACATTCCCAGAAAGAATGGAATCATTAAGCTTAACAGAATATGGGCCGTACATTCAAGGTAGTAGAAGATCTCAACCCGGTGCCCTGAACAAAATTAAAGCAGCTGATATGCTTTTGCCCAAATAGAATTGTATCTCCTCATTTCCTTCCCTTCTTTTCCCCACTTGTGACTCAAGCCAGATTTCATCGAGCTATTTTTGTAATTACTAAAATGCTGGAAATATAGCAGCAGGCCAGAAGCAAAGTAAAATGCAGCATCCAGCAAAAGAAAGAAAATCACGCTGAGTAACTGAAAGGCCATCTGCTTCTAGCTGAGCTGTAGGGGTGAGGAAGGCAATCTGGGCTGTACTATTTGTGTCTCCCCCAAACCAGACCCACCTGCATGTTGTCAGTGGCATCCCCAAGCAGTCCTCCAAAAGTGATAGCATTAGTTACAGTTGCCAGATAAATGAAGAGAATTGCTGAAAGAGCCTGAATATTTAAAGCATCATAAAAATCACTGGCAAAAAATGGTGCTTTCCTCTTTATGTCCTTAATGAGTCCACCACAGAACCTGGGTAGGGAGAAAGCAAACATGTGACAAGGTAAAATAAACTGTCATCAAATTAACCAAGGGATAACTTATTCATCCACAAAGAATTTGTAGTCAAAGTGTTTGAATCAACATGCTCTATTTCACCACGTAAGGGGAAAATCGGAAATTTGTAGAAGAATCAATTTTCTTCTATCTGTCTCTGTTTTGGTCACTAAATTAGGTGTCGCATTCCCTAAAGAACAGTCAGTTTTTAGGTGAGAGTGAATGGTGTAGATGGATTAACATTTCTCACTCTTTATAGAAACACATCGCCCATGTGAGTAGAGCATATAAGTCCTTATATAATCTCACCATCATTTCCTTCCCAGCCCCATTCACCATTCCACAAGTGTTTACTGAGCACCTGCGATATGGCCAGCACTACTCCACGTGCTGGAGACTCAACAGCAAACAACACAGGCGAAAATGCCTGCCCTCAGGGATTTTACTTTCCATATGGGGGACAGACAATTTAAGTAAAATTGATGGTGCTAAAAATAAGGGAAAAAATTAAGTGGCGAAGAAGGTTATGAAATGCTAGAGAAGCAATGGCTGAATTATTACAGTGGCCAGAACAGGCCTCCCGAGCGGGTGACTTTGGGATAAGGTCCCAAAGGAAGAAAGCCATGCAGGTATACGGTGGAAGAGCATTGCAAGCTTAGCCGCATTCCACACGTTAGTAGGTCAGCTGCCTTACTTATGCATCTGTCAAATTACCCTCCCAACCAAACCTCACATTTCAGCCTTCCCCGTGCCCTTCCTTCTGTCTAAGGGGTCCTCCCTCAGAGAGTTCAGATTTTCACCATGGGCTATCACACTTCATCAAGACTGTCTGTGTGCGGGCTTGCTGGCCCTCCCTGCACTCAAGGCCTCGCTTCGGTGTTTTTGGTCTGCACAGGGCTGTGCACGGTGCTGGACACACTGCAGACAGTGCACTTAGGAAAAAGTGAGCTATACAAGAATGAAATTCCAGTCTGATTAAGAGCTGAATCCCAGAACTCATATCTATAGAAAAGGAAAAAAAAAATATTCCTAATAAAAAGTACTTTGTAAAGAACTATTCAGAAAAAAATAGGAGGAGGTTTTATGTTCTCTATTCTTTCAGAAAAAAAGGGGAGGGAAATAATATCCACTAAATTTCAGAGAGAAACCCAAGTGGACATCAGAAGAATAAAATCATTTTATTCAGATTCATTTGCTTATTAAAAAGACATACTTTTGTATTTTCAAGAAACCCTTTAATGTTCTTAAAAGGCCCTATCTTTGGGCTCCTGGGTGCCTTAGTTGGTTGAATGTCTGACTTCGGCTCAGGTCATGATCTCATGATTTATGAGTTTGAGCCCCACATCAGGCTCTCTGCTGTCAGTGCAGAGCCTGTTTGGGGTCCTCTGTCTTCCTCCCCACTCTCTCTCTGTCCCTCCTCCTGCTTGCATGCTCTCTCTTCTCTCTCTCAAAAAAAATTTTTTTTAAAGTCCTGTCTTTATAAAATGAGTATCCTACTTAAAATTTTACTTAACCCAAAATGAAATGGAGAACCTAATAGTGGAAAGAAAAGGAGCAATTATCATAAAAAGAGATTTACAAAAGCAATCTGGGAAAGTTGAATTCCCAACTGCAGGATAAGGAGACTATGACCTGTGAGTTTCTCATTTCTGTACCATGTTACCCACTTGTGAATAAATGTACAGAAAAGGGAGAAAATCACAAGACAACACATGATTCCGCCTTCCTGCTACGGACTCACACCCACCTATAGACCCGCTGGCTTTTTCTCTACCACCTCCTTCCTCACTTCATGGCCTGGATGCCAACCCAGCACACACCAGGCACTCTGCTGTCATCTCCCCCTACCTCACTTCTGCTGGGTCTATCTCTACTTCCTTCAGGACTTTCCTCATGTGCTACAATTCGCTGTAAGGCCTTCTCTGAGCATCCTCTTTAAATTGGAATGCCCTTCTCCTATCACTAAACTCCCTACTTCTGCTTTAGTTTTCCCCATTAAACCATCACCACACTTTTTAATTTTCTCATTGTCTCCCACAACTACAAAGGAAAACCCCAAAGGACAAAGCGTTTTTGTTTAATTCACTGTTGCCTCCCCAGTGCCTGTGATTAATCAATATAAAATATCTGTTGACTGAACAAATATACAAACCAGGGAATAAAATGCTGATAGGAAGATGAAGGGAAATTAAGATCTAAAGAGATCCTCATCGAGATGCCTGGATGGCTCAGTTAGTTGAACAGCTGACTCTTCATTTGCACTCAGGTCATGATCATGTTTGTGAGATGAAGCCCCAAGTGGGGTCTGTGCTAACAATGCAGAGCCTGCTTGGGATTCTCTCTCTCCCTCTCCGCCCCTCCCCTACTTGCTTGTACATGCAAGCGTGTCCTCTGTCTCTCTCTCAAAATAAATAAACATTTTAAAAAATGAAATAGATTCTCATGAATGGCAAAATAATCCATCAGTTACCGTCCAGTTCGCTGCAATTCTTCACAATCTGCATGTCCTCCTCCTCCTCCTCCGTGGCCTCCATCATGGGGTGTGTCCCCATTCATCTGAACATTCTCTCCACCTGAGTACATATTCTTTCTAAGTGAGACAACAGAGTCCAAGAGAATATCAGTTTATTTTATTTATTTGCATCTTATCTGTGTCATGCACTGGACTAACAAAGGGATGACCTGAAAACTCTTTAGGAGAAAGATCATTATTTCCTTTGCCACCCTAACATACAACTCTTAAAGTGTTATATTTAGAGGGAAGACAAATGATTGATGAATAAAAAGCTGAATGAGTTGCATACTTTATAAAACAGTAACTGTTTCACCTGGAAAATAATAGATTTCCAGAAAGTGGCTTCTCCAATCATCTCACCCAATTTCTTAACCTCTTAGATCTACATGGACTCGTCGTGAGTAAACCAATCTTCTACATGTGCAGGAAGTCCCCAACACATCCCTCCAAAAATCTCTATGATGTATTCCAATATTATAATCTGAGATCTCTAATTTGCAATCACAGAAGAACATTACAACATATAACACTCATTTTACAGCATCAGCAAAATGTCAAACTGAAGTACATATGTGATTCATTTGAGATAATAATCAAGTTAAATGTGAACTTAAAAACACAGTATTAGGTCAGTCATGTGACCCCATTTCTTCTTCTGAATACAACCTCCTTCTCAAGGATGAAAACTCCCAATTGCCTGATAATTTACCTTTTGTCCGATGATGGAAGACTCTTAGGAGGCTCTATCCTGATTGCTGGATCCCATTCCCCAGGTGGAAGAACAATGACTTCATCTAGGAACTCGTCAATACCAGCAATCAGGTCCTGCCTGTCTTTAGCTTTATAAGCAATGTCATGGAACACCTAAAGAATAATAAGAGATGTGCTGATCCAACAAGAGAACTCTCTACATACCTCACGGCATGTCAAGCCTCAGAAAGGCAGCCTAGAATCCACTTAAACATTTCATATATATTTAATATAATCATATTCTCCTATTTCCTATCAGCTTGTCCCAAGCTATTTTGGTATTCTGATTTTGAACCCAGAGAATGAATATAAGTGGAGGCATGAGAAAACAGCTGTGTTTCTTTTATATGTCTTTCTAATCAATACTGTAAAACAACATTGCCTTTCATCTCCCACTGGTATGTACCATTACTGATATAGTTGCTGTGAAAGCCAGATGAAAATGGCTTGGAGAAATATACAGAAGAGTCATTCTCTGAAATAAAAATGACTGGGGCAAAGCATTGCTGGTAATTCAAAAAGGAAAAATTCAAGCTGAGTGTTAAGATCAGGTTAAGACCCAAACACTGCAGCTCTTAAACACAAATAATGTTAGCTATTAAAAAAAGAAAAATCTAAGTTATGCTGGTAACACACAATGCAAAGGGCTTTAAGCAGGTGATCATCTCTCTATCCTTTTAGCAAGGCACTAACTAAACTATGCAAGGCAGCAAATGTTTCATGCCTTTTATACAGATATCCAAGAAGGACCTCCAGAATTTACATAATCCTCTTTCCCAACCATTCCATTCTTCTAACCTAGCTGAGGACCTGAAAGTCCTTTATGCATAAGCTTTGCATACCTCATAAGTCAAATTCTTTAGTCTCTAGGAGAGAAGATGGCCCAGCTCGACATCCTTACCTGTTCTTAAAGATTGCTAGTAAATCTCTTCGCCTCTGCAAGAATTGTTAAAAGCTATCAAACAAATTACATGTGATGGTCTGGGGGTTGTGAGGTTAAGATTAGAGCAGTACAAAATGCCAGCACCTCATCTGTGGTGCTCTAGCCACTTGAGAGCCTGGAGAGTCAGGGGGTCGCTTTTCCAGCCTCCCCTGCAGATTAGAATTGACAGTTCTGACCAATGAGATTAAAGAACAAAGCTGTCTGTGAAACCTTTAGAATACCTGTTAGAAGCGATAGACACTCTAACNTTGAGGCCAGAAAGCAAGAGCCTTGGCTCTTGATTGATCATGAAACAGTTAAGTTAAACCAACTCTAGCAACTACCTACCTCCAAGTAAGCCCCAAATAGTTTAAGCCACTATAAATCACATTTTTCTGTCACTTAGAGCCTAAAGCTGTTCTAATTACTGCATCCTAGGAGACAGGATTTTTTAAAACAGAAAATGTAAACACACGAAAATAAATAAAAGAGCCCCCTGAGATGCTTAGTTGCCTCAAGGGGGAAGAACCAGCATAGCTATACGTCAAAAATGCTCTCAGTCCCACATTAAGTAACCATCTGAGTAATCACCAAATAAAGCTTCCATAACTAAATGCCCTATTCTTCACTTAACACACGGAGAAGCTAACAAATCAAGTAATAAAGCAATAGTGAAACATTTGGGAAAACAGTAAGCTAGAAAGACACAGAAGGAAAATCAGTAATTCTATATCCTAACTGTATTTCTCCTAGTATGAGACTAGTTTAGGGTTTCATCATATATAAAATGTGTGAACAACATTCAAGCTGTTATGAGAGTAAGGTTATAACTCCGAAGCGCTAGGAACTCTGCGGTAACGGCTGCTAATGCATTTTAGCATGTGTGTAATTCCTTCCCACAAGATAAGAAGACCATAAAAACAGGTGCTTTCTGATACCTAAGGAAAAAATGCATGATGCATTTTATTACACATTGCTTTATAGATAAACTCATTATTTCTGAAACAATATGGTATAAGGACACTTGAACTCCCAGGATCGAATATATTAAGCATTTTAAGAGGTAAAGTTTAAGTTAATATGGTGATTTGAACTTTTTAAAGAATATTTAACATATATCCATTTTAAGAATTGCAAATGCTTACAAAAAGAAAGGAAATTATGTTTTATTCCAACATAAAATTTATCTTCTGAAAACTGTGTTGAGATCAGCTCATCTACCATGGATGACTGTACCTTATGCCATAAAGAGGGCCAGTGACCACATAATTTGAATTGAATAAATTGTGACAGCCAATTCATAGTATGAAAACTATAGAAATGGGACATTCACAGATCACCACATTCCAGATTCCCTACCTCATCAGACATCAGGGTGGCAATGGCTCTGCCGATCTCATGGTAGGACTTGGCTTTCCCCTTAGGACCTAAGAGAATGAACAAGAACCTAATGGAAGAGGAAAGAAGCAAAGGCTATAAAACACATTTCATCAAAGTCAAGTGTATATAACACTGAGACACGTTTATCATAGTTTGAAAAAAAAAAGCTTAGGTCTAGAATTCATCTTTAAAACAAAGGTGATCCTCTTGGTAATATGAAAGATACTCTTTCACACTATCATGAAATACAAATTGTTGTTTCTTTGGAGGCAAAGAAGAATTTAACATGGAAACCCTGAGAAGTTTCTTCACAGGAAAACTTCACTTTGGGAGTCAGTCAATCTTTCTTTCCTAAACTTTCTTCTGTCTCCATTTCTCCTGACTTTCAGAATCTTTGGAGAAAACCCATTAAGCACAATAACTAGAAAGACTTAGTACATCTTCAGGTTTCTCTGACTTTTCCTTACTCATATGAACAGTGACAAATGATCCTCTCCATACTTTTAAGAAATATTTCTGCTCAGAAGTGGCTAGAAGTCAGCAAAACCAAGTCTTCTACAAGAAAGCCACATGCTGACAGCCAAAGTAAAGAAAGAAAACTATGAGAGAAATTCAAAATAAAGCATCATTCATGGACAGTTAAAATTCTTTTGTGAGTGTCCTCATTTTTCCTCTCCAAACTTGTTTTCTTGATAATATACACGCATTGCTCCACAGTAAGTAGGTCCTGGAATTTGCAATAATGAGCTTATCCCCACTTCGGTTCATGTCTCAACTAGGGAGGAAGAAACCCAGTAAGTAAGTGAATAAGAAAAAATATATTAAAGGCAATGATAGATACATCTCTGCCTTGCTGATGATCATGTCTTACCTAATATGGAGGCAATAAGGGCAATAAAAAGGATCACATCACGTCTGCTCAGCTTTTTAAAGCTTACAAAGCATTTCATATTCATCACCTCATTTAAACTCCACATACCCTTTTGCAATAAGGAGAGGTGTCCTATTCCTGTTTAATGGTGAGCATACTGAGGCTCAAGGAGGTCAGTGGATGAGCCAAAGACTGGGCCTAGTAAATGAGAGACAGTAGATAGGCCTTCTCACCTCCTGTTCTTTTCAACACACAATGTGCCTTACATTACCTGCCCAATATATACACAAGGTTATATAATTCAACAGAGAAAAGCTAACTACAATGACTCCCACAGGTCACCCTGGGGAAAGATGCTGTGGATACTTAGCTAGGGACAAGAAATCGCAGGTAAAACTTCATAGCACTGGGGATAGGATGGGACTTGTTTAATAAAATTTTTATTTTATACTTATTTATTTATATATCTCACTTTAAATAAAAATGGGCTAACAGCAAGTACTCTTCAAAGTGTTAGGGTCTATTCCAAAAAGCCCTTGAATAAACAATTTCTTTTTTTCATTATAAAATTCAGTCCAAAGGGGGAAGGGGGAAAAAAAAGAAATTAAGACTGTAAGAAGGTATCTTAAAGTTTGAATATTCAGACTTCATATCAAAATAACCATAAAACCATTCAATGCTTATTTGCTTAGAAATCAGTTCTGGCATGAGGCAGCACACTCACTTTCAAGTGTTATCACAGTAGATGAAAAAGCAAAAGCAATCAGCAGGCATGAAAGTCTGTTCAAGTATGAAGGACGTGATTATTAAAATTGGATTTTAGTTCTTCTAATATTGAAGTTTGGTTGATACTAGAACTTTTCTTCCTTTGAAGCTGGCCCAAAATTATACACCCCTACATACAGTATTATGAAATGCTTCTTAATGACAGTAAAATGTACTCTACAAAAGGGAATGATCACTGATTTGAGTGCAACATATGCAAAAATATTTAACTACCTAAGCAAAACAGAAATCCCATTTAGGAACACCTACAATACTGGTCACATTTCCCAATCCTGTCAGCGAGTCTAGCAATGGCCAGCTGTCAGGCAAGAAAATAACAACTTAGTTTTGGACAAAGGAGGGGGAGGGAATTCAGGGCAGAAAGAGAGAATACTGAGTACCTGGATCTTTTACTTATTCACACGTTTTTAAAAAATGGGTTTCCTTTACTTGCCATTTTTTGTTATTTTAATGTGACTGAATATTAGTTTTTCAGTAAGACATAATACCTAAGATCTTTCCACTCTGCACCTCTTCCTACCTTGCCCTAATGTCTCCATCATGATTATAATTTACAAATACACATTATGGAAATACACATTTATCAACTGACACATGAATTAATTATCAGGTTGACTATATGGCAACAAAGACAAGATGCTATCTTGTTAGAAAGTGAGACAAATACTCCCATTGTCAATAGTCCTCAAATATAAACTTTGGCAGATGATGGATAGCCATCCCAAGGGCCGAGAGTAACAGAGCCTCTAACGTAAGCCCTCTGGGATGAAGCAATACATTCTCTGTAAATATTTACTCTGGTCTTTGCTAAATAATACCAAAGGATGAATGGAAGTAGCATATCAATAGTGACTATAACATACATTATAGCAATAAACCCAATATATAAGAATTATATTGTTTCAGTAACTTAGATATAAAGGTACAATTTCTCTTTTCTGGGTAATGTATTTTTTATTTAAAAAACCACATATGTATTATATATAATATACAAATATTTATTAACACATATATACTGATTTGTTCTTTAATGGAGAATCATCAAGGGCCCAATAGAAATCAAATGTTACATTATCAGCTAAAATTTTCCATTACTCCAGTTAAGAACCATTCAGTAAATTCAACCTCTTAAAAGAAACAGAGAAGAAATCTGGCCATCTGTAAGTAGCAGGAAACATCACTTCCGGTCAAGAATTTCATCTGTAGGAACAGAAATCCCAAAGAAGCCCCTGATTTTGGACTGCATTCTTGAAATGGAGATGAGAGATCTGGAAAACTAGCAATGCAGAAAAACTCATCAAGTAGTTCTCTCTGCCTGAAACATGTTCTTTCCCCTTTAACCCCTCAAAGAAGCAAAGGCTGTTACAACTTTTATGACAGAAGTACGTCTTGCCAAACTCAGCTTTTATAATGTACTGAAAACTCCTTTCATGACCCAAGCTGTTTTTTGTCAATGGACAGATGTTATTTTTAACCAGAAGCTTTTTTCCTTATTAACAAATTAGAATAAACATCACATTTGTGTGGCTGGAAGGGCACAGCTCATGTTGACAGCTGGGGAAAAGAAATTAATTTATGCTACTGAGTTCTTTTTATTCACTCATAACTAGAAATAAAGTCATAGTTAGAATCTTTACTAATGCTGGCTGTCTCAAGTACCTTCTTGAGGCCCTTCTACTCTTGTGAGCTTTTTCACATACCTAATTATGCCTGGGGAGGATGCCTCTAGCAATCTCCATAACAAAAATAAGTACCAGATGATCTCTGTCCGGAACCAGTGGACTGTACTCATATTCACAAAATAATTATAGGCAGAAGCAGAGCACAGTATCAGAAGAAGAGCCAGCCTTCCTAAACCACTCAATCTTTGTAGAAAGGATATGCACCCCTCCCTTCCTGATATATCACAGCTATTTCTAGAATAAACTCAGCGTGTACCAATCCTTTACTCCCTGCTCTCAAAACGGCAGTGAATCAAATAAGCCATCATTCATATTTAGCAGTTTTAGAAATTATGGCTGAACTGTAGCTTCCACAATAGATGGGTGGGGCCCACAAACCCACCACAACCAGCCACATTACATATGGTAAATAGCAGCCAAAGCGTCGGACAAGACAGAATTGAAGAAGCTGGACCACTGTCCCAGTCCCTCTAATAAGATTTTCTACGGTTTTGATAATTAAGCACAAACTGCTTCTTTCAGGGAAATCATTTATAACAAAATATATATTAACTTACAGCGATACGAAAAGGGTAAACACTCTAAATTCCTAGAGGACTAGAACTTACAGAATAACTATTTTCCTTAAATGTGAAAATCGAGATCAGAAAAGAACAAACAGATCAGGGGCTTTAATTTTTCTTCATGGGGAAAAAAAAACCTAAAGTATTTTGTTCTAATCCATTCTAAATAGCTCCTTAGATTCTCCCTAAAAGCCTGGCTTCAGAGTCAGAAATGTGCAGTTCTATTTCTAGCACTGATAGTGAATCTTCCCTTGACCTCCATCTCTTAACTGTGAAATGGGAATAATAGTCATTATCCCCCACATAGATCATAAATATGAGTTTGCAGCAGCCTCTATGGACATATAGAAGATGACAACAAGCAAAGTGTCTGCAGGATGCTAGGAAAATCATAAGCATATCCTACGAAGTCACGAAGTATCAACGGATGGTTTGCTTGCTTTCACGTGGATGGCAAGAAGGACCCCTAAGCACAGAATGTCCACCCAGTTGGCTGTAGCCCTGGTGCAAGCAGAACATTAAGCCCATAATAGGGTAAATATAGAAACTTGTGGGCACTACAGAGAGCCGCTAGATCCACACTTCTTAAAAGGTGCATGGCACTAACATCACTTATTATCAATAGCAATAATAGCAATAATAAACATAAGAGCATAACTTTCTTCCACCTCCTGGGAAAAATGACCATTACAAAATGTACACCAGAACAGACTTTTCAGGTTTCCCTGCAGTGACAGGACAGCACATTGGGGCACATGGCTGAGTCCTGCGCAGTTCTTCACGACTACCACATTCCTTGTGGGATTTCCTTGATTGGATTTCACAGGATGCAGCCATTGTAAATGGCCCCACATTACTCAGACACAAAAAGGCTAATGAGACTCCCTATGCAGTGATTATAGCATGCACTGGTTCAGAGGACAGCAAATGGATAAAACTATTTCCTGGAAAAACGTTAACATGCTTGGATATATTGTTCAGATTATTGCCCTGAAATAGTTTTATGACATTATTGAATTACATTCCCTTGAATTGCTGGGCTCCCTTTGTTAATTCAATGATGCTGTATTTCACCTCCAGACTAGTACCACTCTCCTGTATGGAAGAAAAGAATGCGCCAGACAGGAGCAGATGATAAGAGGGATACACAAACGGTTATGATTTGCTACTCAACGAACTTGTATTATTGTTAAATAAAAGCCCTCTGAAATATTTTTTACTTGCAGCCTCTAAAGAAGAATAAGAAAAATGAAAATGCAAGAGCAATTTAACACCTCTTGGCATGTTTTTCTCTTTCAAGCCTCAGTAAAATCAGTCCACAGAGACATAAACAAAACCATAGAACGCAGGAGCTGGACATCAGCCCTGATCTGAGTCAGCTAGCTGTTCGCCAGGTGATTGCTCAGATAGAACTGCAAGGCTCTGCTGGAATGTTTTCAAGTGAACAACTAAGTTACAGAAAACACAAATCATGATAATCACATTAATTGAATATGTTACGATCATCTCCTTTTCTCTACCATTTGTCCAATGACTGCCTACTAATGACCAGTATTATTCCAATTTTAAGTGTCTAAGACATATTAGTGTGCCTGGGTGGCTTAGTCAGTTAAGCGTCTGACTTCAGCTCAGGTCATGATCTCACAGTCCATGAGTTCAAGCCCTGTGTCAAGCTCTGTGTTGACAGCTCAGAGCCTGGAGCCTCCTTTGGATTCTGTCTCCCTCTCTCTCTGCCCCTCTTTGCTCACACTCTGTCTCTGTCTCTCTCTCTCAAAAATAAAGATTTAAAAAAATAAAATAAAGTGTATAAGAAATATAAAAATGGGAGAAAATATCCGTTTGATAAGAAAAAGTAGCCTGTAATCTATGAATGGGAAGGTCATGAGGAAATGTTACGATTTTTCCTCCTAACGTGGCTCAAAGCAAACCTGGAGCCCCTTGTCTCTGTCAGTTTATCATGCCAAGACCGTCTGAGATCACTGAGGAGTCACAGCCCTTCCTGCCCACCTGAGGAAAACTAAAAAGAGAAAAGTCACCTGTCCTTGCCTTGTACCCACAAAAAGCACCGTCCTCAAAGTTCCTATTCATACGATAATTTTATGGTGTTAAGTCAAAGTTTACAAGCAGCTCTTTAAACTCTTCTTCAGCATAAGCTGAAGTGAAGCATTAGCTTCTGTTCACCTACTGCACTCCATAAGTCAGCCTTCTAACTCTTGAGTTCAGCAGCAAGGCAGATAAACTGGATGACTTCTGAGGTACTCTGTGGTGTAGTGAGTACATGATCATAATAACTGTAATATGCATCCTTTTAGGATAAGAATGTATACAACATATAACAGGAAAGTGTGCAAATTTAAGTGTGCAACTTAATGACTGTCCTATATATGTGTGTATATATACACATATATACTTACATGTATGTATATATGTATGTACATACTGTCAATTTTCTGATAAAACATAGAGCAAATGAAAGCAACTCTGACCTCTGAACCATTTACCATCTGTATGACCTTGGACAAGTTACTTAAACTCTCAGACTCAGTTTATCTGCAAATCCTAGTTTATAATTTAAACATATTATGAGAATTAAAATGACTAATCCATAAGAATAAACTAGTACCTGGCCCAGTTAATTATTATAATTGTTATTATTACTCCTGTACAAGTGCCAAGCAATTTGAGAGCATGAAAGATGAGCTAAATCATTATTTCAGATTAAACCCTTCCGATATGCTTGCTCTGGATGTATCCTCATTCTGCTGATTATCTAGCCATGATTTCTCTATAAGCACACTGCAGACCCCAGCAGGTCAGGGAGTAGCTTACCTTGTGGGCACAGGGACCTCAGTCAGGGCACCCAGCATGACTGCCTGCTGGAGCCGAACAAAGGCAATGAAGGGAGTATCCAAGAAGTCAACCTCCCCGACAAGCACGTTGGAGGCTTCTGCATCACGTGGAAGTTTTTTCATGAACTTATTCTTCAGCTGCATGGGAAGAGCCAAGAAAACACAACTTATTTCCAGAGAAGGGAACAAGAGGAGACCCTTCATATATCACTCAAGGAAATTGCTTTATATGAGTCTGCACACAACGGGATCTAGCTAGCCATTTTTCTATTATGTTTAACCATTCTATTATAATAAACATTACTCTAGACTTTGGATTCAAAATACTGAGCGTATAATCACACAGCTTACATATAAAACAATGTTTACATATAAAACAATTCATTTATTTCTCCACTCAGTCAATAAACATATGTTGAGAGTCTACTATGAGCCAGGCATTTACCTAAGCCCTAGGGATACAGGGATGGATCAATGAATTACATGTCTTCCTTGGGTCATGGGTCACATTTCATCAGGGGAGAAACAAAATATGATTTACAGTAGTGATAAGTGCTAAGAAGGAAAAACAGAATAGGTAAAAGGGTACTATATTAGGTACTATTTGGACAGAGGAAGCTCTGAAGAAGTACATTTTACACTGGAGTGAGGCGACAAGCCATGTGCAGATCTGCCTACAGAAAATTCTAGGCAAAGAGAACAGCAAGTGCTAAGGCTTGGAGGCAGAAAAGAGGCTGGCAGAGAGGTACAGTAAGAAGATGAATGTGGTAGGTGCGAAAGGAGCAAAGGAGAGAAAATAGCAGCAAATGATGTTGCATAGGGAAGGGGGAGGGCCAGGTAGTAAGGGCCTTGAAGGCCACAATTAAGTGTTTGGAATGCTTTTAGTAGGACTTACCCACTAAAAATCCAAATGGGAAGGTGGAGTAGAAGGACATACATTTAGAAGTCATTACCATGGAAACAGAGTTTAAGACAATGAGACAGGATAACACAATCTTGGGTGTGAGGACCTTGAGCGTGAGTGTAGGTAAAGAAATGGGAGAAGATCTAAACCCTGGGCCATTTTATCTTTCATAAAAAATGGAGAAATGGGAGGAGATATAGGCAGAGGACACTGACAAAGATCAGCCGTGAGGCTGGGGGAAGACCAGAACTTCACCAACAATCAGGTGAAGCAAGGGTTCAATGAACAAAGTATATCAGCTGAGTCAAAGGCTGCTGAAAGTTCAAATAAGATGAGAACCAGGAATGGATCAATGAGTTTGTCAAGAAGAAGGTGCTGGGTGATCTTGACAAGAGCAGCTATGGTGGGTAGTGGGATTCCCAGTGAAGAATGAGAAGTGAAAAAGTGGAGACAAGGGAGTAGAGAGCTTTTGAGAAATGTTGGTACCAAGAAAAGATGCGAAATAGCAAGGTAGGTAAAACATAAAGCAGAGAATTTCTTTTATTTTTTAAAAAATGCTTTAAATGTTTATTTTTGAGAGAGGGGAGAGAGAGAGAGAGAGAGAGAGAGAGAGAGAGAGAGAGAGAATGAGCAGGAGAGGGGTAGAGAGAGAGGGAGACACAGAATCTGAAGTAGGCTCCAGGCTCTGAGCTGTCAGCACAGAGTCTGATGTGGGGCTCGAACCCATGAACTGTGTGACAATGACTGGAGCCACAGTCGGTGGCTCAACTGACTGAGCCACCCAGGTGCCCCAAAACAGAGAATTTCTTTTAAATGGCAAGAGTGCTAATACTTTGGAATGTTAATGAGACAGATTATTTCTGCAGGAGACAAAGGGGACAACTGCAAAGAACTCAGGGAACCCTGAGCTATGGAGAAGAGAATTGAGAAGTAAGATGATGGGGAGGGAGGAAGGGTATGTGGGAATTTGAGGAGAGGGGTAAAGGTGAGAAGTGGTTTTCTTGGTGAAAAGAAAACCACTACTTATGGCCACTTGGAAGGTATATCTTTTTTTTTTTTGTTGGCATATGATATGGAGGATTTTTTTTAATAGTTTATTGTCAAGTTGGTTTCCATATAACGCCCAGTGCTCATCCCCACAAGTGCCCTCCTCCATGCCCATCACCCCACGTCCCCTCTCTCCCACCCCCCTCAGCCCTCAGTTTGTTCTCAGCATCCAAGAGTCTCTCATGGTTTGCCTCCCTCCCTCTCCCCAACTATTTTTCCCTTCTTCTCTCCCATGGTCCTCCGTTAAATTCCTCCTAATCCACCTATATGTGCAAACATATGGTATCTGTTGGAAGGTTTATTGTGTAGGTGTTATTCGTCCCTTTCCCTGCCCTCCCCAACTCCCACTTAGAACAGGTGTGATGGAGCACTCTTCAGTGAGTGGGAAACACCTCTCTCAGCTCAAGGAAAACATTTCAACAATCATGGAAGAAAGAAGATGTGAATTCTGTAGGACCATATGAAAGACACAGACTTCTGATATATACTTATCATCAATATAAATGTCCCTCCTCTTAGGTCAAAAGTTACTAGTACAAAAAGAAGTCAGTATTTTTTGCCATGGATTACTGCTGAAATGGGAAGTGGAAGTCATGGCCCAATTTTCCCCATTAATAAAAAGGTTATAGTAGCAATTTCCATTTACAGAGTTCTTTTTTCTCTCCAAGTAAGCTCTAGACCCACTGTGGGTCTTGAACTCATGACCCTGAGATCAAGAGTCACATGGTCTACTGACACTCCCATTTATAGAGTTCTTAATTGGGGGAAATAAGTGACATGAGAAGTGATCCCTAAAACTCTATCACTCTCATTAGTATCATTAGTATTTTTATAGAACCTTTTTTTTTTTTTTAGTTTGGCACTTTATACAAGAAGAAAGGTGTTAGGCAAAAAGCAAGCTCATCAGGGCTAATAATTTAATGGAAACAAACAAACAATGCAAATAAGTATTTTTAGATGTTAGGAACTACCTCTAAGCAGTAAGTGAATTTTCCAAAGTTTATACCATGAATCCTCCAAGAAATGCTAATATTTTTTAAATGTTTATTTATTTATTTTGAGAGAAAGAATGGGTGAGCAGAGGAAGGGCAGAGAGAGAGAGAGGGACTCCCTAGCAGGCTCCGCACTGGGTCAGTGCAGAGCCCAATGCAGGGCTCAAACTCATGAACTATGACATCATGACCTGAGCCTAGATCAAGAGTGGGCCGCCTAACCAACTGAGCCACCTAGGCACCCCTGCTAACATATATATATTTTAAATATGTTAGATTCTATAAATATTAAAAGAGCAGCCATGGGAAGGTTCTAAAAACATCAAATTGTCAAAACTGTTATTCTCACCTAAGAAAGTTGCAGTAATGAAAATAACACCAGTAGAGTATAGGGTATGGCTAAGTGGCATGACTGATAAGAAAGTATGACTGCTAGAATAATCTTCAAATTCTTCCTAGAGAGTTCCCATTACCAACAGTGGACACAAAGCTCTATAGTAATCTGATTCAATTTCCCATTCTCTTCAGCAGACTCATTCTATGTAGTTAGGCAGGTAATCTGATCATAATCCCATTTATTTTATGTAGTTGGACTCCCACACTCATTATAAAATAACGTTCCTTCCCACATTTCTACCTTTTCTAAACATCCTTCAGAGCTCAGCATAAGCCACTCGACCACCTCAGCCCACTTTCTTGGGAACTCTTGAAACACTCATTTCTGAATCATACTTTTGTTAAAGTTTAAATCTTTCCCCTTAGTTTCGTGAGGATTATAACAGTTTATCCCCTATTATACTGGACATCTATTTTGCATATAACTCAACTATAATAAATATTATGAGTGGAAAGAATGAACTCTGTAGTACTAAAAGCAGACCAAAAAACATCAAGTGCCCAGGAAAGTTAGAGAGCCTCCAAAGACCCACTCTAGAACCTACTATGTCTGGATCTGTCACTAATCAATTACCTGACTCACAACACATGCAGAATATCCCACAGTTAATTATATACCTCTAAAAAAAATATCTTACTAGTACTATGTTACATTTACTAAGATTGTCATGCCCATATTGGAAAACTAGGAGTATGCTTTTAAGACTAAAGGAAATATACCATATTCTATATGCTCTAAAGAGAAGTAGTTGCAAAGCTGTGTTCCTTTAGATCAGCAAACCTCAAACATTGTTTACGAAACACTAGTGTTCTCAGAGAAACTAATAACTAATCTAAAATAAACAGGGGTGCCTGGGTGGCTCAGTTGGTTAAGCATCTGACTTTGGCTCAGGTCATGTTCTCACAGTTCATGAGTTCGAGCCCCACATCAGGCTCTGAGCTCTCAGCAGACAGCTCAGAGCTCCAGCAGACAGCTCAGAGCCTGGAGTCTGCTTTGGATTCTGTGTCTCCCTGTCTCTCTGTCCCTCCCCTGCTCTCTCTCTCTCAAAAATAAATATTAAAATTTTTTTAAATAAATAAAATAAACATGGATGGTGCCTGGGATACCCCAGAACTCAGCCCCTGAATGGCTCTTTCCTATCTACACACACTCTATATGCTAATGACACACACTTGTATCTTCAGCCAGGACCTCTTTCCTGAACTCCAGACCTATAACATGTATACTTGGGTGTCTAATACGCATTTCAAACTTCACCCATCCAAAAAATGAGCCTCCCCCCCACCAGTAGTCTCCTCAAACTGCCTCTTCTTGCAATCTTCCTCATCTGGCCAATGGTAACCATCCTTCTATTGCCTCAGCCAAAATCTTGCAGTCATCTAAAATATTTACCTTCCTTTCACAGCCCATCCCCATTCTATCAGCAAATCCTATTGGAGCTATATGCAAAGTATATCCAGAAGCTGATCATTTCTCACTGCCTCCACTGCCAGTACCCTTGTTCATGATCATCTGCTACTATTATCTCTTCTGGATAATGGCACTGGTGTCCTAGCTGGATTATCTGTTTCTGCCCTTACACCCAATCTATTCACCAAAGTAGCCAGAGCAGTCAAATCAGGAGTCAGATCATGTCATTCCTCTTCTCAAAGCCCCTTTCACTAAGAGGTAAGGCAATGCTGTCAGGACAAGCCACAACCCTAGCATTATCTGACTCTTTATCAGCAAGCTGACCTTACTTCCTACTGCTCTCTCCCAGTCTTCCTATGCCCACCTCTCCAGACTCCATGTCCTCCCTCAAAATGCCAGCACACTCTAACCTCAGGGCCTTTACACCTGCTATTGCTTCTGAATGTAGTGTCTGCATAGCTCTGTCCCTCAACTCCTTTGGATCTTTATCTAAAAGTCACCTTTTCATCAATGAGTCTTTCCCTGGCCACATTAGTTAAAATTTCAACCTCTTTCCCATCACGGATTCTTCTTACTACTCTTCCCTGCTTTATTTTTTTTTCTTCTCTGTATTTATCACAGTCAAACATGTTTTAATTATTGTTTTTTTTTTTATCTGCCTTCCCACGAGAATGTAAGTTCCATGAAGGTAGATATATCCATTTATTTTTTTTTCAGCATTGTATCTCTAATGTCTTGAAGACTGATGAAGAGAAAGGCTGAATAAGTATCTGTTGAATGACTGAATGGTGGTTGTTATTTCTGCTGTTCCCAACAGTCTTTTCAAACTCCCTCTTAAGAGCTCTGAATAACCTGAGGGCTTGAATAACCCAAGTAGGCTGAGCATTTGACTTTGCTCAGGTCATGAGTTCAAGCCCTGTGTTGGGCTCTGTGCTGACAGCTGGGAGCCTGGAGCCTGCTTCTGATTCTGTGTCTCTCTCTCCCTCTGCCCTTCCCCTGCTCATGCTCTGTCTCTCTCTCTCTCTCTCAAAAATAAATAAACATTAAAAAAATTTTTTTAAAGAGTTCTGGATAACCACTGCTCAGGCCATCTAAATGGACAAAAGGCCTAAATACAGCAATCTTAGTGAACTCCCTGATAACAGTGATCGGTGCAAAGGATGGGTATGTGTCTTGGCCAGGAACCAAATCCTTCTGGGAAATTAATATTTGAATGTATAAAAATCAACATTCCCCTCCATGTTGAAAGCATCTGTCATAGGACTGTCCACACTAGGAGAGAATGAGGTTAGCACCCAAAAGGAAACAGACAAAAGCAGGAGAGAAAAATGGATAAAAAGAGAGATTTCTGAGCCCCAAGTTCCAGGCCCTGAAGTACTGCAAAACTCTCCATTCTGTAAACTCACTGAAAATTCTTACTCATTACAAAACCAGAAAATTCCATGTTGAATTTAAATTAATTTGAGGTGATTTCTGTCTACAGAAGAGTCCAGACTCTGCAAAGATGTATTTGCCAAGTAAGTTTGAGGAATACCAAGTTAAATAAGGTTAAATGTTAAATGTTTCTATGCTACAGACACTCTCAGAGCCTTGAATAAGCCTATATGCCTAGGAATGCTTTCTCTCCCGAGTAGTAGATAAATAAGGTATATTATGATATGAAGACATTTGAAACTGCTATTTTGGACAAATTTTCTCACCTCCCATTTAAGTCCACTCTCAACTCAATGTAATTCTCTTCAAACTTTATGGATGTCTATAATGTTCAAGGCCTGGCAGTGGGCAATGCAGAGAACAGACAGACCCTACTCTAAGAAAAAAAAAATGCAAACATTAAACAAAAAGGTGAAGGATAATCAGGAATTAAAAGAGCAATAACAGATCATTAAACCAAGAACAGAATCTAGGGCTTTTAAATCAAGTTGAAAATCACCCCATAAACTCATCTGGATTGAATTCCAAAGATAAAGTTTGCATTCCTTTCCTATAGATCACTAGTTGCTTCTCCAAGGGATACACAGCCTGGATGTTATGCAGGGTCAACTATAAGAACACACACAGTGAATACAAATTCCTTTAGCCAACTTTAATTTCAAAGAGATAGATCTCAAATGGCTGCCATGTGGAGTTACAAATGGAACACCAACTCTGTGAATCCAGATGTGTGCATTTCAGGCTCCTTTTACACTAGCTTGTATTCTTTCTTCCAGAGTGAGATCTTGCTATAATTACTCAGAAGTATATGACTTGCCTTTGCCATAAATGTTTACTCTTATACTTTTTTTTAGAGAGAGAGAGACAGGGCTCGAGTGGAGGAGGAATAGAAGGGAGGGAGGGAAAGAGAAAAGGAGAAGGAGAGGGAGACGGAGAGAGAGAGATTGAGAGAGAATGGATCCCAAGCAGGCTCCATGCTTAGCATGGAGGCCAATGCAGGGCTCAATCCCAAGACCCCAGGATCATGACCTAGGCCGAAATCAAGAATAGGACACTCAACTGACTGAGCCCCCCAGGAGCCCCTATTCTTATAATTTCCTAAACTTCTTTACTTTCTGAGTAGTGTTCTAACAACTCAGTGATCACAGTATTAGCATACCAGGAAGCTAGGTTACTTGGAATGATAGCTCTGTGAGATGACGGAAAAGTCACCCAAACAAGTGATATGCATCTTATACAGGTAATTGAAAAGTCAATCTTCTATACTTCAATACTCTACTCAGGTCCTAGATTCTCTTGCTGTCCTCTGAAGGCAGTTTTAGGTTTTGTATATGGGACGTATTATTAAGTAATGCTAATCAACGTTAATTGACTGGGGAAGACCATTTTGTTAACATTATGTTCTCCTAGCCTCCTTACTATCACCCTCAGACCTACAGCATCACCTGGTAAATAAGGCCAAGCTACCATATGATTCCTAAGCTATGAGGCAGGTATTTAAACCCTACCTCTTTTTGTCTGCCATTACTGGTACATGTGAAAACAAGTGCATCTGTTATAAAGTGTCATTTTTAACCAGGAGTACTCATAGTTTGTCTTTTGAATCTGATTTATTAGAAGTGATCCTATGGGCTGGTCAATGTCCTTACTACAAGTGATGTTTTACAAATCATTGAAACTTGAAGATACTGTCTCATTATTTTTACAAAGCTTACACCTATTGCTACCCCATTCCATACATTTTCTTTTTCTCTCAATGAGAATAATTTTCATCTTCCAATTTGTCCTTATTCTCAATTCACCCTGCTTAATGACTCATGTCCACATGCTAACATCTACCTGCTTTCCTGGGCAAAGAGCTTATTCCGGGCTTTCTTACTGGTGTTCTTTCCTGATTTCCCCCTTCCATTCTCTTTGAAAATTTCTAGCTCTGATTCCTTCCCAAACAAGTTCATCTTCTAAGCTCAAAATCATTCTAGATCACTCTAGGACCATGTCCTTCCACTGAAAAGAAATATGTGTTAGTAGTTAGTAAGATTACTATACCTACCAGTTTCTTTATGACAGTCCCAGTTTACCCAATATGCTACTATAATTGTTAATATCACCTTCCTTCATTCTCAAAAGTGCCTTGTGCTAAGAAAAAAATTATATGGTCTAGCTATATTTTAATCTCACTAAGGTTGACCCTTGAGAAATACCTAAGATATGAAACCTTTAAGGTTTAAGGAATTCATAAGTAGGAGGGAAAGCCAAGGTCAAACAGCATCTTAGTAAGTTATTTATGCTAATTGAGTTTAAATGTATTCATTTACTATGTACAAACAATATTAACTGTTAGGGTAGAGGAAAAAAGTGCTCTCTCACTCACCAAAGTGAGAGGATTCTGCCTCTGTCCACTCCCTTTCTCTACATCTTGGGGAAAATGGTCTATTTGATGGATTAGAGTTTGACAAATTCATTGGGACTCTTTTCCTAATGGAAAGGTTACAGTGCCTTGAAGACAAGAAGCAAGCTGATGGTTTTCTCCTACAGCAAGACAAGTGAATGGATTAAAAAAAATTAAAGAGAGAGAGAGAGACTCAATATCTTCATCCATGTGGCTGGTTAGGTAAGGGGACTCAGAATCTGTTTCATAGGCTCAAGTACATTTCTCTATCAAAATACGTGTCTCTTAAGTCTATGAATCCCAGGATTTAGAGTCTGTGTGGGTGGTTGTAGGCCTGGAGCTGTGTATTTAGTGAACTAAAAATGTCCAACCTAAAAAATGTTTCTAAGAGACTTCACTTTCAGCTATGGTAAACTAGCTTGCATCACACCAACTCTTTCAGCAAGAAAAACTGAAGAATTTTTGTAATCTGCTTAAAGGCATCAAAAAAGTTACTGTGCCATTAAAACTCTGAGGAACAAATATCCCTAAAAAAATGGACACTGAGTAAGGGTGAGGCTAAATTCAGCTCTGACTTTCTCCTAAAGGCATGATGATTCCTAAGTAGCTGCAGAGCTTCAGAAATTGAGCAGAGCCTTTAGCAGTCTCAAAGTAATGGACAAGCATGCCAGGCATTTAGTTGGGACCTCTAGAAGACAAGACCAAGGCACAAGGGCAAACTAGTAATAGGCTAATCCACATAAAGACTGAAATCCAGCTTTCAATTAGCTCAATTCCAGGCTGAATATTAAGGTGACCTGCTCCCCACCAAAATACCAGCCATAAGTGATAGAAATGGACTTTGAAGAAAGATAATATCATCCTGAGTGTCAAATTATCTCTACCATGTATATATTATATCTGACATTCAAGCAGAATTACTAGGAATACTAGTAGATAAGATCAAATGACTGTGACCCAAGAGGGGAGAAAAAGACATTAGAAACAAAGGAGAGCTACACATTATAATGATCAGACCCAGACTTTGAAATAACTTAATATTTTTACAGTACTGATTACAAGATGGAGAGTTTCACAAGAAGCTTTTTTAAAAACAAAGTAGATTTCTTAAAGCTTAAAACATACATCATTGATTTACTAAAGTCCATATTACTCATAATATGAAAATATGACATATAAAAATTTGTAGAGCATAGTTAAACATGTGCATTGAGTAAGATTCATGGCCTTAAATGTAAATATTACAAAAGATGAAAAGCTCAAGTTTGATGACCTACATAGGTATCTCAGAATAAATACTGAAAATTAAGGTGACCTGCTCCTCACCTAAATGAAATGAAACTCAAAGAAAGTGAGTTTGGTGAGAAAGAACTGAGAAATTTGGTATAAAGAATAAAAGAATAAAATTAAAACAAGAAATCATTAAAAAAAACAAGAAATCATTACATAGAAAATATGCTAGTCATGTTCTATTTCATAATCTGAATAACAATTATACACATGTATTCACAGTGTGAAAAATCAAGTAGATTTATGATGTATACATATCTGTATAAATAAATCACACACATACATTTTACTTTAATAAAATAATACTATGATAAGTTTCTTAATAAATAAACTGTTATTTCATTGTAAATCTGGCTTACATGTCATTCTCCCTTGACAGAAAATCCTTAAAGGAAATCAGGGGAAAAAAACCTATATTCCACAACCCTAAGTCATACTTAAAAACTTTTGTAAAGACTGGAAGATAAAAGAGGTAAAATACCTAGCAAGAAACCAAAAAAAAAAAAAAAAAAGGTGGAGCTCACTCCTTCTCCATTCTTTTTGGTTTCTCCAACATGGAAAGTAACCTCCCTACTGCCTTCTCTTATTTTTTTTTAATTTTTTAAAAAATTTATTTCTGAGAGAGAGAGAGAGAGAGAGAGAGAGTGTAAACAGGGGAGGGTCAGAGGGAGAGGGAGATACAGAATCTGAAGCAGGCTCCAGGCTCTGAGCTACCCATCAGCACAGAGCCCAACGCGGGGCTCGAACCCATGGACTGTGAGATCATGACCTGAGCCAAAGTTGGAGGCTTAATTGACTGGGCCACCCAGGAGCCTCCTGCCTTCTCTCTTCCTATTGTACATACTAGGGAGACCACCTGAATGTACTATATCTGAGGTGATATATTCCTGCTTTTATCTTCCAACAGTATATAAATTATTAATAGTCCACTACTCAACATGAATGTAATATAACCTAATCAAGTATGTGCTCTTCAGGTTTAAAAGTAGCCTCCAATAGTGTTGGCACTAAGAAAAACACCACTGTGAAAACAAATCCCTGGGATGATTTTTGAAATAGGTTTGATCTACCAAGAACTATGTATATTACTTAGAGTAGATCTATGGTCTCAAACTCTGGGAATCCTGGAATTGAAAGGCTAGAAACCAGTGGAGTGTCTACAGTTCACTGAAGACTGTCCCTACCTTCCATCCTCCTCCCCACTTTTCAGCAGCCCTCTCATCCCACATACAAAGAAGAGGAGAGCTGATCTGAAACAGTCACATTCTAAGTCAATTTTTCTACACCAGCTTTTCTCCCCAGGTACTGGGAAAATAGTTGTTCTCATTAAAAGCTTTATCTTGGCCTTTCTTTATAGTCTAGGGGTTCCCAGTATAAGAGCAGGCTTGCTCTCAAGTTCCAAGTACAAGGAGCTTGTTTTGCTTCTATCGTCTTTATAATACCAAGATCAGACAGAAGGCTCTGCCTATTTCACCAGGGTTGTGCTTTGGGGTTTGCAGCCAAAGCCCCAGCCAATAATAAAGGGTTCATGGGCCTTTGTTTCTCTGTGTACACATTTTCCCTGATGATCTTCTCAAGAAAATGTTGGGCTGAGGACAGGGTTTGGTGTTCCTGAACAGTCTGGATACACATCTCTTAAATACACCCCAACACTCCATCCCTAAATCTCATTTCTTTACTGTAAATTGTGTGGTTGCCCAACTAGGAAATGGCAGAAGGAGGAAAAAGAGAAGAATGACTATTTCATAGCTTAACTAGGTATTGCTTTTTATTTCAAGACCACATAAGAAAGATAATCTTAAAACTTTTCAATTACATGAAGATATCATTTGCTCATCTGTTAAGCTAATTTGTGGGACTTTTTTGGTGTAATAGACACCAAGACATTTTCTTATGTCTTACATCATTAAAAAATCATACAGAATTACTAGAATAATTACTACAAATATTTTAGTTTCATTTTTAATAGAAGCTCTGATTGCCCTTTAGGTGATCTTCAAGCTGTGACTTACAAGAATACTTCCGAAGGCTAAACTTAAAAACCACTGGCCCAATGTCTAAGAGGTCTAAAAATAGATGATAGAGAGATAGATAGGTAGGTAGATAGATAGATAGATAGATAGATAGATAGATAGATAGATAGATAGGAGCTATTGCTTGATCACCTACAGAATCCAAAATTTAGGCAATCACTTAAAGTGTTATTACTAATGAACATTTATGATGTGATCTGAGATTTCCATAATGTATAAAATATGAAAGAGTACATGCAAAGTCATTAAATAAGACAAGATGCCAAAAGCTCTGTGGCTACATGATTTTACATTTTGAACACTCTTCTCCTTTGGTTTATTCCATTTTAAAAAATACAAAATGAAAACAGTCCCCTGAGGGTGAAAATTTGATTTTCTAATTTTTCCTTCCAAATATAGACATCTTACCACCATTAATGCAAATGATTCTGCAAAGCAGCACATTTACAAACGGCTATTAAACTAAATATAACATTAAGTACAATCCATTAGTTCTGATTTCCTAAATAGGATGAAATTTCAAGTACTGACCTAGTTTAAAAATCAACTTGTCAAAATCTCTAGTCACATTTTCTTATGTCTTCCATCATTAAAAAATCATACTGTCAATATGTTTATAGCTATTTACAGTTTTTAAAATACTTTCACATTTACTACCTTACTGAATTCTTATAGCAAGCTTATGAGAAATACATCATTAAACCATTTTCCAGATGAAAGAAACTGAAGTTCTAGAAGTTGAAGAGATTTCATGAAACTCATACAGCTAAATGGCCAAGCCAGGACACAAATTCTAACTTTTAATGCTCTGTCCACTTCACTAAGAAACCCTTATATTTCTGATGAATATACTTTGCTACCTAAAGTTTAAAAGATACTGCCCTGAAACTTCTAAACCTCTTACAGAGCAAACCAATGTCAAGCACCTACAATAGTTTAGTTTACAATAGTAAACGTTAGTTTACAATAGTTTACAATGGTCTTTAAAATTTTTCATTGAGCACATCTATAGCATTTAATAGGATTTAATACACTAAAATGGATCAGGGAGAGAAAGAGGGGCAATGCACAAAACCCAAATAAAGAGAACAGCACCTTAAAAAGTATTTAAAGTAAGTAAGGGATCTGTAAACTCTAGATGCTATGGGAGTTAAGTAATGTTTTTTAAAAGCTATTTTTTCTTGGGGCACCTAGGTGGCTTAGTAGGTTAAGCATCTGACTCTTGATTTTGGCTTAGGTATGATCTCCTGGCTGTGAGAACAAGCCCTGCATCAAGTTCTGTGCTGAGCATGGAGCCTTCTTGGGATTCTCTCTTTCCTTTTCTCTCTCTCAAAATAAATAAACACCTAAGAAAAGTTATCTTTGCTCTTTTGTTATGTCATTAACTCCACTGTACACACAGACAGGTCATCTGCTCCATGCATCAAGGAAGCAGACTTGAAATACTCATTAGTCAATTCAGTTGGGCGTGCCCTCTGTCTGGATGCCTGTCTTCCTTGCCCTTCCCCTTAGGTGCTAAATAAAACTTATGCCTCCAAACTCCAGCCAAGAATTACAAGGAGGATAAGCCTGACCCTGATGCCTCCAACTTTCCCTGATGTTTTATTATAGAACGCTAGCCTTCTCTCTGTGATTATACTTATTACAATGCATTCATTGATTGACTTGGCTGTGACTTTTATCCGAAAATTACCTTTTGAAAGAGTTCTAAAGAGCCTTATAAAAAAGGAACCACGTATTATTCTACTTTGTTCCCCAGTGCTTTATAAGGGGATAGCCTTACAGTAAGTGTTCACTAAACATCTGTTAAATGCACAGAATCTATGTATATGTGCTGCCGAAGCGAGCACAATGCACAGAATCTATGTGATCACAGCAGTGTCAAGGTGTCCTTGTACTCCTCATAAATACAGGTGAGGACCCTGAAGGCCCAGGAAAGGCACTCCATTTAGTGGCAGCAAACTTGAGAAAGGTCTATGGTGAGGAGAAAAGAAGAATTAACCTGTTCCAAAACTTACAAGCATAGTCCAGTGAAAAATAACTTTTATATTTGAGTTTCTTGGTAGCTACCATTCATTGTGTGTAGTTTTTTTTTTTTTTTTTTTACAATTTTTTGGGACCTATTAGGAACATTTTGAGAGGGAGTCCTGTTTTTGGAGAACAGCTATACATTGAATTCCTTCCTAATTTAAGATTTCAAATCTCTATTTGGTAAAACTGTATTCAAAAGCAACATCATTAAGAGGCACAATGGCCTTCAACAATAATTTTTAAATTATTAGGAGTAGTACTAATAATGACTACTAACATTTTTAAATCAGTTGATCCTGTCCAGATATCACATGAGGAACCCTGCAGGAACTTTCTTATCAAATTCGCACATTTTTATAAGCAAATTATTGTTGTTACTAGTTACCCATGAGGAAATGAGATTTAGATATTACACAACTGGAGGTCACAAAACTAGAAAAGGCAGAGCAAGGATTCAAACCAAAATCTGTCTATGTCCAGAATCCAAGCTTTACACCATCACCAAGCTGGTGATTGTTCCCCAGCTGTTTAAATCAGAGCTCTCAGCAAAGCTCAGTTCTTCTTCCTACTAATTGTAGAACATTGGGCAAATGACTTCATTTCTTTAAGTTGAGTTTCCTCATCTATTAAATGAGGACAATAAATGATCACATTATAGAGGTAAGGAGTAGATGAAATGATGTTTGAAACTGTTTAATAAGCACAGCACTAGTAAGCAACAGACCCCTCAATACTTATGTTAAATAGAGGAATACTATGAGGCTGTGAACCAAGAGAACATCAGTGGGGACAGAATGTTGAAAAGAGATTTGAGAAACACTAAAAGGCAGAACACAGAAGACTTGTTGAATGCCTGGATAGATGGAGTGAAGGAGAAGGAAGAGTCTAGAATGACACACAGCATTAATACTGTATTTTTTTCTTTAAAAAAAGTTTTTAATTATTTTATTTTTGTGAGAGAGACAGAGAGACAGAGTGTGGGTAGGAAAGGTACAGAGAAAGAGGGAGACACAGAATCCAAAGCAGTTCTAGGCTCTGAGCTGTCAGCACAGAGCCCGACATGGGGCTCAAACTCAGGAACCATGAGATCATAACCTGAGCTGAAGTAAGAAGCTTAACCAATTGAGCCACCCAGTGCCCCAGAATTACATTTTTTCAAATGCCCAATGCTCCTTAACATCAAGTATTTCACCAATACTGATGAATAACAGATGCACCAGGGAAAATTTGGCTGAGCACTAAAAATACTCATACCCTACAGTTTCACTTTATTTTAACCTAAGCAACAGAATGGTAACAATAATTATTCCCATGTTAGAGCTTTAATATCATCCTAAAATGCATGGGAAAGAGTCACAATAAAATTTTTCTCTCCCAGAGAAATAAAGTAAAAGACAGCACCATATTTAATTCAGATATAATTTTCTGAATTTTAGGAGGAAATCTCTTCCCCGGTTTGTATCATAGACTTAGGTACATATATCCATCTAGTATAGTACTTTGGTAGGAAGTTAATTCTACCAAGTTTATAGATGCATGAGTTTTAATTTGAGAAGTTTGCAGATACCTTCCCCACAGTAAGGCTAAAATATCAGATAAACAGAAAGCTGAGGCGAACGTGGGTGGATCAGTGCAGCTATACAGTAAAACAAATATAATTCCTCACAATAACAGCACCATTTTATCTGCATTCCTTCAAAATGATACACTTGTCCTTGAATGACCATGTTTTCAGCAGGAAGAGAAAATTAAACTTTAAATGCTTTACTTCTAGCTCTCACCCTACCTATTAATATCTAAAAAGCAGTATCTGTGTACACTCTTCCCTCTATTACCCCAAAAAGAAATATCCTAAACATAGGGTTCCTTTCATTCTTTCTGCCCCACAATCTCCTGCTGCCACTGGGGGGGTGGGGGGGGCACTGCAGAGGGAATAGTCAAATGAAGACAAAACAAAAATTAGCATCACAGGATTAATGACTTCAAGAGAAAATTATAGTTTCAGGGGAAATGTTTCATGTGCATTCTCCTCTGCCCACATCCCAGACAAGGTAGCTAATAAAAAACACAGACTGCTCTTAAAAACAAAAAGTGCAGGGGATGAGAGTTGAGAAGGTGGGAGGCATTGCAGGCAACTGAGCGTTGAAAGCTAATGGCTCAACAAACACCAAAGAAGAGTGCTTTTCCTGAGTGGAAGCTGAGAAGATGCTGCCCACCACCCCCACCCTGTGCTCCATCCCAGAACAGTCCATGAGCCAGGCAGGGCTCTGCTCTACACACCACGCGGACGTCAGCGTGGCGGTTCGGGCTTCAACCTTCTACTTCTCGGTCTCCGACTTCACCTCTGCAGTTCCTTTCACTCAGAACAAGAAGGAAGAGGCAGGGCTCTTTTCAAAGCACAGAAGAGTGGTTCTAAACATGGGGTCCCTGGTGAGAATCCAGGGGCTCCATGGGGACTGTGAAATTACACCAAGTTTCTGTGCCTACATATTTATTGTGCATTTCTCTGGTAAAAGCATCCAGGATGTCATCACAAACTAAATGGATCACTGACACTGGAAAAAGCATTAAAAACCACTGCTTTAGACAGTCTTTAAACTGAAAAAGTGCATAACAAAGGCCCAAACTGCTATTTTCTGAGGTTTAGGCCTTCGTATAGAGTTCATACTGAAAGCTTCTTGTGGTCCAAGAAAGGGTAAGTTCATACTAGGAAAAGAGATACACAGAACACTGCAATGGAGAAAAGGAAGAACATGCCAGATGCTTGTCACTGGCAAGAACATGTTCCCTAGATGATTCCCGCAGAATCTGGGAACTAAATGGGGCCCAGAAAGGCCTAGTTCGGGCTGCCCTGAGTCCCAGAGAAGCTAAATATTCGTTCAAGGTCACACTTCTAGAACAGCAGCAAGGACAGGGTAGCTGCCCTCTCCTGAGCCCTTCTGCCTCCATTTCCACACACCACCAGGACAGAAAATAATTAAAAGAATCACCCACTAAAATACTGTCTTCAAAAAGCCAGTGGGTGAATGTTGTTAAATATAGAAATACTTTCCACTTCGCACATCAAATGTGGTAACAAAAATCAGCCTGTAAAACACTGGACAAAAGTATTAAAAAACCACTGCATTAGATAGTAGATATTACTCTTAAGACGTGCCTGGGTGGGCGCTTTAATATCTGACTACTTAGAGTCTAATAAGAAATCGTCAATAAGACGTCCATTTGCAGACAATAGAGGCAAAGCACACCATCTATTGACTTCCAAATGACTGCTAGCAGTTCTCTGAGAATTCAATACTGTCAGCTGGGAAACATTTAAACCAGGTCCTTCCAAGGCTGAGATGTACAAGGGACCATATGGCCCCAGCAGAACACTTCAAATAGGCAGCTGTATAGCTATAATTAAATCTGTAGTAGTCATGCTATTATTTATTTAGCAGATTTTTTTAATGTACCCTCCGCTGAGGTCTCTGGGAACATGTACCAAATTAGAACAATAGAAAATCTGGAAGATGCAGATAAAGAGAATCAAGGGGAGAATGAGGTTCAGACACAAAAGCAGACCACAGCCGAACAGAAGTGGCCCCGAGAGGTTCTTCACTAGTACCTGGTGGGTTCTGACTGAGCACCAGCATGCTACGACCACCTTACTGACATGAATATCGAGCCTCTGGCTCCAGGGCTATGTTCTACCTTTTATTTGAATTTTGAATTTTCGAATCCCCATGTGCCATTCATTTGCAATTCATCAAAATCATAAAATCTTAAAAGAACTCAAAGACTATCTAGTCCAATTTCCCACCCAATGACTACAGTTCTAACACACAGTCATTTGCTTCTTGATGAACACTACAGTGAAAGCATTCAGTTCAAAAATTAACTCAAATGTCACCGCTGGCCACTCCCCAGCCCCTGGCAGAATTCATACTCCCTTCTCTGGGCTAAGACATCTATCACCCTACATTATTTATAGATTTATCTCACAGTCTGTAATCAGAACCCCTGAAAGGCAGAGACTGTGTCCTATCGTTTCTGTAGTTCTGACCTCTTGTATTGTGCAAAGGAGGACTTAATTATAGCCTCATAAATAAATTTGGGAGAGCTCAATTTCCTACTGAATTCATCTTTACGCTAAAATAAAAGCTGCCTCCATGAAACATGCACCTTCTATTGTATTTTACGTCTACAGTGACAGACAATCTATCTCTTTCACTACAGAGCAACCTTCATGACCTTTGTACCTCTCAAACCTTCTCATTTCCAAGAGTTTTGGCTAAGTTACTCCAATTATTCTTCTTAGGTTAGTGCCCAGGCATCTCACCATCCTAGTTACCATAACCACCACACCCCTGCAACTATTTCTGAGTAATGGGCATCTTTGAAAAATGTAATTCTGATGAAAGTCATAAACTTTCTATCCAAATACAGAATTTTTCCTATGTTCTTATTCACTTCATGTTTTGAATTTACATAATTTACCTTTACTATTTATTTTATTTACCTTTATTCTTGTTAAATTCCTTGTGGTTTCAGCCTATTAAGACCATTCTCCATCTTGATTCTAGGATTTAAAATGTAAATAGCTAACCTTGTCAATTTCGTGTCCTCTGAGAATCTGATAAGCATGCATTGTGTCTTAATCCAAATTGCTAATAAATCTGTTCAATGCGGCAGTATAAGCCAAAAAATGCCAAGGTATTAGAAAACTTTTCCATAGTTACAATGGTTACTAATTCACATTTGTTAAGTACAATTTCTCTCCAGGTAAGAACCCTATAATGGTCACACAATCCTCAGTTCATCAAAATGCTTACAACATCATGACAAGCTTTATGGATGCCTATGGCAATCAAGTGGCCTGCTTAGAAAAGAAATGTGGTAAATAGATATTTTTAAGTTCTTTGATTCAACATACATAGCAATGATTTAGATCACAGGTTAGCAAACTTTGTCTCTGAAAGGTCAAATAGTAAATAGTTTAGGCTTGGCAGGTGGCATATAGTCTCTATCACATATTCTTTTTTTTTAAACAACACTTTAAAACTCTAACCTTTCTTACCTTAACCATATTTAGACCACTGGCAGTCAGTCTATGACCCCTGTGCCATAGTTTGCCAGACATTACCGCATTACCTCTTCAATTCTGAAGCAAATAGCCTATTGGTGAAGACAAGCATTTGACCAGCAATTAAAATAGGAAATTATTCAATGACAGTTGTGGTAGATGTCATGATGGAAAAGTATAATGTGCAACTAGAGCTCATACCCACAGCCTCTAACCCAGACTGGACAGTAACCAAAACCTTCCCCGAAGAGGTGACATTTACAGAGGAGTGCATGAATACGCTGTCTGGGCAGGAAGAGCATTTTAGTTAGAGGAAACAGCCCATGCAAAGGCCCTGAGGCAGAGGAAACTGGCACCTTAATGGACTGAAAAGAACATTCGTGTGTTTGGAATACAGTCAGCAAGGGAACGAACCTTGCGAAATGACTTTGGAGAGAGAAATTAGGCAGGACAATGTGAGGCTTTAAAGACCATGCTAAGACCATGCTAAGGATCCTGGGCTCATCAAAAAGGCAGTGGGAGGCCATCAAACAGCTTCAAGCCATGAGTGTTACTCTGTGCTCAGGGCAAAACCTATCTTGTATTCTCTATATATCTTCATAGTGCTTAATCAGTTTTCTACATTCTCAGACTTAAAAAGCATAATGGTTTGTATGACTGTAAAGTAATTCTTCACATACTGCTATTGACTGGCTAGCAGCTTGTTACCTTCAGAAAAGAAGCAAAAGAGAAAACACCACTATAAAATTTTACTTATATGCTCCTATGGGAACTATTTAACATAGAACCATTCTACATTGAGATCTATTCTAATAAAAATTAGAAATACCCCAGTGTTCTACTTTGCTACTTTCTCTTGAATTGCTGCTCCAAAAGTTAAAACTATATTGCTTTACTTATATTATTTGCTCCATTTTCCCTTTGATGGCTTTGTTTCATAGTTTATCCCAGTCCACTATTCACATGGAGGCAGGAGAAGACAGGGGGCAGGCACCTCATCTTTATCTGGTGTATTTCACATATATGATCTTGTTTTATTCTCATAAGAACCTGAGAGAGAAGGTTTTTACCCACTCTTTCAGAGACAGTAAGTATCTGCATAGGATCACTCAGCTCGTCAGGAAGGAAGCTAGTATTAGAACCAACATCTCTGGGATTATAAAACCCAGACTTTTCTACTCCTTCAAGCAAAACACATTTCCTATTACCCAGACAATTCTGGGGGAAAAAAAGAAAAAAAAAAACCTCTAAATCTCCTATTCCATTGATTTCAATCCTTTTCTCCAAGTCCTTCCATGTTGAGATATTACAAACTAGGGGTTTGGATCAAAAAGGCACAGCTAAAGTGAGACAATATAGGGGCGCCTGGGTGGCTCAGTCGGTTAAGTGTCTGGCTTCGGCTCAGGTCAGGATCTCATGGTCTGTGGGTTCGAGCCCTGTGTCAGGCTCTGTGCTGACAGCTAGCTCAGAGCCTGTAGCCTATCTTCAGATTCTGTGTCTCCCTCTCTCTCGGACCCTCCCCTGCTCAAGCTGTCTCTCCCTCTCTCAGAAATAAATAAAAACATTTTTAAAAATGAGACGATACAACCCACAGCACACGATTTAAACCATGAAGCCAGATGCTACGGAGTACATAAGTATAGGAGCACACAGCCCCTACTATGACTTTAGAAAAGGTAGAATCTTCTAAAAGCCTTTCATTTTCATTGATTCTGTTTTTTATTTTAATAAAACCTGCATATTTCCTACTTTAATACATCTCTGAAAAATGAAAACCTATAGGGAATTTTTAGAAGTATAACTGGAAGCCAAAATGTGACATGAAGCCAGTGCTTTGAAAAGAATTCATTGCACTCTTCTGTGTTAGCAGGACTTTATTCCCAGAGTTCCCCAAAGACGTGGAGGCATAGGAACAGCAATGCCATCATCCCAAGAAAATCCCTCTATGACATGTTTTACAGAGGTTTTCACGATCTCCTGATGATAATGGTTATTCCATGAGAATCCTGCATTTATAAAAAGAGTCTTACAACTAATTTAAGTACTAGTAGCAGTTGTTATTTTTCTAAACAAGATCTTCCTTCCTGGGTGCAGTGTCTGGAGATCACATCTTAGAGATCATAATCCAACAAGGCAATAATTTATGCACCTAGTTTTTCTTCATACAAAACCACAATAGAGAGGTTACTTATTGAAATTTCTGGAATTCCCCTTGTTTATTTCTCACTATCACGAATAAGCCGATATTAAATGGGCTTTAACCTAAGTGTCATTTGTGGAACAATGAGTAATGCAATCAGAGATACCATGGGGAAAGATCAACATTTCATTCTGATCAAAAGGTGTTCCTGAAACAAATCATCCTAATACATAGCTGTATTTCAACTTGACTTGTTCTTTTTTATTTTCAAATATAGTTAGATGTTTACCATAATGCTGTCCTGGTGATCTAAACTATAGAAAAATATATGAGTAAAACAGGGTTATAATAATTTATAGAACTATAAATTCAGTAATAAGTCCCAATTAATGACAAATTCTTTCCAAATTTGATATGCCTTGACATTAATTTCTCACTAATTCCATACAAAGTGAAGTAGCTCGTATCTAAAAGTACAATGTTGAATAGTCCATAACTTGAAAAGCACTATCCTTGGGAAAACTTAGGAGTCCCATGTCATCTTGCAGTAGAACATCCTTCTGGGCTGACAGTTGGTTTTTCCAATATGTCCTTGTCCCACACTACACTTTGTTTTAAATAAAGGGCAAAAAAAATATATGGTGTTTTCTTTAAACTATGTCAATCAGCCAATTAACTATGTTCCATTGAGCTTTCATCATGAGAAAAACGTGTAAATGGATTGTAACAAATGAAAGAGCAAACTATATTTGAAATGTTAGCATTTGCATGATTGTCCCAGCCAAAAAAAGGAAATTTTAAATGTATGAGATGGGCAAGAATGTGCATTTCAAGAAACTGGTTAACCTAATGAAACACTCTCGTCAGTGATCATAGGAAATACTAATTTTTGAAGTCACCAGAATGAAAAGATAAGAGAACACTTTGAGAAATCACCTTTCTCAGAGAAACTCTCATTGCTTCTTGGTCTCTTGGCTAAGATCAAGTATAGAGAAACTCTCACACATTTTCTCACCCTTGAAAAAGAAGCAGTTCTCAAGAAAGGGTAAATGGAAGCTAATTCACCATCATTATTCTCAACAGCAACTAATTCACACTACTGCTGCTTCTACCTCTCCTCAGACCCTCTGTCTCCCAATCCCCCATCCTGTAAGGAAGATGAAGACAGACATACATATAAAAAAACAGTAACAAACAAGTGAATCTTTGTGAAATGATGAATAGTAACTGCCAGGCAGTGTCAGAAATTCAAAACAGAAGTAATTAACATGAGCCAGAATGTTCAAGGATGTATGTAAGGAAAAATGTGTAGCACTTGACTTAGGCCTTAGAGTAATGGAGTAAAGGTAGGACTTGAAAAGTAGAGAAGAAAAGAGACATTTGGGTCCAAGGGAAATGAGTATGCAATAACAATGTTCACAGAAGTACAATTAGACACATTTCATTAGACTGTGGGCAGAGCAGTGGAGTGCAAAAGTTAACAGTATGAAACCCCAAAGAGCCAATTAGCAATATAAATTTGAAAGTCAGGGAATGAAATCTAAAATGAAATTGACCTCCAACCCACCCAATCTTACCGCCAAACCAACCAAAAATAAAAACCAGGAGCACATTTAAAGAATGAAAATGACAATGATAATTAAGTGTGTATATCTGAAAGTGTTTTAAGCATGTTCCTTTTCACACAACAGCCCTGTGCAAAAGGCGGTTCAGAATGGATTACAACACCTGTTATTTCAAAACAGGAAACCGAGATTCATAGCAATTTAAGGTCCAGCATGCTTATTTAAGTCTTCAAAGCTACTTCTGAGATCAGCTTCATTTACAAAAATTCAAATAATAATTGTTTTTCCTCTTACCAGAAAAAAATATGGAAGTTACAATGATAGGTACCTATCATATTTAATGGTCAAGAGTTGAATAGATCTATATGGAGAAGGAGTACTGAACAACCTGAAGGTCAAGGAACCATAGGGTGTTACAGTAAGGCACAAGTAAGGATCTATAAGTCAAGTGAGTATCTTATCTACCACAGTCCATGGACAAATCAACAAGCTAACTAATCGACTTTCGCAAACTCTATAGATTAACCATAAAAAAAAAAAAAGTGAAATCTTGGTGTATTTCATTAGGAGGATTGAGGACCATGATTTCAAGGGATGAGATATCACATTATTTTCTATTTATTGGATAAACGAAATTATTCACTTGTACTGTTAAACTGCAGATAGTTACATCCCAATTTATATCCCCTATTTCTTACCTCTTTCTCCAAAGAAGACTATTTTATTTGGCTAAAACTCTTATCTTCTGTTATTTATGTTCTCTAAAATGGAAAGATGCTTCTAAAGTCCCTTGTTTCTCTTTGATTGATGTATCTGGCCCACACAGTTATCTTGTCTTTACTGAACTGCTGCATTTTACTGTCGGCACCACACAGTTTATTTGGTCTCTCCGGTGAGTTATAAACTCACAATCTAAGATCATATATTATTCTTTTTTATGCTTTTCTCATTGACCTCCACCAACACCACTTAGGGTACAGGCACACAACAAACTGTTGGTTCACTGAGTCTTTTAATCACTGCAGCAGCAGAAATGTCTGGTCACCATAAGACCCCTAAGAATTTTTTAAATCATTGGTTTATTTAGTAGTAATTCTGGTGATTAGCCCATTTAGCATGATGTGTGCCTCAAAGACAGACTGCAGGGCAATAACTCTCAATTTGATACCTGTGCCTTGGGACTTAAAAAAGACCCTAATCCAAATAGGCAGAATCCCAAATAGATGCTATTTAACTTTGGGGAAATTATTTAATCTCTTTGTGCTTCAAGTTTGCCAATATGTATAATGGGGTTGATCATACCAACCCCAAAGCATTAGTGTGAGTAAATGTCCAACTATATTAGTTGTTGTTAATTGTTGTTAATTATTCTTTATAGAGGAATAGACTGTGCTATCAGGTAAAGCCCTTGAATCAACAACAGTGCAGTTAATTTTCAAGTTCAAAGCTGTGACAATGTCTCCTTTTACAATGACTCAGGAAGTTCCTAGCCCTTCATATGTGTATGCATAGAACACTGATTAGGCAATAAGGTCAGTTTGGTATGATTACCTACAGTCTATCACACTGTAGGAAAAAAATCACTGCTGCTCTTTTGACCTGGCGGCAGAGAAGCGGGGGCAAAGGACAGTTGTCATTTCAATTTAGTTCTAGGGAATGAAACCAGACCATTGGTGGTAACACATGACGAAATCAGGAAGCTCTGCTGGTGATTGATAAGGTCATGAGATTCTGCTGAGGCAAATAAATCAACCAGCCACTGGATCAATCAGACAAGTGAGCTGGAAACAGTGGGAAGCCCTACTCTTTCTGAAGAAGAGCAAGAAAAACTTCCTCCCATGGCATGGCCTCTTCGTCAATCTACTCTACAGTGATCCCCTGTTGGGAGGGAAATAAAGAAACAGCAAAATCTGCAAATACTCCTCAACATGTAAAGAATGGCTCACTGATCTTGTCTCAGTTATCCCAGATGACAACACTCCTTCAAAGTTCCTAATAAAGCACTTCCACATAAGCTATGAACTTTTCCTTTAACTCGCTTCAGAGTCTGGATGGAAGTTCACTTAACAATCTCTTGGGGGTGGTGAACTGGGGAGAGGAAGGAGGTGCAGAGCCAAGCTGCAAATGTGTTGAACAGTGCTTCAGAGACAATACTTGTCCAACTCTTCTTGCAATTTTTCTTTTTGTTTCATGTGCTGACCACCAAGAAGGGCTCTTGAAAGGAAGCCATCCTTGGTTGCCAAGGATATTCCCACAAAGCCTAAAGGATTTCTTTGAGAGCTGGCGACAGCAACACCTTTAGCAGAAGCAATAAGAAACATACAGGTGGCCACAGCTACTGCCGCTGGACTTTTCACCTCTTTACCTCAGAATATAGGAGGATTGGCCAGCCCAGAGATGCAATCAGACCAGGACAAGGAATCCAGTTTTAGCTTCGATATTTTAAGTTTCTGACAAAAAGCCCTCAAAGTGAGCTGGAGGCAGATGCCAGTGACTGAGATTCTTTTCACTTCAGGGACTTGAGTTGCTAAGCTTTTACTGGAGTGAAATCATAAAGGAGAAACTCCAATCTGACTGGCATACAGTATCCCAGCAGTGGAGGATGGTTTATTAAGGTGTTTAAAAACCTAGAACACAAATTGATATAATCTTTTGGGAACGTAACTGGCAATACACAGTGAGCCAGCAATTCTACTTATAAAATTTTCTCCTCCAGAAATACTCACGAAAGGATGCAAAAAAAAAAAATACAATAAGGATTTTTCTCAAAAGCTTGATTATAATTGCAAAGAAATGACAAAAGCTAAATATTTATAGTAGAGTATCATTTAAACAAAAGATGATTCTTGTGTACTATGGCCTGTAAAAAGAATAATGTAGATGTCTATAGCATTGCTGGGTTTTAAAAAATCCAACTGCAGGGGCGCCTGGGTGGCTTAGTCGGTTAAGCGTCCGACTTTCGCTTAGGTCATGATCTCGCGGTTCGTGGGTTCGAGCCCCGCATCGGGCTCTGTGCTGACTGCCAGCTCAGAGCCTGGAGCCTGTTTCAGTCTGTGACTCCCTCTCTCTCTGACCCTCCCCTGCTCACGCTGTCTCTCTTTCTCTCTCTCCTAGAAATAAATAAAACATTAAAAAAAATTTTTTTAAATCCAACTGCAGAACAATATGATCCTATTTGTATTTTATATTAACAAGTATATAATTTTCATTCATAGAAAAAGCCTAGAGGACTCTCCATAAAATTGATAATAGTGGTTATTTTGAGGGTAAGAATTTGTGAATTTTCACTGTCTGTTTCATTCATATTTGCTTTGTTTGAATTTTTACAGCAATTTTGTATGCTTTTGAATTAGAAAAAAATGAAGTTTCAAAAAACAGAGACATAATACGTTACCACAGCAGGTAAAGAATGACTCCGTGTATATACTTACAACTATTATAAAGGGTTTTAACCAGGCCATTAGCATGTTCATCTTAAGGTACTGCTGTTTTCTGGTTTTGTAACAATTTGCCACTTCCAAGGGGGAAAATAGTTGTTTATCTTTTTAATGAAGTCATGGTCAGAAGTAGGTAATGTGTGGCATGAGATTAGACATCCATCAAAGATAATTGTTGATGGCATTCTATGACTCTCTCTAATAAATTCGAGGAATATTAGTGGAATGGGAACAGGTAGTAATGCTACCTACTGAAAAGACGAAACAAAGCATACAGTTATGAGGGGACCTCAAATATAAAACATGCCGGTTAATTATTTAAGACATACACCTGCCATCCCTTTTATTAAATGTCCCACACAGGAATGGCCTGCCGTTCTACTAGAGTTCAGTTCTTTCACAGGTACAGGTTAGGGTATGACTCAGGACCCTCTCTCCACTGCTCTGTCCTGTTCCTACACACTGATGCTCCTTTATGAACAATAAAGACTGAGATGCTTGTCTCTTCCTTGGAAAGGGCTGCCGTGAAGGTTACAGGAATCAGGTGCTCCTGTGTTTTACCAGGTGACACACCACACGCCTGACGTCAGTCGACAGTAACATCAATCAGTAGGAGAACTGAAGATACAAATGCCATCACTCAAAAGCTCAGTCTCACTAATCTTGGTGGCCTATGACCAGTTGTAGTGCACTAAAATATTTTAATGTTATATTAATATTAATTAATAATTTCATCTAATTAATTGTACCTGTAAAGGGGTGCCTGGGAGGCTCAGTCGGTTAAGCGTCTGACTTCAACTCAGGTCATGATCTCACGGTTCATAGGTTCGAGCCCTGCGTCGGGCTCTGTGCTGACAGCTAGCTCAGAGCCTGGAGCCTGTTTCAGATTCTGTATCTCCCTGTCTCTCTGGCCCTCCCCTGCTCATACTGTCTCTCTCTCTCTCATAAATAAATAAAACATCAAAAAAATTTTTTTAATTGTACCTGTATTTTAAGTAGGAAACTTTTTCTTTCTTAAAATATTTTGTGAAACAAAAGAACTTCCTTTCCTGACAGGAATAAGATCTTGATATCTATGGTAAATATATTAAAAAACTGGCTGTTGGGTCTTCAGAACTATCAGTTTAATGCCGTGTGATGCTCATCCAATGCTTAATTATAGAAACAATGTCAGATGATCCAAAACACTGGCAAATTCCTCTATCCTATCACACAGCATCCTCAGTGATGTTTTTAAAATGAAAATCAGTACATACAACTCTCCAGGTAAAACTCCTAAAACAGTGTCTCACTACTCTTAGAATAAAATGAAAAGCTACCCCTGCGTAACTTCCCTGGCCCATCTACTGTTGCACACCTGCTATCATTGCTCCAGCCACTGTGAACCTGTTTCTATTTCCTCCAGTTTCTTGGATGCACCACATTCATTCCTGCCTCAAGGTTTTACTATTGCTCTTTGTGCAGTCTAAAAGCCTCTTCCCCCAAATCTTCTCTTCCCTGGCTAACCCTCCAATCTAAACCAGCTTTCCTGTACCTCTTCACATTACCCCGCTATGATTTCAGAGCAGTATCTGTGATTGTGTGAAATTACTCTATTCATCTGTTTACTTGTTTTGTTTCTTTTTACTTTCTTTTTTTTTCTTTTATAGTTTATTCTCAAGTTGTTCCATATAACACCCAGTGCTCATCTCCACAAGTGCCCTCCTCCATGCCCACCACCCCCTTCTTCTCTCCCCCCCCCATCATCTGTTTACTTATTTTTATTGTTTATTGTCTACCTGTTCCAAAAAGCATGGAAGCTTTATGAGTCAAAAAATGCATCTGTTTCACCTCTGGAACCCTAACTTCAAGAACACTTCCTAGCACAGAATATACTTTTAAAAGGAATGAATGCATTCAAACCACAGCAGCATACAGTTATCAGGTGATTTAAAAGTTCAAATGTGGGGGGCCTGAGTAGCTCAATCGGTTAGGTGTCTGACTTCGGCTCAGGTCATGATCTAACAGTTCATGGGTTCAAGCCCCACATTAGGCTCTGTGCTGACAGCCTGGAGCCCCCTTCAAATTCTGTGTCTCCCTCTCTCTCTGTTCCTCTCCTGCTCATGTTCTCTCTCTCTCAAAAATAAAATCATAAAAAGATTTTTTAAAAAGTTCAAATGTATTATAACATGACAGTTACTTAAAACCATAGTTCTAAGTTTCACAAAAGACTTTTTTCTTTACCTCAAAATACAAGATAGAGCTTAGTTTACTTCAGACAAGGTAATCTGCTTCCTTTTCAAGCTGACACAGAACCTGTTTTTAAATGAATGTTAGTCTTCTGATTCAAATAAACAGCTTTCGTGAAAGTATAGCATTATGAAAATGAAAAAATTCAACTGCCCCAATTTTAAGTGGGACACAGACTCATGAAATCAGTATATTAGTGCTTCTCAAACATTACTAATAACCACTGATTGTTAATTCTTTAAGAATATGGGAGAGAGCATCTGGTAGGAGAAGGAAGCTATAGAAAGTCAAATTTCTTATAGAAAAGGAAAAGATGGTGGTAAGTCATCAGTTTGTTAATTATCTAAACAGCAAACTAATGCTCTTTGAAACAGACTCCAAAGGTAAGCATTGCAGTGACTACACCAGTTCCCATCAGGAACACCTGGCTGAAGGCAAGCCGTCATCACTGAACCACAGGGAAAGTCATGGCAGCTACTCAAACCACAGTGACTAATGACAGCCAAGGACATGACCACCTCCTCACAACATGCCTTTGTTCTCAGGCTTTCACAGATGTGATCCCACGTGGAGCTCTCCCAACATCGCAGTGTTTCAATGGTCCCTAAACATGTGCTAAAGACAAGTATTATAACCTCAGAAAATATGAGCCTTGCTTAGCCACTGCACCTTCTCCAAGGAGAGAAGCAGGACCACCCAGTGCTCAGTGTGAATTCGAGGGCTTCCTGGCTGAGCTGTGAAAAAGAAAAGGAGGTGCTATAGTACTTTTCTGTTACTGTGCATAAGAAATAGCTATTAACGCTACGGAAAGCTTTATGTAAGCCTTCGGAAGGAAATCTTCAAAACTATGAAAAAATCATCTCAGCTGAATTTAGTTGACTCATTCTTATATCACATATGTGTAAGAAAAGGATGAAGGGTTGTTCAGTCACAAAATTATTCTTTCTGGGTTTCATTTTAAGGCAGTCAGGGCTTTAGGAATTTCAGACTTATGCATTATTTTAATGGTTTCATCCTCTTACTCTCTGACAAAATATTTAGAGCCAGGTCTATTTCTGCAAACAAACAAGCAAGAAAAAGAAAAAAAAATACAGTACTTCAAAAATAGAAATCAAGACCAGCAAGTATTTTGGAAGATGAAAGGTAACAGGTGGTGCTTAAAAATGATTATAATACACTTTAGAAATTAACCTTAGGCCGAGTTCCACCAGTAGACCTATGGACAGGTTCTCAGATAAGCTAGCTAAATAATGAGCCCCACAGAAGTGATAACCGGATAAGAAGTTACAAGGTTATGCAGAGCAGTGTCTCCCTGAGAACCTGCAAGGTATTTGTCTCCCTGAGAACCTGCAAGGTATTTCTACCTCTACTGCATCCACTGTTGTCTATGCACTGCAATTTCACTGAAGGTTGATCATGCAGTTGTGAGACGTGACTGCCTTACTGGTCAACCTGAAAAAAAGTCAAGCCCTTTTAAAGTCATCGTACCACTTAGCAAAGTACTTCCACCACAGTTAAAGCTAAGAGGTAAAATGATGAGAAAGATTGAAACAGAAATAGAACAAATTAATTGTAAGTTTTTTTAAAAACAGAAAAGGAATAAAGGGAGATAGAAAAACAAACCAATCTAAGGTAAATGATGAAGGTAACTGGATAATGAAGAAAAAAAATCCTCCATAGCAACAAAATAGAAGAGATTATTTATATAGATTTACAAGGAGATGAGCTCCAGATGTGAGGTTTTTTTTTTCTTTTTTGATCTACTTCTCCCCAGGTGCTTTTCTGCTTAATAAATATAACATCCAAGTTGGAATATTGTTGAGGCACTGAATCACCTAAATGTTGGCTATGCTCTTCTACTGTTAACTATTTTGAGCTATTTCTCAATAAGGCAGCCGCTACTGAAATCCTAAGTACATAGTCTTGGCAGAACCAGAGAGAAAAAGTGCAGTCCACAGATTTGTTTCTTCTGTTTTCCCAAAACAGAATCTCATAAAAAATATGCCCTCAAATTTTGTCACTATGTGGCTGTCAAAGAAATTCTGCTCCTGTTCATAACTCTGAACATTAAACCCATAGCTCTCGTGCTACTGGGAAGTTATATAGCTCCAGGAAGTCAAGAGGCACCACAGCAACTGTTCGAATTATAGCCAGGCAGAATAATCAGTCAATCAGAAACTTCAGTTCCAGTCAGATGGAAGTTTTTTGGGACAACTTGGAAAAGCATACAGAGCAAGTTTGACTTTACTGCCAAGATCATTTCCAGGACATTGGCTAATTAATTATAAAAGCTTTTTCAAAACAAATTTGAGCCTGGCAATCTTTTTTTCCTACCCAAACAGAGAGGGGAAAAAAGGTTAAAAAATAAAAGCCCGAGTTTATTGTGTTTTTTTGGCCGTAGCTGCATCTTCTTTACAAACTCATTTTCTTCTTCTCATCCTGAAATGATCCAGAAGCTTTTGTATTTGATGTTACTAAAATAATAAGTACAGAAACTGAAAATATTCATTGAATTCCTACTCTGCCTTGGGTTGTAGAAGAGATCATGGGTCAGTTACAAAAGTTCTCTTTAAACTCTTTGGTGGGAAGCAAAGAATGGAGCAAAGAAAGAGTTTCTTCCTCTTTGTGGGATAAAAAGCTCATTGGATTAGCTATGGTTACTGTAATAGACATAACGTAGATGGACAGTTGCTCTTAAAATGACATACTGATCAACCCTCACTTTCTGGCTTGAAAACAAAGGAACAAAAGTCCTGAATTAAATCTTCCTGGTTTCATCTTAGTAAGTATGTACCACAATGAATATGAATTGCTCATGATAAGCATCAAAGATTCTGGTTTTAAGGACCACAACCACACAGGTTTTACAGCAAAATCAACGCCCCTAAATCATTATGCTCCAACATATTTCATCTAACACTGGCATCAAAAGCTTATGTAATATGCATCTTAAGCCATCAAATTTCCTCTGCATATGCCCAGATCTGAAGACACTCAGGGAGGGTAAGAAATTTCTCTTAGCCAGGATTTACCAGCTGCTTATTGGCAAATTCCTGGCCAGACAAGACTGTCCGTAATAAAAGCTTTTTCCAAAAAACTTCTGCCAAGCAGATATTCCTAACTCTGCCTTACGCAAGTATCAAGACCCCTGGCAAACCACAGAAACAGAAACTTACTGGTAAATATTGAATGGAGCCAGAATGTGCCCAATAGCATTGAGGGCAACTCTAGATAAGTCCTAGTGGGCTGAGCTTTTCTGCTACTGGTATGTACCTCCCAAGGTATCCAATATTTAAATGACCTTCTGCTCACTTCAAGGGGCAGGCAAATGCAAGGGAGGAGATTGATCTACATTAGCTTATGAAGAAGGAGCAGTACTAGGAGTCAAGAATCAATCTCCATGTAACAGGGAGGTAATTAAACCTGAGGGAAGCAGAGAGTTCCTCTTCTGAGGAACACAAATTAAAGTCAGAAGGACATTACTAGATTCTGGAGAATCTTGAAAGTCAGGAAGGGAATTCTGAACTTAACTGATGGGAAGCCATTATAAGCTTTTGATCCAGGAGAGAAATACAAGGGCAATAAATAATATGAAAAGTAGATTATTGACATGGGAGAAAAGAGACAAGGGATTAGTTCCACAGCTTTTCTAGCAATCCAGTCTGAGATGATGAAGGCCCTAATAGGGTGCTGCTGAGGAAGGGAAGGAGAGAAGAATCCAAAAGCCACTTCACAAGAAAGAGTACAAATTTACGTTTCCTGTATGTTTTTTGAATTCACTAAAGCCTATAAACCTTTGCTACTGTAAGTGCAGCCGGTGAAAAGGCATATTGTCATAAATAAGGCTCCCCTCACCTTAGAATGTATAATTCAGATTTATTTGTTCAGGTGGAAATTTCACCCAGTTAGTCCAAAGTAACTGGTTTTGTTTTTTAGTGTAAAGTGCAAAATTATACCTACCCACCATTCTCTATGTCCAGATACCCACCCAATTGGGAAAAATGGCCCAGATCCTATCATATTCTTTTTCAAAAAAAGCAAATCAAGATCAAAACTGAATAGCTCTTTACGTCAAATAGGCTATGTTTTCATAGACAACATACATACAGCTAACAAGGCTATCATTACCTTTGCCTGAAGTATCTCCCTAAAGTTAACCATGGCCAGCATTTCTTAGACCTTTAGAGTTTATCAGTGTACTTTCTCCTAAATTGTATCTTTTAATCCTCACAATAACCCTGCGGTAGGGATTATTATTACTATTTTAAAGCTCCAAGACTTAAATTGCCCAAGAGAATACATGTGTAAGGGCTGGAATCAAGACTAATTCTTATCTTCGAACTTCAAATCCCTCCACATACTGCTTCCCCTCTCCTCAGAGGAAGTGCAAAACAAAAACAAACAAAAAAATTCCCATCCACACATATCAGTTCATTTTAAGTTGGGAACCATCATTTCTAATCTCATTCCAACATCTTCTACATACACATTTAATCTTACATTTCAGGAGTAAGATGTCTTTGCTTACCTGGTCCTTCTCTGGTTTATCAGAAATGTCATTCAGACTGGAGGAAGTCAGATTCCTATGGGTCATGGCTGGGCTACCTGAAAAAAACAAAAGTAAACCCTAATTAAAGACTTCTTTTCAAAACCGCAGGGACTTTGGTTTCATACTTCATAAACACTTGTAGATGATGATGGGAATGGCAATGATGCTTTAGCTCCCCTGGGATTACCCTGAAGAGTTTTCCAGAGACCAGGTTGGAACACAAAGACAGTTAAAAGAAAAGTATGTAAAATCCCAAATGCCATTTTTAGGTCTTACTGCCTCGCTAGAGTCTAGTTCAAGAGGAGTTAAACTTTGAAAGAAACATCTAAAACGGTAAGCATAAAAAAAATGTACTCCTGATTTGGTTTGCCTTCTGTCACTGCCCTTTACACACAGCCTAATCCACCTGGTACCCTCTCCTTTTCCCACCCCCACCCCCCGACAGAGATGGCCTCTGTCCTCACGTCAGCAGAGCCGGCCCCAGATTACAGGACTGGACCTCCTTTCCCCAGGAATCTACAGTCCTTCCTAGGCTACTGCTCACTCTGATCAATCAGAAAACCCATCTGTGGTCCCTTCTCCAGCTAACACTTTAACCAAGATTTCTCCTTAATGGGTATCTGATCCAGAATCCCCATTCTTCACCTCAAAGTAGTACTGTCGTAGTCTCCTTACTTCTTGCATTCTGATTTGCCAGACTAATATAAGCATATTCTCCTATCCCATTAACACGCCAAACTTCTTATTCACATTAAGGAATGGGTTTCATTGGGAACACTTCATGGGAACCAAGCTCCCTAGCAATACAGTGGCTGTAGGTCAAATCTATGGGCAACCCGGCCAATGACTTCAGACACCATCATACAAGAAAAGAGAGGAGGGAAATTGAGGAGAGTGATAGCCCATCTTTAAGTAGACTATGTTAGCCAAAAGAATAACATTCTGTTCATTCTGCAGTTGGACCTGCAGTTGGACTTGAAATTTCTAGGCTTACTAAGCAAAAGAGTAACTTTTCAAAGCCACGGCGTTTGACCCAACCCCTGCAGGGTGCTGAGTAATGCATTCATCATTAATCCTCAATGATCTGACTCAGGCTGGTCTTCACACCAAAAGGACAAGGGTTGAAAAACAAGCCCCAAAGCTTGAATTCAGCTTCACAATCACTTCCAAATTGTTTTTTAGATTACAGATTTGAATTCCTTCAGAGAGACACTTCATAATTTTATAACAGACTAAAATCTACTTCTAATAATTTGATGTCTATATAGAAGCAGGTCTAAGTGATATAATTGTCTTTAACTACTAAATGAGAAAAATCATAATTTTCTTGACCTGGCAAGACAGGGTGTTTTCCACTCTGCTGCATTTCATTGAGTAAGCATGGCCTAGATCTCTTAAACCCTTTACCTGGTGGGACATTTTATTCTAGGAAAATTTGAGCACAGGGCATTTTTCAAAGGAAAGTAACATCTGAAAAACTGCTTTATGAGCAAAATTCAAAGAACCTTTTTAAAGGCCACATTTTCTTCTTTGAACTGTACACCAGGTTTCCAATGTGCACTCAAAACAAAAGATACCAGGTAGAAACGTGAATACTCCCAAATAATGATGGGTTTGCAAGTAATATGGAATGAGAAGTAGCTATAATTTTGACTTTACATTTAAAGCAAAAGCAGTTTTTTGGACTAACTGGTTGGAAATTCTACCTGAATAAGTGAAGAAATCTGAACAATATATTCCTAAAGCAAGGAAACCTTAGCAATCCTAATCATAAATTAAAAATAGCTCATGTAAATAAAGAGATGAAATTGATTTTTTTTTAATATTTGTTTATTTATTCTGAGAGAGAAAGGCACTCCAGCTAGAGAGAGGAGGAGCAGAGAGAGAGGGAGAGAGAGAATCACAACCAGGCTTCCAGCGGTCAGCGCAGAACCATGAGATCACTACCTGAGCCAAAATCAAGAGTTGGATGCTTGACTGAGCCACCCAGACACCGCAAGACAAATTTCTAATTATCCAACCAACAGATGTAAGTGTCAGTACTGAAATAAATTTTTTAATATTTTGTTTATTTTTGATAGAGAAAGACAGAATGCAAGTGGGGCAGGAGCAGAGAAAGATAGAGGGAGACCCAGAATCTGAAGCAGGCTCCAGGCTTTGAGCTGTCAGCACAGAGCCCGATGTGGGGATCCAAACCCATGAACTGTGAGATCATGACCTGAGCCAAAGTTGGACACCCAACAAACTGAGCCACCCAGGCACAGTGCAGTACTGAAATGATTTGAAAGAAGTTCATTAAGTAATTTAAATGGTCTAGAAAGTATCCTAAATTCATTGATTTGCTTTGGAAACTATAAATACTGCAAAGGTACATTTTAACCCAAGCACTGTCTTAACTTTTGCAAAATCTAAATAGGTAGAAGCCAAATGAATAAAGTTTTTATTACAATGATAATCTTTACTGATGTCACAACTTTTCCAAGAAACCCCATATACTGTCTCATCATTTCTCTCATGATAGTATGGCTATATTTGTACTAGATGGGGGGGGGGGGGCTGGGATCCAAGTAAGATGCAGGAACCAGATGGGGAAAAATAGGTCAATGCTGAGAAACAATCAAATCTACTGTTCTTCCTACCTTTATCTGATTCTCATTAATAAAGGTAATATGAATAGTTTCTCTGATGTGTAACTTTGTAATACAGTTGAAGAAGCCAGAAGTCAACATTTCTAGGTAAATCCTGAGCAAGATGATAAATATACTTCAATGTTTTCCCACCTCCTCCCTAGTAAACTCTCCACCCTTATGCCCAAACACCTTGAAATCCAAACAAATGCTTCCCAATGCAGTGGTCCCCAAAGTGTGGTGCCCACACCAACAACATTAGCATCACCTCAGCACTTGTTAGAAATGCAACTTCTTGGGACTTACCCTAAACCAACCAACTACAGTAGTCCCCCTTACTCTGCTGTTTCAGTTACCTCTAGTCAACTGTAGTCCCAAAGCAGGTGATCCTCCTGATGAACCATCAGAAGATCAGTAGTAGCCTAACACTACATCACAGTGCCTACGTCATTCACCCCACTTCTCATCAGGTAGGCATTTTATCTTCTCACAGAAGTGTGAGTACAGTACCACAAGATATTTTGAGAGAGAGAGAGAGACCACATTCACATGGCTTTTATTATAGTATGTTGCTATAATTGTTTGTTTTATTATTGGTTGTTGTTGTTAATCTCTTAACTGTCCTTAATTTATAAATTAAACTTTATCATAAGTCTGTGTGTATAGGAAAAAGCATACTATATATAGAGTTTAGGCATCCACTGGGAATCTTGGAACATATGTCCTGCATAAGAGGGACTACTGTATAATCAAAACTCTGGGTATGGAGCCCAGTAATGCAGTTTTAATCTTTAAAGTAATTTTGAAGCATGCTACAGTTTGAGAACCACTGCTCTAAATAAACCAGTTATCTTAACAGAAGGGTGCGTCTTGGGATCTGAATGAAAAGAAGTGAAGTGTATGTAAATTGAGGTAGGCACAGGGGTAGTCCTGATAACCTTGACCTCCTCCGAGACACCACTCTAAACTACTGTATCTCAAGCAAATCATTCAGTTAGCAACCTTGCCTCAGAAACACAAAGAGAGTGTCTTACTTGGCTTTTCCTGGAAATCCTCACCGACACAATCAAATAAATAAATAACTTTGTTTGGGAACCTCATTGTTTAATCAGCCTTTTCCAGAAACATACCACCCAAATCAGAGAAGACAAGGACAAAAGCCAAAAGAGATTACAATCCTGATTATATCTAGAATCAGAAATTTGTGCACAGTATTTTAGGAAACCTGGGAAGCTGTTATGCAGCTGATCCCTAACAACTTCTATTGGTGATATTTTGCACCTGACATTCACTAAGACATAATATCAAGATAAATCAGTGCTTTCTATTTACAGTTTGGGCCTATAATGTAAACTCATTATATTGCAATCCTAAGTGAGTGGGGGTAGTAGAAGAAAATGTTAGCTTATACCAAAAAGGTGAAATGCAAGAGTACCCTGAGGTATGCTACTTCTTGCACAGGCTGGGGACTCATTCACTCAAGGGTAACCACTACTCAGCCATTTCCATCAAAATCCAGGGCATACAGAAGAGGCTGCATGGCTCATTCATTAAGCATCTGACTTTGGCTAAGGCCATGATCTCATGGTCCATAGTTTCCTGCCCCAGTTTGGGCTCTGTACCGACAGCTCAGAGCCTGGAGCCTACTTCGGATTCTGTGTCTTCCTCTCTCTCTCTCTGCCACTCCCCACCCTGCACTCTGTCTCTGTCTCTCTAAAATAAATAAAGATTTAAAAAAAATTTAAACAAACAAACAAAAAAAAATTCCAGGGCATACAAATGTCATATAAGTGCTCTTGGTTCAAAGAAACTTTTTTTTTTTAAGCTTGATTTCTACAAAAGAAGAATCAATCTCAGGTGCATAATCACAATTAATTTCCATATCACTGTTTTCTGGCCATAAGAAAAAGAAAAGTTTGGTGACTCATATTTTTAGGCAGTTTCACACAATTAAAGACAATTTCATTTTGAAAGTACACACTTGGCAGGTACATACTGTCTTCTATAAAAATTAACTGCATTCTGTACTAAGTTTGAAAATCATTGTTATTCTTTAGCACATATGTAGCAATTCATAAAGTCCTTTGCAATGATATCTATTAGATAGATACAATAAAAAGGGGTGAGAAGAACTTAACGCATAGAAGAAAGATATTTAAATGTGTACATATTAGAGAAAAATGTAAATACATATGTAATGCAATTAACACATCAATCCCCTCACCTCATACCTTTACAATGAAGCAACAGAGAACCTCCAAACAAGCTAAAACAAAGATAACCTGGGGTATGAAATAAGATGTATTTTTTTTTCTTAATAATAATTAAATACTAATTTTAGCATGAAAAATAACTAAGGTGACGTACATAAAACGGACATCGAGGAACCTGGTGTCCATGTCAGAAAAATCAGAGGTATGGGTCTGATCTGCTGCTTGAGACCATAAAACTGATAATAAATGTAGTTTTGGAAGAATGCATGCTAATGTGCTCTGTACTCCACTGACTCACTGATATTCTTTCTCCCCACCCACCTTGTTGACGAAACAACTCTACCAGAAACTTAGATATAGACACTATATCTAAGATTAAGCAGCAACTAATCCTTTTAAATACTAAGTACTTTAACTTACATTATCTTACTTAATGCTCATATAAGCACCTTGAAGTTAGTATTCTTCTTATTAGCACTTTAAACATAAGCAAAATGAACTTCAAGGAGGTTAAGTTCATGGTCACACAGCAAGTAGTAAAACTATGATTTAAATCTGGATCTCTTAATACCAAGCCCTCTGCCTCTGAGAAAAAAAACAACTGGTTTTTCTATGTTATTTACATAAATAAATACACAAACCTCACCATTTCTAATAAAGAGAAAATGTAATATACAACCAAAAAGAATATATTCTATTTCCATGCCAATTACATACAATATAATGTCATTAAGAATATTTAAGGCAGAAACATTCTTGGTTTCCAATTTGGCTATTTCCAAAAATAGAGTATATATGTATCTTTACTTTTTCATTTTCATAAAGAAAAAAAGGGAGAGAGGGGAATTGAACTCAGCTATGCTGTTTGCCACTGTGTTTAAATAGCAGCCCAAAACCACAGCTCTGTGACAAAGGAGAAAGGATGTAGTAGCAATGTAATTATAAAAGCAATAATGTCACATACTTCTGAATGTCCCACCTCAGGATCATAGCCAAGTATCCGTAAAATTCCACAATGTACATAGAGCCAACTCTCCATTATTTCTATATTGGTTTTCAACCATGCTTCTACCATACTTCAAGTTACTCCAACTGCAATTTCTTCCCATTTCAACCACTAAAAGCAGGAATATAAGCAGACAAGGAGAATAAATCAGCTGGGATACTAGCAATGAGTTGGAGAAACTCTAAAAGAATTGCTAAAAGAGAAGCTTGGATTTTGTCAGACCAGTTCCCTAGTCTTCCATGGCAACATAATATCAAGAGCTGCCCCTACCAAAAATAATAATAAAATAAGCATGTCATTAACACTTCCAACCCATTCTTATTCCTGACCTCCAAACAAAGAAATATTTAAAATGGGGGAGAGGGGAAGGGCGGTGATGGGCATGGAGGAAGGCACTTGTGATGAGCATTGGGTGTTATATGGAAACCAAGTTGACAATAAACTATTTAAGAAAAAGAAAATGTAAATATTAGATGAAGGAAACTTAAAAATACCATCAGAAGGAGCTCTTTGAAAGAATCATAATGGAATATCGGTTTGTATTTTTTTTTTGCTTATTTGATTTTTAATTGTTTTGTTTAGAAAATTTTTGTTGTTCATGATTTCATATAAAACAAACTCCAAGAGCCCAGAGTCAAAGCCCTAGGTTTGTCTTATTCACAGTTTTAGCCTCAGAGCTTGGCACTAAGTGGCACTTAATAAATATTTGTGAATGAATGGATAATAGTAACTGGGTATCATTTTACTTCCATTTGGAGTTACTAGTATAAACATTACTGTTCAAAGTCCAATTCCTATGAAGGGAGATGCTGTGTGCACACTCCAAGAGCCTTCAGACTTGGAAAGCCTTAGAGTAAATAAGGAAGAAGTGTGTAGCTGGCCCAGAACTAACAGAGTGGAAAGACTCTGCCAAACTGGCTAACAGCCTGTCAGTCAGCAGTGGGAACAGACGTGAGAAGGAATGAAGGGGAGAAAAGAGAAACCCCCTGTGAAGGAGGGATCGGCAGGTGAGAATGCGAGGATAAATAAGGGAGGGTGTCTGGACCTCAGAGAAAGGAAAGAGTAAAGTTTTCAGGAACTAAAATAACTCAAAGAATGTGATTAGCCTGGAAACAAATTTAGAGGAAGGAAGAAGGCATCAAAAGATCCAGATAATTATCAAAGTATGTGACAAAAGTGCTAGCCAGAAGCTGAAGTCATCCCTGATGTAAGGGACAAAGGGAATGCAGAAGACATCTGATGGAGTGATGGGGCGTGTGCAAGAAGCCAGGCCACAGCACAGCAAACACCTGTGCCAATAAATCCTCACCAACACTGTTCTCTTCTTTCAAGGATCCTTCTCTACCCTTCTGAGGTCTCTGCTGTTCACCTGCTCCTTGATAATTTATCCAGCCATAACTTCTTTGATCCCATTCTCTGTTTTCGAATTTTCTGACTACTCTGGGCTTTTCCCAAGGCTGAATGTTGGGTCTCAGTCATCTCAATGGCAAATACGCAAGGTTCATCTCTTCTAATTCTTTTTCAATTTCAACCAGCAAAAGCAAAACCCTCTAATGATAGTGACTCCCGTTCTAATAATATTGCACTAGATATTTAATTTTTATTATGACCTAAAACAAGTAGTTAATTTAAAAAGAATCATTCTTGGGGCACCTGGGTGGCTCCATTAGTTGAGCATCCAACTTCGGCTCAGGTCATGACCTCACAGTTCGTGAGTTAGAGCCCCACGTTGGACTCTGTACTGACAGCTCAGAGCCTGGAGGCTGCTTCGGATTCTGTGTCTCTCTCTCCCTCTGCCCCTCCCCAGCTCATGCTCTCTCCTTCTCTCTCACTCAAAAATAAATAGACATTTAAAAAATTTTAAGTGAAAAGAATCATTATCTCCCTGCACACACACATTTTAAAAAGACATATAAGTCTCTACTCAGATGAGGAAACACTCTGGCACAAACGAGGATGGGAACACTTACTAAATAGTATAGTTCCCATAAAGTACTTCAAGGAATCTGTGCTCCCTGTGACTATATACAGTATTTGTGATTCTCTAATAGTTCTTTCTCTGTGTCTCAAACGCACGCATATGCACACACACAGTATAAAACAGACAAAATGTTATGCCATCCAAAGCACACAGGTGGAAGTATCTAAGGTAATTTGTGACCTTATCTCACACGACTAGAAACAGAAAAGAACAATACCGTCAGCAAGCCACGCTGGCTAGTAGGAGGATAAATAGGAAAGACTAATGGTAGATTATGACAGAAGTAAACAAACACCCCACTGCCTTTGTGCCAAATAGGCAATGACCCAAAGGGATTTTACTAAATGCCCTGAAGCCAAGTTGAGGAGGAATTTCAATACGTTCCTGCAGCCACATCATTCCAAGCACATGTACTGATTTCATTAAGTGGGGCCTACTCTCTTATATCTATGTAGACACCAGATCCAAGCTATGGTAAAATTTTGCTAATTCATATTAGTGGAGAGATTCTCTGAATTAATGAAGTGTCTAAATTTAAAATAATTTAAGAAGGCTACCAGTTCAACTTATAATATGATTCAGCCAATGAGTTTATCCCTCTCTCTTCCTAGATACTTTTGAAATGATAGATTCAAAAAAATTACTTTTAATGACAATGTAAGGCCACGTCAATTAAAAGAACTGGTAAAAGACCAACAGAGATAAGAGACGAAAAACTTTCCAGAAGAAGAGCAGAGTATTAGAGCCTGATACTATTCACACCATTTAGAAATTGCTGTGTAAAATATGTGCAGAGAGGCATGTAGTCAAAAAGGAAGGATATTCCCTGCAAAACTCTGAAAATTTCCACACGCTAGAAGGTGTCCCAAGTTGCAGGCTAAAAAGGGATGTGTTTATGGAAAGTCTATGCACAGAACGTTTACCATCCCCCAGGCAGAATACCCAGTAGCCAAAGCATTTATACCACATGGCTCTTTGCCAAAGAGGTATTCAGAAAAGACCAGGGAAACTAGTGCAGAGCCAAGTCTTCTTACAGGACCCCTCAGGATAATCATCCTTACTCTAAAACAAATCCTCCTTTTTTCTTTTTTTTTTTTTTTAAATGTTTATTCATTTTTGAGAGAGAGAGAGAGAGAGAGAGAGAGAACACAAGCAGGTTAGGGACAGAGAGAGAGGGAAACACAGAATCCGAAGCAGGCTCCAGGCTCTGAGCTGTCAGCACAGAGCCCGATGCAGGCCTCGAACTCACAAACCATGAAATCATGACCTGATCTGAAGTCGAATGCTCAACTGACTGAGCTAACCAAGCACCCCTAAAACAAATCGCCTTTGTTAAATACAAATGAACAGTTTGTATTTAGCCAAATACTAAAACAGACACCTAAAAAAATTAAAAAAGAAATATAATTTAGAAAACTTAAATAAAAAGCCTTATTGGTATATACAGAGATTTGAGAAAATATTGCATTCACAGAACATAAACAGGATGTTATGAAAAATGGAACAAGGAAAATATTTTAGAGTTACAACTACTTTTAAAGAACACAAATGGTTGCAAAAATATATATATAAAGGTATGAAAATCAATCAAGAAAACCTTCCAAAAAGTAAGGGGAGAAGGAAAAAAAAGAAGATATGGAAAAAAGACCAGAGGTACAGAGGATCAATCCAGGAGGGCCAATATCTGACTAATCCGGAACAAGGAAAATGTAGGAGAGAATGCTATTAAAGAGGATATCCCAGATCTAGAAAACACATACTTCAAAGCACAAGGGTCCCACGGAAATATACCACAATCTCCCCCTTCCCTGCCACAAAGACACACAAATCCAGCCCTGTAGGTAGATGAAGCACTGGGAAATCACAGAACACCGACAATGAACAGAATATCCTACAACTCTCCATCTAGAAAGGAAAAGAAGAATGAACTGGGCTTAAGCACAGAATGAGTGGAAGAAAATGTTCTGAAATGTTTCAAAGTTCTGAAAGAAAAATTATTTTCAACCTAGAATTCTACACTCATCCAAATTATCCATTGTGTGAGAAAACAATGAAACTTTCAGAACAACAACAATAAATCCTAAAAAATGTCAACCTTTACATGCCCTTCCATACAAAGTTACTTGAAGTATGAGTAAGTTAGTAAAATGAAGGAATAAACTAAGAAAAAGAGGTATATGATCTCCAACTCAGGAGGCGTAATGAGAGTAAATGCCCAAACACCAGCTCTGCAGCAGCTCCCCTATGGAGCAGGAGAGACGGATCTGCAAGTAGAAGGCATCTTTGGGCTTATTATTATCCTTAAGAGACTGAACGAGCTTGGGAATACAGTAACAATAGGTAATTCCTCAAAAAGGCAATTTAAAACTCTAGGTCAAAAATAACTGTACAAGAAAATGCAATTAAAACATATAGCTTTACAATAAACTATATTCATATAGTCACAATAATATAAATGCCATTTATGGATTTCTGACTTTAGAATCACCTGATAGAGAAAGCAGAGAATTTATTTATAGATAAAGGTAAAAATGTAAATCTAAATAAGACTGACAATAAATAGTACAAGTCTGGAAGTGGAAGTAGTGAGAACAAGGGCAAAGAAGGGTAGGAAAGCTAATCTCCTTCTCATCAGGTAAGTAGTTCAAAAATCCCATCAGTACTTGCTACAGAAAAAAAAAAAAAGCATAGGCTTATTACCTACAATTTAAATGTAATTAATAATGGAACTAAGAATAATGACATACACCTATTTGAAGGAAAGAAAAATGCACAAAGCAGGTAAAATTAGCAGGCAATGTCTAAGATTAGTAAATTAGAACTAGCAAAATAAGCCCAGTATACAGAAATATGAAGGTAACTACAAAAAAACTAAAAAAAGAAAGTTTAGAAACAATTTGAAGAGTTAAAAGGTGGCTATTAAAAAAAACATGCCTCAGAACAAAGAAGATAAAGAAGATAAAGCAAAAGATAAAATTTGTTTTCTCATTATAAGTCCTATTCTTAGTCAATTTCATAACCATATGCACATAATACTATAATAAAAATATATACTTATAATATAAATGTTAATTAAATCTATTTTTATTATTTCCAAGTACCTGAAATTAATTTAAGCCAGTATTGAATAGGAGACAACCTTGGGAGATTTAATTAAATTAAATTTTAATATAAACATGGAGAGGTATCTAGATGGCTCAGTCAATTGAGCATCCCACTTCGGCTCAGGTCATGGTCTCTTGGCTCATGAGTTTGAGCCCACATTGGGCCCTGTGCTGACAGCTCAGAGCCTGGAGCCTGCTTCAGATTCTGTGTCTCCCTCTCTCTCTCTGCCCCTTCCCCACTCACACTCTATATATATATATACAAACATGGAGATCAAAATTTTAAGAGTTTAAGATCAATTTTAAGTAGTTTTAATATGCCCCATGAAGTAATATTTACACTATTTTTAAAATTTTTTAAATTATGACAAAGGAAATTTTTCTTGAAGTTCTATCTGCAATACCAGATTCCAACCTATAGCTTTAGTCACCAAAACCCTTATACCTAAAAAGAGTATGCAGAAAGAAGAAAAAAAGCATGGGCAGGAAAAAAAAAAAAAAGCCATTTAGCACAGTCCTCCTTCTGCAGCCAAGTAAATATATGGATTTGGATGTCAGTATCAATGATGCCTTAGATACAGACACAGGCATAGGCACAGATACAAAACTTTAGAAGAGTAATAGACAGTCTCTGGTCCTCCAGTTACAAATGTAGCCCTTCCTCACTGCTCGATTTATGGCTCAGCAAATGTGACCTGAAGAAAAGCCATTCAGATTGACTTCCCCACACAGTAACTCCTCATGGCCTTGCTGAATCACATCTTGTTTGTTGACATACATTTCACAAGTGCTAATGACAGGTCACACACAAGTCAGGGAACAGCCTCCAGGAAAAAAGGACACAAATACCTCTGGGCCCATCCTGTCTCCATCACACAAGTGGTCTTGAAGACTCTCTGCATTTAAGTTCTACAAGCCTGAGCAAGAGCTAAGGAAGGGTGCACCACGTTTCCTGGTGCGCATTTGCTCATACACTCCATTTCTTCCCTGAGGAGAGGTCTATTACACAGCTCAGCCTAAGTGACATCTAGATTCCAAATGATGTGATAGTTGTGAGGCTTCAAAGTGAGCCCAGAGTTACTCTGGGGGGGGATTCTGATAAGAATTAAGATGGCCCCAGGATTTCCTTCTTATTGAAAAGCCCAAGCTGAACTAAGATGCAATTCTGAGTGGATACTGTCCTACTCCTAAACCACATCTAGCTCTAAGAAACCACAGGGACAGGGTTGTTTAATTCCATGACACAGACCTGCATGATACCTACCAACTGCCACAGCCATCATTTTTCTGACGGGGGGGTGGGGGGGGTGGAGTGGCTCTTACCTCATCTCTCTCAGATGAACTTAATGGGTCCACAGGAGAGATATAAAAGGAACCCAAGAGGTAATTTACATCAGCATGATACCACTGAAAGACAAAGTTAGAGTAAGAAAAGACTGTAAAATGGAATAATATTCCCTTATAGGACTGCTATAAGGATTAAGCAAGGGAATGCAGAAGCAAATATCCTGCACAGATGCTAGTTTTATTGTTTTTCTCTTTGGCCTACAATCATATACATAAATCCTCACTGACCTCAAGATCCTTAGGAAGCTGTGAAATACAATTGCCACGGCAGAATCCCACCATTTGCAATTTTCCAGCCTAAGGAGAGGAGTTCAGGGAACTGCTAGGTTGCAGCTGGGGGTTGGAATTATCTGTGGGCACTCAAGAAATGAGGACTGAAGCCACATGTAGCTGTCATTCATCCCATAGGTATGCGATAACTTTAGTCAAACCAAAGTTAGCTTCTAGCAAATGTGTGAGATGCCTCACTGAGCATGGAGGTCATTAGTAATTATTTACTTGAGAAAACTATGCAATATGTGTTTAGCTATTTATTTTTTTAAGTTTATTTTTACTTGTTTTGAAAGAAAGAGAGAGTGTGGGAGGGGCAGAGAGAGAAGGTGAGAGAGAATCCCAAGCAGGCGCCACACTGTCAGCACAGAGCCAATGCAGGGCTCAAACTCATGATCTTGAGATTATAACCTGAGCTGAAATTAAGAGTCAAAGGCTTAACCGACAGAGCCATCCAGGCACCCCATACCTAACTTACTTATGTCTGTTACATCATGGTGATAGAAAGTTCCTTAGGTAATTTCTAATGTGTTCCAAGAAAACTCTAATCTTAGTTCATTCTAGCACCTGTCATTCTGATTTAAGGGNTGGGGGGGGGGAATGGTAAATATATGAAGTCTCAAACAACAAAAAAGATTCAGAGACTCTAAGAATGTTTTACTTGTTTCAGTTATGCTGTTTAAAGACTGTTTAACAGTGGGCAAAGGTACTTTCTATAAAAAAGATCTATTTTCTGCTGAACCAAAATGAAGAAAAAGGCAACAGAAAATGATAAACTTGTATCAGTGATAACCTGAATGGTGTCAAAATATTAGCTTCAGTAGCTTCTCTAGTATAGTCCTAGTGGAATTTTCTTACAGTATACATTATCTCTGGCACAGGGATACAATACAGAGGGTAGATACAGTAAGTTTAAAATGCCCCATAGGGTAGATAATATGGAAGACTGTGTATGTTATTATAGATGTGATTCATAGAATCACAGAGCTAAAGGATTAGTGGGAGATCATCTGAACAATTTCTCTATCAAGTAGTTTTTCTCCTCTAACACCAGACAAAGCCAATCTCCTAATACCTGCTTATATACTTTTGATGACAGGAATCTTACCACTTTATGAAACCATCCATTTCACTGTAATAAAGCTCATTCTTATATATGGTAAACTGCCTTAATTTCCCAGGTATATAGCAGCATCTAGATGAATAAAGAAATAGGGTATGCCAGGGTGCCTGGGTAGCTCAGCTGGTAGAACATATGGCCCTTGACCTCCAGGGTGATGAGTTCAAGCCCCCTCAGCTTATTTTTTTTTAAAGCTAAAGAGGGGCACTTGGGTGGCTCAGTTGATTGAGTACCTGACTTCAGCTTAGGTCATGATCTCGCAGGTTGTGAGTTCGAGCCCTGCATCGGGCTCTGTGCTGACAGCTCAGAGTCTGGAGCCTGCTTCTGATTCTGTGTCTCCCTCTCTCTCTGCCCCTCCCCTACTCATGTGCTGTCTCTCTCTCGAAAATAAATAAATACAATAAATAAATAAATAAAATATTTTTTTAAAATATTTTTTAAAAAAAAAGTTAAAGAAGAAAAAAGAAATCATATTTGCCAACCAAAGCACACACATGCTCAGAAAGGGCTGACTTTCACTTCAGTGCACATAACTTCTTAGCAATACCGCACATCATCATGTTTCCAGGCTTCACTATACATTTTCGTAAGCAGAGACCCTTGCTTTCCCCTGTACATTCTCTAACAATGGGGAATTGGTCCCTGCAGCCCTCATTCCCTCCCCCAAACTGGCAAAAAAAAAATCCCTTGATGGGAAAACTTTGCACCCTCACATGAGAGACAGGACTAAATCCTTGCTAACAGGGCTTTACTAGCCTGAACTTGTATCAGGTCATTAATCTTCTGGAAAATCATTGAAATTCATGAATCACTGAGTCATAAAAATAAAAATTACATTTCAACCTTTATCTCAAACATCAGAGTATCAAGTCAGTATCTTCTTTCCTAAAATGTCTGCCCACAGGGCCTGTTCTCTAAAACACTAAAGTGGAGTCTGCTTGTCCCTACACATGTGTATTGAGTCAGTTCCTGTAAACCAATTAAGTTGCCCTTTCTCTGATTCCTCTAATCAGCATCCTATGGCTGAGTCAGATCCATCACTGTCTATTCACCTCCTAGATGGTCTCCAGGTGCTCACTCTCCTCCTTCAGATATGACCCACTCCCTCTGCAAGCACCCCCTACTCTGCCCAGGAGACCTAGCTTGTCACAAACATCACTCTGCCCTTGGTAAACAGGCTTGACTGGTAGGTATCTGAAGGTAGGGACTGTATCTGCCTTGTTCACTGTATTTTCCCTACACCTGGCTAAGCACTGGCTAAAGTACTTAAAAATATTTAAGTGAATGGGGCGCCTGGGTGGCTCAGGTGGTAGAGCATCCAACTCTTGATTTCAGCTCAGGTCATGATCCCAGGGTTGTGAGATAAAGCCCTACATGAAGCTTTGCACTACGCATGGGGCCTGCTTGAGATTCTCTCCTTCTGCCCCCTCCCAACTCATGCTCTCATGGTCTCTCTAAAATAAGAAAAAAATTTAATATTTAAGTGAATAATTGACAATGAGTGAATTAAAGTAGCAACATCCCTCTATCACTATAACTGTAACTGGACATAATAAATTTATCATCACTAACAGGAAAGGGATCCTCCAAATCCAAGGTGCTAATAATCATTCTTACCGAAAACAATGCTCACACCTATTACTGACACTATTACAAATAACAATAACAGCCTACACAACCTAAGCCACTAGCTACTTAAGAGAAAATATCACTTTCATACAAGCTCTAGGCTTTTCCCTAGAAATGCAGACAAAAATTATTCCATGTCCCTTGGAAATTGGGAAAATGATTCAACTTTGACACCTACAGAAACTCCTAAAATCCAGACCCTAGCCGAAGTGTGTGCTAGAAGAATCAATGTTTTAAAAAGTAGAACCTTTACTATGGGGAAAACTTGCCATTATAATTGAATTTTTCCTGTTCTTCCTCCTCAGAAAAGGATGCTCTAAGTCCCTCCACTATATTCACCTAACAAAATCGTTCTTTGATTTGTAACCGTGGTTACTACTTTAAGAACCCATCCGTGTATGGCTCTTCCTGAGGCCAAAGCTGAACCCAGCTCATAATAGTATATGTGCTCCAGCTGCTACCTGTGGTTGGTAAGAATGGGCTTTAGAAAACAGAACCATCCCCCAAAATTACATTTCTGAATGCTGACTCGTTGCCTCTCATTGAAAAATGTCGGGTATTTAATTTTCTGACCTGATACAATAAAGCTCAGGTCAACAGTGTCCACACCTCTTGCCAGCAGACAAGAACACTATCTGTTGCTGAAAGTAGAGAGAACTGAGGACAGACAGAATGAGAAGCAAAGACAGAAATAAAAAGTAATTGTGTTTCTGGCATCTACATATCTGAGTTCAAACCCCGGTCCCCCACTTACTTACTGGGTGACCACAAACACTCTACCTGCCAGATAGGCAAGGTTACAGTGAAAGGACCACCTGAAATTCTCCTGACTTAAAACAACAGTGCTTTACTTCTCCCTCAGGATGATGCCCATTGCGGATTGGCTAAAGGCTTGGTTTTGCAACTCTGTCTTTAAGCCAGGACCCAGAGGCATAAAGCAGCCACTCTCTAGAATGCTGCTGGTTTGAAGGAAAAATGAAACTAGTGGAGCATGTACTCGCTCTTCAAGTTCTCCCCAGGAGTGACCCCCATCACTTCTGCTCATGTTTCACTGGCCAAAGCCGAGTCATGCGGTCACACCTAACTTCAAGTGGGTGAGGAAGAAGAGACCTTATTTATTCCCACAGGAGACCTACAACATCCATGAACAGCCCTAATGACTACCATAAGCACTTAACCTCACTGAGTCTCTGCGTCTTTATCTACAACAAGGGGTAAGTGAGGCTTGCTTCATAGAATGTTTTGTGGGGACGTTTAAATGACCCAGCACCAGGTTGAATAGATGACAGCTAGGAGTAGTCATCGCTGTTTTGTAGGGGTATGTCAACCATGGATAGAATGATCTAGTCAGCAGGAAATGGGCATCCTAGCCAAGCAATTCAGTTCTCAAATTCTACTACTATCAGCCGCTATCAAAGAATAGTAGAGCTTCCCTCGTGCTACTGAGTCTGGTTAGTTTTGATGTAAAGACTATAACCTGACAAATTCAGAAAAATCATTCCTGCTCTAGGTTTCCATATTCTTTTCTGTCCTTTCTTTTATTTTCAGGTTAAGTGTTCATTTAACCAACAAGTAACTGTGAAGTGTTTGTGTGCCAGGCACTATTACAGCCTGAGTGGTGAGCAAATCAGTTTTCTACTAAAGAGCCCCAATCTATGCAAGAAGAATCACAATTCATGGCCCATTAACAGCTCCCTACACCACCACCATCTCTCACTATTAAAGAAAGAAAAGAAAGAAAAGGCAACTCATACAAGTAAGAAAATGTAGACAAATTTGAAAAGTTTATCATCATTCCTTCCAAGATTACCTAATAGTCAAAAACAAAGATGGAACTGCCTGTTGTTCAGGCAAACAGATACTATACTTTCTAGTTAAGTGGATGCTACACATTCTATTTCCTCTCATGTGTTTTCAGATTGACTTAGCTCTTGAAGATGGTGAGAACATATTTTTCCTATCAACCTAGTGAGGACATATATCAATCCAGTCAAGACAACGGAGATACAAGTGTAACTGACAATGCTTGATTAGCCAATAATATATACCCATGGAAAGAGTCCAATGGATGAATTAGTCCAGTCTAAAATTTACTGAACATCTGTTAAGTGTGACATTGTGCTTGGCAATGGAGCAAAGATGCATGTGGTTCAGGCTCTTTGAGCACTTTGTCAATAATGCAGGAAACATATTTGTACTGTGGTGTGATAATAAAGCAATGGGAGGGGGGCACTTTGGTGGGATGGAGAGAAAAGAGGGACATAATTTTTTTAAAGTCTCCTGGGAAAAGCAAGAGTTTTAAAAATAGGCTAAATTTAGCCACATCAATCTGTCAGTAGCTAGAATAGTATGAATGAGGGAGAGATTTGAAGACACTGAACTTAAGAATATGGGAATCCAAACATTACTGGAACTTAGAAGTCAAGAGCGGAAATGTCAAGGAATGATTAGAGACTTAACAGAGAGCAAGTCAAGGGGCATCTCACAGGTTAGAGAACTTGGATTTGATCTTCTAAATATTAGCCAGGCTGGGGAGCTTGGGCTTGAGTGTATAAAGGACAGAGAGCTGTCACTAAAGCTTTTTGAGGAAACGTAGTGATATGTTTGCGTTTGTGACCTAGAGAGGTCCTTCCAGCAGTCATGACTGATGGATTTAAAAGGGTAAGACTAAAGACTGGGAAAACAGGAGGAGACTGAAGTAGTTCACACAAGAGATGATGAGGATGCGAAGTAGCGCAGTTGCAATGGAGAGTCCCAGAAGGGCAGGAAAGAATAAGAAGGAAAACAGCCAAAGGGTATGGATGGAGGACAAGGAGAAGTCCAAAGACGACAGGGGTTTCTGGCCTAACAAGGGGTGGGTGAGGAGCTACTGAGATGGAGACTGCATTAAGAGGAGTAGAACTGGTATCTGAATTACCAGGACAACTCTAAATACCATAAACATTCAGTTTACCACAGAAAGAAATACCATATTTCTGAAGATTCTGCCAGCAATTTTCATCAAAGTAAAACTCTACTGTTGGTTGCCAAGAAGAAATTTCATTATTAACTTTGAAACTGATATCTACAGCTGAAATACTGCATTTGCTTTTCCTCTCCCTCACTCACATGACATACTAATTCAAGTAGTCAGATCTTCAGTTGTCTCCAAAAATTAAATCCAGACATTGTTTGGTCTAATAAGGTTTACTGTATACCTGCATGAAATACTCTCCATCAGTTTCAAATTATTCTAGTCAACTTCACTAGTAGACTGTAAAACCACAGCCTCAAATGTTCTTCAGTAGACCTTGAACTGGGACCCCAGCTTTTCCTCACTATGACAAAGGCCCTCATCCTCTATCAATGAGAGTATGTAGGAGGACATACTTTCTGTATACTGTCCTTACAGAGCTTCGCATTTCTCTCAGCACTGCCAAGGACACACTCCAAAGTCATGGCTACAATTTCTGTTATGACTGGAAGGTAGTCATTAGTGCTGCCCACCAAGTATTTCTGCATCTCCACCTTCTGGGCGCATGGTAGGATAACAATTCTTTAAGGTTAGGTGTGGACATATGACTCAGTATGACACATGAAACGTGAATGAAAGTAACGTGTCATGGCTGGGCCAAAACTGAAGAAGCAGCCTGTGAGTCACCATAACCCTTTCCCACTGCCACAGTGATTGTGGAAGCATAGACTGAGACGAGGCTTCCATTAGCCAGGATGGTGACTAACAATGGTCAGCAGAACTCCCTGAAAATCCACATCAGACATATAGTAGTATGACTAAGAAACTTCCATGGTGTTACATAACTGAGATGTTTGGGGTAAGTTGTCACTGTAGCAAAATCCAGCCAATGTATTTTTGATTGACTACGAATTGTCATGAAGCAGCAAAGAAAGTCAGGAAGACCACCAGCTCTTCCTATACCTCCTCAAATCATCTCCATTCCACCATGTGTCATCAATGTTCTCTGGGAGGCAAAGTGGAAATCCGTCACAAACACAGAATAGACATCATCTCTTAATGGCTCTTATGCTTCCCTTTCAATACTTTCAATCATCATCACTGCGTTTTATTTACCCTTACATTTGAATCATTTGGTTCTGTTATTCATTCATTTGTGCAACATTTGTTTGATTTACTGCTCTGGAGAAGGCACAATGGAACAGCAGTAGTCAAACTTTCCAGTCTCAGGACACTTCTACATACTTAAAAATTAAGAGTATTTGTCATTTTTATCTATCAAAATTTACCATATTAGAAGTTAAAACTAAAGTTTTAAAATATTTATTAATTCAAAGTATATCATAAGCCCATTACATGTTAACATAAGTCATATATTGTATGAGAAATAACTATTTTCTTCAAAACAAAATTTGGTAAAAAGAACAGCACGGTTTCACATTTTTACAAATCTTTTGTAATGTTTGGCTTAAGGAAATACATCCGGATTCTCATGTTTGCTTCTGTGTTCAATCTGCTGAGATATGTTATTTTGGGTAAATGATATAAAGAAAATCCTAAGACCTTCCAAAGGGGTCTTGTGGATTCCCAGGACTCACCAGTCCCCACTTTGAGAACCAGTACTATAATACAAAGGTCAGAAAATTTTTCCTGTAAAATGGCAGATTATAAATATTTAGCTATTTTGTAATCTTTCTATTACAACCACACACTACCACTGTAGCATGGAAGTAGTCATAGCTAATATGTAAACTAATGAGCTTGTTCATGTTCCAATAAAATTTTATTTACCAAACTAGGCAGCTGGTCAGGTCTGGTCCATGGGCCTTAGTCTGTCCACCCCTGTGACAGAAGATACCTAAACGAATTAGACATGGGTCTTGCCCTTAAAAAATGCACAGGTAGTAGAGGTAGTAAGACAAGTACCCACTACTAACACTATTAATACAAAACAGAATGAGATACACATCATGTGAAAAATTTCAAAAAAGATGTTTTCAGGCCTCAAGGTCACTAGAGAGTACTTCAAATTGGGAAGGATTCAAGGAGAATGTGGGCACTGAAGGATGGGCTGAGTTTCGACAGAAAGTCTCAAGAGGAAGGAGAGCATTCCAAGTGGAGAGAAAGTTCAGGCCAAAGACAGTAACGGGAGGAAGCACTCAGCATATTCAAATAATAGTAAGTAGCTCCTAAAGTGTAGTGAGGACACAGAAACACAGTGAAATGCCACTTACTCAAATCTAGATCACTAGGCAGTGGGCCTTGAGTGCCAGGCCCAGGGGTTTGGATGTCATCTGAGATGCACCGAGGTGCCACTGACCATTTCCACAGGAGAGCTGACTTACCAGCCAGGTATGGTAAGAATAACTGGAAGGCAAAGCACAGGATATGTTTGTATGTGCCCAACTATAAGCAGTGACCCCAGATGACAGGTTAGTGGATTAGTCTAAGCAAGAGGAAATAAGGACCTGAACAGAAACAATGACAGGAAGATCAGAAAAGAGACATAGGCACGCAACACCTCACAAATGTAGTGGCTCACTGTGAAAAGAGGGGAGGAGAGAGTGCACACTCAAAGATGACTCTAAGCTTTTGAGTCTGAAAGAAGGACGAAAGATGGTAAGGAACAGGAAGGTCAGGAAAAGGGACAGATTTAGTGATCAGAGGAAGAGTTTGATTATGAACATATTCCACATATCACATATTGCCAGGCACAAGTTTGAATGCTCACAAATCCCAAACTCCCCTTGGTGGGGAAAAAAATGATTTTATAATTCCAGCACCTTGTCAAAATTTTTCCAAATCTGTGCCTCTTGAAATCTCCTCCAAGTCCCTAGTACTCTAAAATATAACAGAATTTCTAAGTTTTTATTCTTTCTCCACTTTGGTTCTATTTATAGGTTTCTAGAGTCAGTATATACTTTAGCTTATTACAAATACATTATTAGGTATCAATGAAATAACTAATGAGAACTCTTTTAGAAGCCCAGATAAATAGTAAATAACTCCCATTATTAAAAAAAAAAAAAAAAAAAAGGTTAGAACTGTCTCTGAAGAATGTTGTAACTCATTCTTGGATACCGCATAAATTTTCTGAATGTCTTATGTTAACCAAAAAGTCTCAAGGTTGATGTCAGGTTGCTGGAAGATTTTATTTCTTACAGTCTTCTGAAAAGTTATAGTGAGGGAATTTTGAAAGCTGTACTTGAGTTTCCTTTTGCCTTTTAAAGGGCCAAAAATGTGAGGCAATGGTGGCTCAGGTCATGATCTTATGGTTCCTGAGTTTGAGCCCCACACTGGGCTCCATGCCGATGATGCAGAGTCTGCTTGGGATTCCCTCTTCTTCTCTCTGCCCCTTCCCCATGTGCTCACTCTCTCTCAAAAATAAATAAACTTAATTCTTAAAAAAATGGCCAAAAGCATATGAGAATGATACAACAAATAACCCACATAAGATTTTCAGTCAAGAACAGGCCCACATCTTCAACTTGCTGAAGAAAGGAACAGAGAAATGGAAGGTGAAATACGTGGAATCAAGACAAAAAAAGCTCTAAATTTACTAGATGCCTAAAGAAAGCTGTGATGTAGTAGTTATTCTGTACCCCAAAGGTAGATTCAGATGTATCAAAAAAATAAGGGGAGAATGTGATAACAAAGAAGAAATATGAAAGAGTCTTGACCCATGATAAATAATCTAAACATCTCCTAGTGAGGGGTGACTGGGTGGCTCAGTTGGTTAAGTGCCTGACTTTTGATTTTGTCTCAGGTCATAATCTCATGATTCATGAGATAGAGCCCCCTGTTGGGCTCTGCACTTAAGGTGCAGAGCCTGTTTGGGATCCTCTCTCTCTCTCTTTCCCTCTCTCTCTCAAAATAAATAAACTTTAAAAAAAAGTTTAAAAATCTCCTAGTGAAATACATGTTCAAAGATGACTATAACATGCATGACAGAGACAGAAATCTGCACTGTTGCACTCCTGTCAATCCCATCATCCTTTTCCATGAATGCTTTCCTATTAGCTCCCTCGTTGCAAGCTCAAAGCCTGAGACCTCCTGGATTCCTTCCTCTTCCTCCCCTAACATTCAATCAGTTGCCAAGTTCTACAGATGCCATCTCTAACGTTTCTTGCATGATCCCCTCCTTCTCCTTCCCGCAGTCGATCTGAGCCCAGATCCTCGCTCTCCCCATCTGGTCTACTGCGATCCCCTCCTGACTCTCTCCCTACTTCAAGTGCTTCCCTTTCTATTCCGCTCAAATAACCTCCGGCACATCAATTTCCCTAACACACAGTCCTGACCAATCTACCTCCATGCTAAAAAACATCTCACAAAAGACCTCAATGGTTTCGCCACCTTAACATCCACATGTTCCGTTCTCTTGCCCCCTCTGCTAATTAAATGTGTCTACTTCTTTGATCTCACAAACTCTTCTTTATGCTTTCTCAACAACCTTGCTTTACTCCTTTCCTCTCAGTCTAGCACCACCTTTCAGTGTCACATTCTGCTTTTTCCACAACCTCCATGTGTGGAAGTACAGCCCACCCTTTAAGGTTCAGTGAAGTGACCTGGCAGAACACACACTGGTGGTGGCAGGGGTGGGGTGGGGGTGGGTGAAAAGGTCAGAGGGTTCAAACTTCCAGTTATAAAATAAATAAGTCATGTGGATGTCATATACAGCACTGTGACTATAGTTAATAACACCATATTGCATATCTGAAGTTATATGAAGCTAAGAGAGATCTGAAAAGTTCTCATCACAAGAAAAAAGATTTTAACTTGTGTGCTGAAGGATGTTAAGCAGACTTATTGTGGTGACTATCCTACAATATATACATATATTGAATGATTATGTTGTCCATCTGAAACTAATACAATGCTGTATATTCATTATATCTCAATTTTCAAAAAAAAAAGAAGAAAGTGAAAAGTCTATCTCCTTTAAAAAATCTTTTTCCCAATTCTCTTTTTATGCCTCACTACCCAGTCTTTTGATAAGCATTTCCAGACAGCATAATGCAAGCTACTGTGTTACACAGTAGAAATAAACAGGTCAGTCCTCACAGTCTTCTTCTTATTGCCTCCCTTGAATCACTGTTACCTAGGAATCTCCTTCATCTCCTTCTCTGCAATTGGACTATGGAACTAGAAAATTAAGAGCTCAGTGAATAGTTGCTGACTTGAATTTGTCAAAGTGAACTCTCTGGGTTCACCACTTCCCTAAAGAAGTTCCAAAGCTTTTTTTTTTTTTTTTAAGTAGGCTCCACTCCCAGCGTGGAGCCCATGCCCAGCACAGAGCTCAAAGTAAGTCTGAATTCACGACCCCGAGCTGAGATCAGGGGTCAGACCCTCAACCAACTGAGCTACCCAGGCACCCCAAGTTCTGAAACTTTTTAGAAGAAAACTCTAGAGCCCATGAAAATTATAATTTTTATTTAGTCAGTAAACTTTCTAATACATGAAAGACTTTGAGTTGCTTAATTCCAGAAATTCCCAAGAAGAAATTTTTAGTTTCTTTTAATAAAGCAAAAAAAAATCATAAGATATCGGTCTTTCTCTAATTTCACTCATATGTGTAATCTGAGAAATTTAACAGATGTACATAGGAGACAGGAATTAAAAATAAGATAAAAACAGAGAAGGAGGAAAACCATGAGACTCTTAAATACAGAGAACAAACTGAGGATTGCCGGAGGGGAGGTGGGTGGGGGTAGGCTAAATGGGTGATGGGTATTAAGGAGGGCACTTTTCAGAATGAATCACTCGGCTCTACTCCTGAAGCCATTATTACACGGTATGCTAACTAACTTGAAATTTTTAAAAAAGCACGGGGTCCCTGGGTGGCTTAGTGGGTTGGGCTTCCAACTTTGGCTCAGGTCATGATCTCACAGTTCGTGAGTTCGAGTCCCACAGTGGGCTCTGTGCTGACAGCTCAGAGCCTGAAGCCTGTTTCAGGTTCTGTGTCTCCTTCTCTCTCTGCCCCTCCCCCATTCACGCTCTGTCTGTCTTTCTCAAAACTAAATGAACATTAAAAAACAATTAAAAAATAAAAAAAGCAAAAAAAGGCCCACTTACAATTCAATTCTTTAAATTCTAATGTTCACTGTGTAACCTGGGATGAAACTAGAATCTATAGTCATACCACTGTGATTTCATTTAAAAAAAAAAGTATGATCTAATATTAATACTTAAGGACAGTAATAATATCAAATACTACAAAGTGTAAGATAAGAACCTACAAAGTAAAACACTGAAGAGAACCAGAAGGTCCTTGCCCGGTAGATAAATTAACTAGACAGAAAGACACAACACACAGCAAAGTGAAGACAGATGCCGGGATGGGCCAACGATGGCAGGAAAAAAAAAAACCCTAAACCTCATTTTCTTCTTTAAAGTTCAGACATAAGAGTCTGAAGCAGCTGATCTTGACTGCCAATAATTGCAAAAGGACACAAGTGTTTTCTAAGCACTCAGAAGATGCCGGTTGTTAGATGTCAAACTGGATTCAGAGATAAGCATGCACAGTGAAGAGCCACTCTGGATCTTCCAAGATAGAGCACGCCCCTACGCTCTAGCAAGGGCACAGCATTTAGGTGGGTATTAACTTGTCCTGAAAAGTAGAGGTGAAAGTATCTCTTTTGTTCTCGGTAGCCCAGGCTGGTTTCAGACCTACCAGTGAGATCTGTAAGAGGAAATCATTTTTGGTTCTGTTCCAACTTCTAATTCAATACATTGGCAGCATCCGAAACGGATAAGCTGTGAACTCATATCTGCCTCAGGTGACAACTAAGATAAGAAGCACACAATGTAAAAATGATGAGAGCTTACTCCCGAAAAGCAACTTTAAATGTAGTTTTTTGAAGGTAGTTACTTCAGGTGACGCTAAGCCTGAAAACATCTTGCTAAGAGAACTGAAAGATTAAAATAATGGGCCCTTGTTCAGAAACCTGTTCTTTAGCTGATATTTTTTATCGTGTTTATGAGAAATAATTCCACATCAACTATTAGAATAAACTCATAACCAAATTGATCAGACCTGGATGAGTAGAAATTTGGGTAAATCGTTTTTGCAAGTAAACAATATTTATTTCCCGTTAATAGTTTACGATGGCCAATATGGGCTCTAGTGAAAACCGGGCTGTTGATTGCTTTAAGTGAAATGATAGAGTATCAAAGATTGAGCAATGTTTACTAGACAAACCCATGTTTCAAACACTGGAGGAGACACAAAAGTATGACTTTATGCCCCTGGCCCTAAAGGAACTTTTGTACATAGTTGAAATGAAAACTACAAACAATGAAACATCAGAGGACAACATAATATACTGTAAATCTTCAAATGTGAGACACAGATCATAGGAGCTATGGCATTTTAAGACCTGAAAAGATCTTCTGTGTTTATGAGAACTACTTTATAATAAGGATGAACTTCACTGGGACTCTATTAAATAGTTTTGGATAGGCATGCTTGAAAAGGCTTTCTTGGAAGGGGAGAGGCATCAACTACAGCATGGAAGTAGACTCCCTATGCTGTAAGCCCAAAGAAAAAGGACAAGATAATTAGACTAGAGGTTCATACTGAGAAAATATGAAAACAAAGTCAGATATGTAGGTAGAAACAGCAGGACTGAGTGTCACGTTGCACATCTTCATTACTTATTACAGATCTTCCTCAACTTAACAATGCAGTTACATCTCAATAAATCCATCGTAAGTTGAAACTATGCTAAGTCGAATGCATTTAATACATCTAAACTACTGAACATTGCACTTAGCCTACCTTAAATGTGCTGATAACACCTACATTAGCCTACAGTTTGACAAAGTCATCTAACAAAGCCTATTCTCAATAAAATGTTGAATATCATATAATTAATTGCACAATGTACTGCAGGTAAAAAACAGAATGGTTGTATAGGTGCAGAATGATTGTAAGTGTGCTGGTTGTTTATCTCATGATTACGTGGCTGAAAGGGGCTGTGGCTCATTGCCACTGCCCGGCATCACGAAAGAATATTATATCACGTTATCACCAGTCTGGGAAAAGATCTAAATTCAAAATTCAACGTATAGTTTCTAGTGAATGTGTATTGCTTTCACACCGTCATAAAGTAAAAAATGGTAAGTTGAGCCATCATAAGTTGTGGACCATCTATATACGTATATTAAAGTTACTGAATTGATGTGGTAGGTAATAGGGAGCCCTGGGGAGGGTGATTATGATTACACACTTAAGCTGTTCATTTAAGAAGAAAATATATCATATAAATAGACACAAATAAGAATCCTCTCTTGGGGCACCTGGATGGCTCAGTGAGTTAAGCAGCTAACTCTTAATTTTGGCTCAGGTCATGATCTCATGGTTCATAAGTTCAGGCCCAGCATTGGGCTCTGCATTGACTCTGTGGAGCCTACTTAGGATTCTCTCTCTCTCTGTCTCTCTCCCTCTCTGCCCCTCCCTGGTTCATGCTCTGTTTCTCTCTCTCTCTCTCTCTCTCTCTCTCTGTCTCGAAGAAGAAGAAGAAGAGGAAGAAGGANGAAGAAGAAGAAGAAGAAGAAGAAGAAGAAGAAGAATCATCCTCCTCTCTCATTACTAAAATGTGTAGTGGGTTGGCCCAGGATGTGGGTTGATTTCCAAATAGCTGACGACATATTTCCATATCACTGATAAATAGCATTTTGGTCAATTTCCTTGGTGCTTTATCCACAAACAGTATTTCAATGTCAAGATGCTAGACATGGAATAAATAAAACTTTCAGAAAATAAAAACAGCTACAATATCTTGAACAATTCCTATAAGTACTTTGCTAATAACAGTATGCTAGATTATTGAGTGCTGTGAAATATGACAAACGCTTTGCATATTTCAAATTTAGTTCTCACAACAATCCCATGTTGGTAAGATTAATCCAATTTTATAGTTAAGAAACCCAAATTTACAGTAGGAAAGTAACTTGCCCAAAGTCAGGAAGCCAGCAAGTCTTCAAACTCAATCCTGCCTGACTCCAAACCCAAATGATTAAACCTCATACCTGAATTTACTTTTTCCCAACAGGCATTACTAAAAAAAAGAATAATAATAATTTATTAGAAGGAATGCAGAGAAAATCATATGAGTGTTAGAGCATCACGGTGGGGTCAGTGTATCATTTTGGCAATATAGGCATGTGAATTTCCCATACCTTTAACTTCAGCCAAATATTACTCATGAAACTACCATCCAAGGAAGTTCAAAACCTCCCCTACACACTTATGATCTATGTGATTTGGGCAAGTTACTTAACCTCCCTAAGCCACATGTCTTCATCTGTAAAATCCAGATAATAACAATAGCCATGTCACAGGACTGTTCAGAAAATTACATGGTAGCACATAAAGTACTTAGCTCAGGGTTTGTTACTGAAAAGTGATAAATTAATGTTTGCAACTTGTATTATTATTCAAGAAAAAAATTATTCAAGCTTCTTAGACCCATTATGTAGCAGAAATCATTACAAAGTTAGGAGTTCAATAAAGGTCCCTTTGCCCTATTCTGCCATCACCAAACTCCTACTTTTCCTTTAAGATTTAGCCCTAAAATCATCTCCTCCCAAAGCCTCTTCTACTATCACAACTCCCAGGCCAAGCAGATGGTCCCATAATTTTAAGTGTGTGCATGTGACTTTCAGTCATTTCACTCAGCATTTTGTATAGTTTTCTCCTTTGTGTCCTGCCTCATTCATTAGAAAGGCAGTCCCCTGAGGACAGGGACCCTCTTACTCATCTCTTAAGTATCCCTGCCTAGCACAGTGCCTGGCCTGCATTTATATCTCTATGGGACACAGAAATTATGAATACAGTTTCCAAAAGCACCAGATTTGCTTCAAGAAAAGCCCTGGGAAGAATGAAGTGCAACAAACACTATTTTAGGATGAACTAAAACCTTCCCTATTAAGTCATATGAAAAGATGTCTTCCCAGGAAAGTGAAATTTTCTCGTGCTAACTTAGTAAAAAGCATTAATCAACAAGTTTATGATAAGAAAGGTGACAAGAAACGGTTAGAAAGCCTAATGATGTCATCATGGTTGGGCTTCTTGACAACTGAAAGAAATCTGTACCACATGTGATCAAATTTGGAAAAAGTCCATGTAGTTTTCGGTGTATGTTCTTCTCTTGTTTGGTTTTAGGTATAACAAATCCTGTCTCTTTCCCAAGCTCTTTATTTAAAAACATGAGGATTCTATCTTATTTCCATGGCACCTACTGCCTTTCTTACACATAAAAGGAGTATCTGAATTATTTTTATTTTAGACCATCAACCTAGTAAGTTCTTCCTCTTACCCAGTGCTTGAATGCTTTCAGTAAGAGCTCTCATCTCATGTGATCTTCCTCACAATCCTCTGCAGGAAGAAGGTCAGCATCATGACCCCCCTGAGGAAGCGCTGCCAGTGCCAGACCTAAGCCCTGAGTCTGCAACTCTTTCCACTGCTTTACGAGGTACTAGGCTTGAACGCAGGATGGATATCACCCAGAAAACACATTATTACTGTGAGCTCTGGTAGTAGAAGGCATAAATCACTAATTGTAGAAATCTGTGAGGCTTCTCCTTTCAGAGAGACTGAAGGATGCCCTCCACATAGCAGCCATGAGCCCAGCCTTTGTGCCCTCCCGCTCCCCACCATTGCCACCATCTTGCCCTTTCCCCAGGCATTGACTTACTTAGCCATCCCACGCTGGGAGCGCGCCGCACTCGGGGGTCATCATCCAAGGTGCGGGTTGCTAGGCAGGGCACTGAGTTCTCAAGCGGGCTGCGGGCTTTAGTGTCAGAAGCAGAAGACAGGAGGAGGAGGACACATGAGCAGCCACAGCAAGGATGAGGATGGAAGCATTAATTAAGAAGAAAAAAATACTAAAGCAAATCACACAAGCGGGTTAAAGAAGAACAATGACATATTACATTGACACACATACCCCCCTCCCATGACCCTTCCATGGAGCAAATCCCCACACAGAATGAAAAAGCATAAAAAAATACATTCAATCATTACGGTTCCCCAAGTACCAGCAAATGATCCACCCTGCAGTCCAAATACACAAAACATGGACTGTATCCAGAAGAAAGATTTACATAATCAACAGTACTCTTAAGATGTAAGATCAAGATGGGTAATAATTTTGCACCACATAAGCACACACAGAGGGAAGTTACACAGTTTTATAAAGCATGGGGGTGGGGGGGAGTGCGGGGCAGGGAGTTATATTAGTAAGGAGCTTTCTTATGATCTCCCCTTCAGACTCTTCTATGAATCTTGTACAGAAAAGCAGAAAGCAACATCTCATATTTTCACTTTTGAGATATTTTCCTTGATGAATATAGAACTGGTTTTCAATTTCCTTTGCCTCTGTTTTTTAGCCCTTCAGAAACACGAGACTGGGAGATAGACGAAGCAACACCTTAATATAAACTAAGTTAGAAATGCATCTTACTCCTCAATTTATCATCCCTTTAATACTTATTTTACTATAATTTTAATACTCAGTGCACTCATGCCAAATCTTAGGCCAAATCAAAGACAGATTAATGATGCAAGCTAAATGCATACTATGGTTCCTCTAGATATTTTTCATCAGCTGGAGAGCTCTGCAAACTTCTGCCCAAAGATAATTTCATTTGGGCTTCATGTCATCTATTTTGCTATTCTCATCAAGTACCTCACTCCAAGGCTAGTAAGAAATAGGCAGCATAACTGTCCTTCAAGGAACAATGAGGTAGGAAATACCTAACCATCAGACTACATATAATTTGACGTAAGAGTCTTTTAATATCAGAGAGAATCATTAAATAATCAAGGCAACAAAGCACATCCAATCAAAAGCAGAAATCAGATAATCTATTCACACAAGTGTGCAAATCACAGGGCACACAAACAGTCTTTTTAAGGCTACTGGTGACTTGGGAGGTCAAGTTTTGAACGGGATCACTTACAAATTAATTCAAGTTTATGGCCAAATTTGGGCATCCAGCACATTATAAAATCTAGAAACATTTTTGTCAATTTATCTGTCTGTGTTTAAAAGCTGTAAATAAAGCCAGGACTTGTGAGCAGGCCATCTGTGCCAGCACCTGTTTGAGGCAAATCTGATGTCTTCTCTTTGCAATCTGAATTTTTAATTGTTTCCCATAACTGAACTTCTTTGCAAGTTTTTATTGCACTAAGGAAAATGAAAAAAGTAAAGTGAATCACTTGAGATCATTCCAAAATTGCTTTTGTCAAGAAGGAGGCAATTAGAAACATATATTATCAGACTGACCAAGTTTCACCTCCTATTTCCTTTGACAACTGAGTGATCTGCTTCAAGGGCCAATATTCTAGCCAATTTAGCTAAAAGAAGTACAAGATGTGGGACCACTACAGCCATCTATCCAGGCCTCAGCAAAAAGCGACTGAAATTCCAGGTCAGTGAGAACTGCCAGAGGTTAGGTATGTAAAGTAAACTCAAAGAAGCATTCACATTCTTTAGCTTCTGAGCAGTGTGAAGCTACCCAAACTCTATCACTGATACCATGGCTTGCCCCTAACATGAGTCCAAGACATCAGCAGCTGCTCTGAAACTTGGGTGCTGATAACTTGACTTTCCCCAACAGCTTCTCTCCCCTTTCCCCCTCCCAAGACGGCAGTGTGGGCTGATGTTTTGTGGGGAGCTAAAGCTGGAAACTCCTTTCTGCATATACAGCCTCTACTGACGCTGAGCAGCACCATCAAGGGGACAGTGTAACGGAGCCTGGCACACACCAGCGAGGAACCTGGCTCCAAAGACAGGCATGAAAAATGAAACTGCCCGAAGAGGCTTGGCACCTGTGTTTTAGCAAAGCTGATTGGAGCCATCTGGCTGCTTACTCGTATGAAAACTGGGAGGTTCACAGCATCCATTACTCATGTTGGCCAATTCCAACATTTTGATTTGTTGGACCCTCTATGTACTTCTGTGCAGGAAGAGATACAAACTCTGTAACCCTTTCATGTTGCTTTTCTCCTTCTTCACAAATTTACTTCAAAGATAAACTTTTTAAAAGTTGTTCCCAAAGCTGGCGCCGAACTTTCTATAATTATACTGTGATAATGACATATTATGTATGCCTTTCCCAGATAATGCTTTCATTGTGCCTCTTCTACACTTAAGCTGCAAAATAAACAACTTAGCTTTGCGATTATCATACACATTCTCTTCTAAATCACTTCTGCCTAACTCCAGGCATAAACAAGGTAAAAGTTGTTTTATATTATTATGACTTGATGAGGAAAGATCTAAGGACCTACAGCTTCAAAGATATCAGAGTGGTGGTTTCCAGTATCTTCCAATATCTAGACTACAGAAAAAGGTGTTGTGAGGAGTTTTTTTAATGATTCATGTTACCATTGAGATCAGCTTGTCCAAAATCATCAATCCTAATCTGTTCAAGGAAGGGTGTGCCTACTTGAATCATGCAAATAAACCAAAAAAACACAAAACAAAACACCTCTCCAGCAAAATGTGTTTTGAACAATCCTATTAAGAAGAAAATAAATTTTACTCATGTTAAAGTTTCAGGACTCTTTTAGGATTGCAATGTTGTATGTTCAAATAGTCCTCCTGAAACTAGTATTAACACAGTATGTTAACTGGAATTTGAATAAAAACTTTTTTTTAAATGTTAATTTATTTTGAGAGAGAGAGAGAATGAGTGAATGAGAGAAGGGCAGAGAGAAAGAGAGAGAGAGAGAGAGAGAGAATTGCGAGCAGGCTCTGCACTGTCAGCACAGAGGCCAACTTGGGGCTCAAACACATGAAGCGTGAGATCATGACCTGAGCTGAAACCAAGAGTTGAATGCTTAACCAACTGAGGCACCCAGGAGCCCCTGAATAAAACCTTTTTTTTTTGAAAAACTGTCATTGAGCATGTACTATGCATTCCACAATTATTTAACCAGAAAGTCTAACCCAAGAGTATAGCCACATTTTACCTGTAAACACATGAAACAGTTACCTAGAAATCTTCTTTTGGAAAAACCAAAGAAGACATCCAACTGCCATGTTTGGAGTGTACTTTGGCCTACATAGAAGTTGACTTCCAGATCCCTTCAACATCACATGATTACACAAAGTAAAAGACCCAGGGTGGGAAATAAATTATTGTTGAGGAAGCTCATTACCCTTTGTAGTTTAATTAGCATATTGTTATTAAGCACACTAAGTTCCTCCATCATTTATGCTTGGGCAAATTATTTTACATTTCTGAGCTCAGGTTTTTCATATGCAAATGAATATAATGATATATACCTTAGAAACATCATGGAGAACAATGCCCTGTGTATAATAAATGCTCAAGTAACAGGAGATATTATTGTTGCAGCTACTACTAATATCATCGATGGAATGAGGTTTTCTTTGCTCAGGATCCTTAGGGGTGTTGGAAAACACCAAAGACAGAAACTTTGGCCTAATTTAATTCAACTTTAAATGCAAAAGGTGATTTTTAAGAAATCAGGTTCATAAGCATGAAATCAGGTTCATAATCTCCTTGCTGTGCTCTGTTATGTGTACTGAAACTAGCCCTGAGTAGACAAGGCATGCTTAATCATTCTTGGAAGACATTAATTTTATTCCCCTGTTTTTTCTTTTGGGAAGATAAGATAAAGGGTCCACAGCGCTCATATCTCCTCTTTGTCTTCCCCCCTTTTTCACAGGTTCCTGTCCTCCCCTCTCCTTTTCTATCTGTCTTTTGTAGAAACCAGAACATGGTCCCAGATCTACACCTACTCTCCTATCTGTTCTTATAGCAAGATGGGCCTGAGGAAAACAAGACTTCACAAAGGTGTCCCTATCAAGGATCTCTGGGAAGATAATTAATTACCCAGGGATGGCAACAGCAAAGAGGTTCTAAGTACTTCACTTTTCCACATGGGGTAGGATATGACAAAGAGAATCATTCCATTTCTTTACTCTATCAGAGACCCAGGCTGTGTAAAACAGACTGGCAATTAATAAAATTTAAAAATACGTTTATTTCATGCTAACATCCTGCTATACATATATTATTTATCTGTAGCTAAGAAGAATCATTGCTCAGACATATTGATCAATCTTTATTTCTCTAACTGAAAACATTACAAAGCCCACAAGTGATACCTCATTATGTATTATTTGGCATCTCTAAAGTTGATAATGAAATTGGCACTGTTTTAAAAATAAAACCCCAAGACTGTTTTTATTTATGTAGTGGTAGAAAAAAATTGAGATGCACAAAAATCAACAGAATATAAAATAAGGGTGATGAACTGAGTGTCCTTGATTTTAAATATGAAAGGCATTAAATTTGCCCCTTTAAATATTTCTGAATAGCTGTTCCTTACAGTAATATCTCACATTATGCTTCTTAAAATAGTTTTCACAAAAATATCTCATCTACTCCTGGTTGTATAAATAGAACAAAACATTACTACCTTTATTTACAGATATAAAAAAAATGAGGCTCAAGGATATTATGTGAATAGCTCAAAATCACACTGCTACTAAGAGTGATCCAGGATAGAATGAAGACTTTAGAAAAATGGTACCACGTCTCCAAGAAGATTATAAAGTAGGTCTTTAATGTCTAAAACTAAATACTCCTTTTTGTTCTATCTGTTAAGCCTGACTCTCATTGCCATAAAGAACAGAACAGACTATCAAATACTGAGAGAAGACTTGGGGGAAAATGTGTTATTGTTTATTTAAAGATCTGAACGTTATAAATCTGGAAGATCGGACACCTGCCTAGGGAAGAGAAAGGAAATAAGAATGGTGTCTGATAGATGAATTAGAAATTAGTGTTATCAAGTTACTATTATTAAGGAATATTCAGGCATTTTTCTATAAACTTTCAATGGATTGGTTCATTTAATCGAAGTCTGAGAAGAGCTTGATCATTCACTGGGTTCTAGCCAGGACATTCATCTGTGCTGTGCAAATGAACGCAGAATTAGAGTCCTGAACAAAACAGATGGATGTGTGCTGTTGGGTTTTGGAGAGAGCTGATTGTATGCAGAAAAGCACCTGGGAAGATGACTCTCATTTTAAGGCAGTGTGAGCCTCAGAAACAAATTGTTGATTGACCCATCTCTGAACTGGGAAAATACAATGGCCAGCTTCAGAAGAACAGCATCTCTGTGGGAAGTTAGGAAAATGGCTGCCCTTGCCCACTGATTCAGGGACCAGGTCTGAATTCAAGGGTACAGGGAGGCGGAAGCTGCAAAGTAGAACAACCCAGCCAGAAACAATTGGGATAAACTGGAATCCAAAACTCAGACAAAAAGCTAAGAATTTCTAAAGGGACTGAGAAAGCTGCCAAAGCTGGCGGTGGTCCCAGCCAGATCTACCACGTGCCAGTATCTAGGCAGCTTGATCTGACATCCAAACCAAATAGCTTGAAAACGCCTAGTCTCAAATCAGATCCAAAGCAACAAGAGCCTAGCTAATCCCACTTACATTTCAATAGGGCCTAGAATTACTATCAACAAAAATGACTTCTTTCCACTGTTCTTTGTTGCTAACCAAGGTCTATATTACTGTAGGTAACAGCACTAGAGAACACGTTTTTTAAATTTTTTTAATGTTTATTTTTGAGAGAGACACACACACACAGAGTGCGAGTGGGAGAAGGGCAGAGAGGGAGACACAGAATCCAAAGCAGGCTCCAGGCTCTGATCTGTCAGCACAGAGCCCGATGTGGGGCTTGAACCCTCAAACTATGAGATCATGAACTGAGCCGAAGTCGGATGCTTAACCAACTGAGCCACCCAGGCACCCCTAGAGAACACTTTTTAAAATAGCTAATGGTGGTGTGTACTTACTCAGAAGAAGCAGTGTGAGAGCTAGCGAGGAAGCAGCATCCGGCCTGGTGAGGAACAATGAAAAGAGGAATGCAGGAAGAAAGGAAGTGATGGTAACAAGAGGCGGCAGCTAGTAGATCATAGTTCTCATATTTGACAGAAAACAAAGCGGGGGGGGGAGCAAACTGAAGATAAAACCCAGAGGCTCAGTCAGGAACAAGCCCTGGGTCCCTAGAGCTGGCTCTAGAGGAGCTACCTTCTCCAACTCATCACCTACCTGCTGGAGCAGCTTTATTAAGTCTTGGATTCTCAGTGTGGTTCCGGGTTTCCCCGATAGCCGGTAAGCACAGAGTAAAATGAATAAAGGAGAAAGACTCTTCATAAGGAGCTATTTGATGGGAAAGGCCTTTCTCCTCTCTCGCACCCCATTTGGTATTAGCTACCAATACCAAAGGGCAGAGAAAATAAATCAGCACTACATCCATGAGTCTCTTCCCAAATAATAAGCTATAGAGCAAATATTCCAGAAACCACTTTTACTCAGTATGAGATTTTTTTCCTCCTTAATTGTGCTTTTTGTGGAGTGATCTGTTTGATTACCATGCACCAGTCAACATTTTACATATGTTATCTCATTTAATTTTCATTACACTGTTTTACAAACATGGAAACTAAGTACTAAATTACCTTTCTAACATTTCATTGAAAAAAAAATTTTTATATTTTTTGATTGGGAAAAATGAAATTCATAGTCTACATTTAACTGGATAACCAAAGTCACTTTGGTAAAGAACATGTGTATTCCNAAAAAAGAAGCAGCAGCCAAGGGAGAAAAGACAGGGTCAAATTGATGATGGCATTGCCCAAATTTCCACAAAGGTAGTGAAAGCTGAGTACTCAAATTAAGGTTCCTACTTGTTCTTTGTCCTTAAATTGGGTATCATTCATCTTTTATGATATTAGACAATACGTATCAAAAGGATCGAAATGTATTTAAATAAAAAATATTTTTAAAATAATATTTTTTAAAAATCAGATTATCCTATAAACCATGGATCCTTTACAAGGGTTATCAGGTAACCTTGTCATAAACATCTTACTAAATATTTTACATACATCCCAAGTAAGTATAAGCTTTACTTTCACTTTCTAATAAAAAGCAAATAAAATACATCTTCCTAGATGTTTAAATACTGTTAAGGAATGTTTCCAGGTTTAAATGTTATTCTTTCATAGTATAAACTACAATAATACAGATTATCTAAGTATCCCAAACCAAACTATTAAGTAGAACTATATGAAATTGCTGACAGTCAACTTTATTTTACCTACAAAATGGCAATTTCAAAAACCATACGAAAAAGAGTGGGCGAAAGAAAATCTAACACCAGAGGAAATGAAAACCTAACACTCACTCCATAGAAATGCCTCAATTAATATATTGGAAAATTATAGCACTTGTCTAAAATTTAGTACCTGGCAGATCTGTCCATCAGAATTCACAGATGTCTCAGACAAGTGGTAATTTCACAATAATTAACATCTTGGAAGCTAGCCTCATTCTTTGCTGATTTATTACAACCACAAATGTTTTTCATCTCTTTTAAAAAACAATAAATCACCTTGAACCCAAAGCTACATTGGAACCCTAAAAAATGAGTTAATCTTTCGCTATAGAGAGACAGTGGTGGGCTATTAAGTGGGTATGCTGCTAAATGTTTGCAAAAACCAGCTCTCCAAGGGGAAAAGTGTGTGTGTGTGTGTGTGTGTGTGTGTGTGTGTGTGTAATAAATTTTACTGATATTAAGGATGGGCAGCACACATACAAGTAATAACAAATTGTAGGATACTCTGTTGTGAATTGTGTATAGTCAGTTGATTCCCATAGAATGATTTGTTAATTTTTACCATGGCTTTTAGCAGTAGCCAACTTATGGTTGCAACTTGAAACCAAACATAGTTGCAACATCCATGTTGAACATCCATCATCATATATGTTAACAAGTTGGATAAAAGTGAAACAATGAAGACAAATGTCAGATTTCACTCATTCCTCAATGATGCGGGTGACATCTATGCTAAACTGGATAATACCTTTTGAATGCCAGCAGAATACATACCCGATTTCTTGTGCTCTTCACATTTTAAAAGCTGTTATGGACTGAATATTTGTATCTTCACAATATTTGTATGTTGAAATCCTAACCCTCCCACCCAATGTGATTAATAGGAGGTAAGGTCCCTGGGAGGAGCTTAGGTCATGAGGGCAGAGCCTTCATGATTGGGATTAGCGCCCTTAGGAAAAGAGACAGGAGAAAGATGATGCATCTCTCTCTGCCATGTGAAGATACAATGAAAAGGCAAACCATCTTCAAAGAAAAGCAATAAAGAGGACCTTCACAAAGAACCAAATCTGTGGTGCCTTGATCTTGGACTTCCCAGCCTCCAAAACTATGAGAAATAAATCCTTGTTGTTTAAGCCACCCAGTATATGGTAATTTGTTAAGAGCTCAGGTTTACTAGGCAATAGCTATAGACACTAGACACTTAAATTTAATCTGCATTATTAGCATTTTCTCCATCACTTTTAAAGTCTACAGACAAATGACAAAACATAAATCAAGCCCTGATTTGAATTTTCTGACTTCTATGCTGTAAATACTACCACCATGACTTACTGCAAGCTACCAAAATGAAACCAATGAACAGAGTTGGGAAGAGGTGACAGCACACCATTTTATATTTCCACCATACATACACAATAGATGGTAATAACCTGAAGAGTGTAAACTCTAGTACCATGCAATAAAATAAGTAGGAAATGATGAATTTTGAGTATTTATTACCTTTGTTTTTAATATCATTATTTAATTGTATACATACATAATTTGGTATTTAATAGTAGCTGTGTTTAACAACTGGCTTGCAAAATTCCCGACTGGCTCTTGTGAATAGATAGAAGTAGCTCTGTCACACCACTGGGAGATGGAAAAAAAATATCCCAATTCTCAAGTATCTCCATACATTGCAGCTATTAACTACACTATTGCTATGATAACTAAAAAGCAGTGTCTATTTTCTAGCCTACAAGAGTAAAGTGACTGAAGTTTATCTAGATTTTTCAGTGTTAGAACTAGCTCCATCAACAATAGATACAAGATTCTCATTTCTTAAAATAGTAGCAACAACTTCACAATCCTGTTTTAGAAACTTATTCTGATAATATTTTATAGTTATTAAAGATGTTAAGTAATTAAACCCTAACATATAAAGGTAACTGTATAAACTTGCAAGAAGAATAACTACCTTTAGAAAACCAAAAATTTGTAGGGCACCTGGGTGGCTCAGTCGGCTAAGCGTCTGACTGTTGATTTCAGCTCGGGTCATGATCTCACAGTTCATGAGATCGAGCCCCACCTCAGATCTGGGCTGACTAGCCTCTGAGCTGACTAGCACCTCTCTCTCTCTTTCCCCAAAATAAATAAATAAACTTAAAAAAAAAAAGAAAACCAAAAATTTGTCATCTGATAATTTATAATAACATACTTTAAAGGTACATGAAAGATCATTACTACAGAATCTCTCAAAGTCAAATCTTGCCTCTGGATATTTAAAAGGAGTTAGGTAACACAAAGGCCAATAATAACATGTTTAAAAAGGCCTAATCTTATTCCATGCTTCAGGGTATAAACTGATCAGCTGAAGAGCTGGAAAGGAAGAACCAACTGCCCTCCCTATTTGCTTTCCGCCCAGCATATATAACATTTCACAAGTGAAAGGTGACTGACAGAGGCAATTTCAACTTTGCTCTGAAGTATCAAGATCTACTGATAGGATAAAAGACTGAATGATGGATAATATCAGCTCATTAGTTGTATTCAACATCCAAATATTGTCCTAAAGCACATAATACTGGCCTCCACGATCCATCTGTTCTTAGTTGCTACTCTGTCTGCACTTCAGAAAAATGAAGCGCAGCCCAGATTGGTGGAAGCCACCCTCACTGTGCCATCTGCATCCCGCTTCTCTTTGCAAATACAGCGACATTTGAAAACAATGCACTTTCTTGCTTCTTTACCAGCTTCAGGATAAAAAAAAATGATCTCCAAATCATGGAATTTCATTTCATATGAAGAAAAGAATAAAAAATAATATTAAAGACAGACTTTTACTTTAGTTGCCATAATTTTAAAAGTAGGGGTTGGGGGCTCCTGGGTGTCCTACTCGGTTAAGCATCTGACTCTTGACTTCGGCTCAGGTCATGATCTCATGGTTTGTGAGTTTGAGCCCCATATCAGGCTCTGTGCTGACAGTGTGGATCCTGCTTGGGATTCTATCTCCCTCTCTCGTTGCCCCTCCCCAGCCTGCTCTCTATCTCTCTCTCTAAGTAAAAAATAATTATTAAAAAAAAAAAAACACAGGGGTTGTTTTTAAAACAAAGTATTTGTGACATCAGTTATAACCAACTGGTCAGCCTATAACATTTCCAGTCATTAAGCTCTTCAAAAATACAATTAAAAAAAAAAGACATAAAAAATAAAATATTTCCAGTCAACACTGATATTCCAAATAATGATAGAACCATCAAATTGTAGTAGAAATATTTTAGATTACATTCTTTGTCTTGTCAGTGTTTTTTATAAAGAGCAGTTTTATTTTATTTATTTATACTGTTTTGCTGTTTAAAATATTTATGATAGAAGTTAAATCAATGTATACGTCACTCAATAAAATTTTTGGTTCTATTAATGACTAGATACTCATTGAGAAACCACAATATTGGAATGGCTCAAAAATATACCAGAGAAAGTCTGCTAATAGTAAGCTCTCTTCCAGCCAACGTTTAGTTTTAATATTAAGTCAGAAAACTCAATTTCCAGAAATGGAATGGCTAAGTTAGAATCCAGTTCATACAATTCATTTAGTCAACCTTTTCCATGGCAAAATATCTCATGCTATTCTGAAAGTACAGATGAGGGCAATGAATTAGAAGCATCTTTATCTATTCATTTCTCTTGGTACCAAAAAGCCCGGGGGTGGAATGACAGAGACCTGGCTCTACCAGCCAAATGCTTAGCAACACTTTCCACCATGCTTTCATTTTCCATACTTCATGGAAATCAACTGGTCCCTCCTCAGATTATAACCAACCATGAAATTTATTTGAAACAAAGACAATAATACAAAAGATAGGTATTTTACAGAAAAGTCTGTCAAATGTAAGAGTATAAATAAGACACAGTGCCTTCCCTATTTCTATATTATGGGATGAACAACCTACCTTGAATAATTATTCTCATATCTAACCATCATGATCATATAACAAAAGAGCAGATGGATTTTTTTTTTTGTAGTCCTAGACTTAAGTAATAAATATGATACTGAGCCTTGGATAAATGATCATTTATAGACTGGACACCATTTCACATACTAAGTAAACCCTTTATGATATTAGAATTCAGAGAATTTGCCATATCTTAGTCTATTGTCCTAACTCTGACAAATCCCCAAGTCTAAAGCATATTCCCTGATATATTCAAAAATCTACAAGTTTGATGATTCATCAGAAATATTCAGTTGTTTCATCATAGCATTATTACCAAACAATCTCAGTCAATCAGAATAGACATATATGAAGCAAACAAGGCACCTTGGCATTTGTAGCCTTAGTAACTGCTGAAATCTTTCCAACAGGACTGCAACTCTGCCCAACTGGATCAAAGTGTCATTAGGAAATGGCTGTGGCATATGAACTTGAGGAAGAAATATGGAGAGGAGTAAAAACAGCAGAGGACATGAGATGAAGTAAGATGAAGTAAAGGTAAGAGACGGAGTGAGACAGGTAAGAGAGCGAGGCAGTTGCTTTGCCCTGCATTACCATTATCAGGGTTGGTAAACATCCTACTTGCACTGGAGACTGTCTTCCCAATGTCAGCCAGGGATCGAAGGTTGGATTTCTTGGTTTGATGCCGGTGCTTCCGGAGCAAAGTATAGGTCACCTTGTCCTTAAGGTCAGGTTTCAATAGGCCTGTCTCAATCTGATGGTCAACAATCATCTCTGATACCAGAAAAAAAAAAAAAAGGCAAAACAAAAACAAAAAGCAAAATTCAGTCACAAGATCACAAAGTTAATTTTCTCTCCAACTTTATGGATATCATCCTCAAACTTTATATCAATAAACTATTTTCCAAATTTCCAACTTCCCACTTTATATAAAGGGTAAAGATACAGGACACACAGATTCTGGCATTAATGAGAGAGTTATAAATATTCCACTATGAATTATATGTTTGGGGAGGGAGAATCATCTTGTCTTTTCTCAATCCCAGTTAATAGTGAACTAACATTAATCACATTCTTCTATGAATAACACAGTCAGTAATTTACATTTTTTCAATTAAGTAAAAAAAGTAAGATTAGAAAATTCATGTACTCTATCATAGCAAGTATGCCAGAAACATAAATGATATTTAAAAAACTTGAAAAGAATATACAAAATTTAATGTGCTGACATTACTGATTTTTAGATCTATTTTCCCAAATCCTTCTGTAATGATGTATTTTCCTTAAAATAGGATGAGGTAAAGGGAAACAATACTCTTCCCCATATCAGGTGATATAAACACCAATTAATCCAATGAAAGAAAGACTAAACTACAAAACTGCCTTTGCCTTTTCTAAGAAGGGAGGTTTAGTCTTCTTTCGGATCCAACAAAAGCCTTTCCAATATATTCCATTGATCATTTTAAAATGTAACCTGCCCAGAATTTTCTATGAAATTTTCATCTTACTGCAAAAAAGTTACAATTTCTATTAGTTCTTGTTTTTAGAATGGATTTAATTGGAAAAGATAACTATTTCATAGAAACTGCTCCATACGGAGCTCTGATAAGGGACAAGTTTTACTCTAAAAGAAGAAACCCTCTTTCTCACAAGTCAGCACGTTAGTGGCAGGCAGGGCAGAAATGCAGCCTGGTGCATCCTTCTTTACGTCACACAACAGGTCAACATTTCCTCTGTCCGGAACAGTGCACAGGACAAAACATCACAGAATCTATGCAAGATATGCAATGGCAGGACATTACCTCCCTCACTGTATGCACATAGAGCTTTTGTCCTTTACCTAGAACCAGAAAGAACACCTACCTTTTCAGGTATATGAGTGCATCTAGCACACCTCAACATTTTCCTCTTAGGCAATGTTCTCAGTATACAAAAGTGAAGAGAGAAGAAAAGCTCTCCTCTTGCCAAAGTCTGACAGAAAAAACTGATGGGAACTGGAAGGGTAGCACCATCTCCTAAGCACTGCCATCTCTTTGTAAACAGAAGTCACAGATGTTCCAGGGGTTCTGCCTGGCCGTCACCGCACCACTCAGGGGACCATCTTCACAGCAAGCACTCACAGAACTGGCCTCACAACCTACAGCTAGAAACGGACAACTTACACCATATACAATCAACTACTTAGAAGCCAAGCAGAGGCTGACTCCTGAATTTTCCATGACACGTCTTACACAAATGCCACAAATGTCACATAACACCGGGCCACGTGGTGGGGAGCGTGGGCAAGGTAGGAAGAGTTTCTCCCGGAGGAATGTTTTGGTTTGAGAGTGGTCTTTAGCTCTGAGTGTTTTTAACTGCACAAACTCTTCTCAGTGAAACTCTCAGAGCTGATCCTATAATTACAGTTAACCTTCTGCTCCATAGTAAAATAATTAGGTGTTACTCGTCTACTTTCCCCTTAAGTCTTGTTCAGTGCGGAAGGTCCATTTGACAGAGAACCATAAAAATAAACAAACAGCCTCCGTGTATTTGTGGCACATGTTATCAAGCTCTTACTCTAATTCCAGGGTTGTGGATTAAAATGTCTCTTATCTACCCTTCCTGGCAGGGCCTCCCTCTGTGCTTGCCTTCCCTTGTAATCTCAAACCTATCCATACATATGCACAGCCAGCCCTCTGTTACTAATGCCTGGAAATCACCAGTTAGAACAGGTTAAGACATCTGTGTGGCTTATGCCCTTCATTAAGTTCCCATAAAACAGCCCACATTACAGGGATCTTTTTTAAGCACAAACTACAAAACCTTTCAAGGAAAGTGGGGGCAGTAACATTTCACAGCTACACTGAAATTAAGCCTTCAGTGTTCAAAATCCCACAACCACTACCAGTTGGGAGAGAGCGTGCCAACCGTAGATGATAGCAGAGCTGAAAGAGAGTTCAGGAAACACCAACTTCAATCTCTTGTCATATTGGGAAGAGAGGGCAAGAGACAGAGGACTTGCTGTCAGACGAAGCCTCACCAGAGGTGCAACTGCCCAAGTTAAACCAGGTTTTCTGACTCACAGTTTACATCTTTTTCCATATCACACAGTGTTTCTCTTTATTTAAAAAAGTGGGCTCTAGACCCCAACCAACAATCAAGCAAACAAACAAACAAAAACCCTGATATATGCATGGGCTTCCACAAACCAAGAGACTGGTGTTCATGCAACAAAAAATGGCCAAAAGTAACAAACATTTTTAAATGAAACACAAGGCCCAAGAAATACTGAACTTCAAGATTAATGAAGGCCATTTATAAATATAACCAATTATGAGATTTTACTAACCTACCAAAGTGGCGAAATGTATACGTGGATGTGAAAAGTGGATGCCCTAGGGAATTCCACATACTGACGGTGACAGTAATAACTAGTACAACCTTTCTTGAAGGCCAACCACCAAACACATACAAAACCCTTCAATACCTTCAAACTCTTCGACTATTTCACCATTAGAAACCTATGCTTAAAAATAAACAATTTCACGAAACTGTAACAGAACGTTCACTTATTCTTTACAATAAAAATTTGAAGACAACTTAAATGCCCAGTAGTAGATCATTAAATATTTTGCAGCCATCAAAATGATGTTCACATGTATATTTAATCACATAGAAACAAATTCATGTTAAGTTTTTAAGTTAAAAAGGGCAGATTAAAGTGTTATAGCATGATCCTATCTGTAAAATAAATTTCATATGTGTAAACGAATATGTACAGAAAAACTGCTGTAAATGGTGGTATTTTCATTTTTGTGTGTTCCACTTTCCTGGATTATTTCAAAATGAACATTTATTACTTTTGTGATAAAAAATAAATACATTGCCATTTTGAAAATCTAAAAGGTGTTAAAAGCAAGAAACGACATGACTAACACATCTGCCAGCATGCACAGCTCAGCAATGCCTTTAAATATAAAAACGAGAACTCCCAAAATAGAGCTACATTTTCCTAATCCATTTCCCATCATAATACAATACCTGAAGTGACTTATAATTTTAACTTAGGAGGGTAGGAAAATCCTCATGCAGTTGCCTTCATGTATGAATGACACTCTTTCATTGTAGGACTATAATGATGATAGTAATAATCAAGCTCTTAAAATAATCCGTGAAATGTTGTTTTATCCTTTAATTCCTTTAAAGACAAGTATTTTTCTTAGCATTCAAAGGGGCTCTCCATGAAGAAAACAAGGAGAGGTCCTGAGGAGAATCAGAACAAGGCTGAATGCTGTGTGTGTAAGTATGAGAGGTAACACCTGCTTAAACAGTCACGTGGTGACAGCTTAGCACCTGCAGAGGGAGGCTGCCTCTCAGATGCAGGCCATGAAGAAGGAGCAGCAGGTGGACCGCAAAGAAAGATAAAAATCATGCTATTGTTTGTTTGATATAATCACACCCACTATTATTTCTTTCACTTCTCTTTTGAGGAGATAAAGACAGGGAGGAGGGAAGAAGCATGTTAGAGACTAAATTGTCCATAATTCACAACTCTGAATTATCAGCCCGATGCAGAACAAACCAGCCGCTTCACCTTCTGCTAGAAAAGGATGTTTTAATAACCAAATAATGGCAATAATTCTTCAAGTTACCGTGCCATCTTCTGTCATTTAAAGGGAAATTAGGGCACTTTTTTCTTCATGCTTTTAACTCTCTGTAACATTTCAATTCCTCGAGGATTTTTAAATACTTTTTTCAGCCAGGGACACTCTTTCAAACATGCTCTTCCCTCCACTCCTGCAAATTTGATCCTTTTCTTCCCTCCCTCCTTCCTTTCCTTCTTTCATTCCTTCCTTTCCGCTCTCCCTCCCTCCTTTCTTCTGCTGGTAATGTGTGTTATCTGCCTCTGGATTGTTTTTCTGTATTATCAGCTACAGGATAAGAGTGATGGTACTTCGCAGTGACCTGGTGGTGTCTAATTGTACAATCTAATGACAATTTTTAAAAGTAAAGTGATGGTGGTTAGAGACAAAGTCCACAACTGATAATAAAAAGTAATGGAAAATTAAAGTGAGAACATAAAATGCTTAATGAACTTTCCCTAAATCTAGTGAATACCAGAACCTCTTTCTTTGCCCAGTGGCTACACAACGCTCCAATATAATATGGGATTCTGTCTCCTATTGCATGGAAAAGACCAGTCAGTTGCTAAAGACCAGAAGCTCCTTAAGATGGCTCTTTCTGCTACTAAGGATCCTGAAGACAGTTTTATAGAAAAGCCCAAGTTCTACTATAGGACTTACTTTCTTAATTAATATTGGAAACTTGCTAGTGACTCTTCAACCACAACACACATTCTCCCCCAAGACTGTGTATATATTGCCCAGTCACAAGCTTAATTCCCATTTTATCCAGCATTTATGCATTCTGACTTATTTTTTCAACTTGTCTAATTTCAGACATCTTGCTCCAGATTAGTTCTTAAAGTCTGAAAACACAGAAATTGCAATTCTCACTAAAAAACTGGACGGATTTTTGCTAACCATGATATTTTTTTGAGTAACAATCTCCCTTGCAGCAAAACAAATCACCCAGAAAACCATCCCTTCTGCTTGCTTCTATCTGTCTTTGTAGACAGGCTCATCTTCCCTGGGTACAAAAGTCCAAGATTTCCCCAGATATCCATTTTCAGCCTCACTTGCCTGGTCACAAATCAAAAATTCCACAAAGAGCATTATTTCCTTATTTTCTAACCTATGTGGATGTGGGTTTGTAACTTACCCCATTTACAAAGTGAGAGATTTGCAAACATACTTCCAGGGCCTAGAAAAGTGTCTGGCGCATTGTAGAAGTTCCTACACCACTGCTGAATAAATTCAGGAGCTAATTAATTCTGTCCACCCTGTATCTTCATATTCACCCTTCCCCCTTCTCCATGTGTACCTTAAGGATCTCAGGTTCATGAAAAGTATGGGACTTCTTTGCAAATGGAACTAACAAGCTCTCTGAAGAAGGATAAGATACATACATAACAGTAAGATACATGCCTCATTTGACAACTAACCTTTTCTTCCAATACAAATTCTATAGCTTTCCTACTATCTATTAAAAAAAGCAACAGTAACAATACACAGATGCCATAGTCAAGCCTTTTGGCTATAGACATTCAAAGAAATTTTGCAGTGAGTCTGATATACAAGAATTTTATACTGGTCACTTTCTGTGGAACCACAACCCATATTGTCTTCTCCATAATCCCAAGTGAGACACCCTGTGTAAAAGTGTGGTCATCCATATAGGTCCAGAGCACATCTAGTTATTGAATTTTCCCAGGAATGACAAACAGAGCCCCTGTACCTCATCTAGAGAAAAACATGATCTTCAGTACACCTAGATCTGAAGGCAGTAATAAGGCAGTTTAGGCCAGGCTTTTGTTAGCAAGTGAAAACAATTACTACTGTTCGGAATGTGGTGATGTGTGCCCAAGGTGTTCAACGTGATGAGTTAACATTCAGTACACAGCACTAATCGCAAAAGAAACCAAGACTGCCCTGCATCAAGAGGTTCAGCTACTTGTTCGTGGGTGTATAAATAAATGACACTCAGCACCAATGTGACATGACCAGTCACTAGCCCATGTGGCTAGGGCATGTGGCTACTGGCCCCCATAATCTTCCTTACATACAGTTACAGGATCTTGACTTCCACCTACAAAATCAGTCCCAACCCAGCAACTAGACTGTTTTCCTTCTTACATAGGACATAAACCCTATTTTACAGATGATGAAACTGAGGCCCAGAGAAGCTCAGCACAATGTTCTGGAAATCTAGTCTCCAGACCTTCAGTCCAATATAACCAAGGATGGGAGTGGGGGAGCCTCTATTCTAAATATTAACCTTACACTAATAAGTGAGGGAAGTGAATGCAAATCTGTACATATACATTAGGATCCCAACAAAAATAATATGAAAAATTAAAAGCATAAAAGAGAAGACTAAGAAATAAAAACTGGATAGAAACATGCCAAAATGTCAACAATGACTATGGAGATATGACAGATGATTTTTTATTTTCTTCTCAATATTTGTCTGTATCTTCCAAACCTGCAACAAACCTTACTAGTTTTATAGTATAAAAAAAGAGAGAAGATATTCGTTCTAGAAGTCATCTGCCTTAATGGAGACCCATGGATAGGTTGGTAAAGCTAAAAAAAAAAAAGATAAAAACTTTAAACAACATACTTACCCACCAACTGTGGGAGAGAAGATGCCTCCCTGTCAAGCATGATGGATCCTTTCTCCATACATGTCCTCAGCTCAAATAAGCTGTGAAGGGACAACGTGGCCACGTGGGGCTTGCTCCATCTTTCCCCACCCTGTTCCACTTTTTCTTCAAATTTAATCCACCTAGGAACAGGAGATTAGTGAGCAGCAATTAAAAGTATTCTAACCTTCTCTGGAAATAGCGACATCAACCCCTCCATCTCCACCCCCACCAGCACTTCCAAAATGTCTCCTTTGATGGAGTCGTAAAAGCTTATTATATCATTAATTGCATTACCTTTATAAATACACCAAACAGAGTCACCAGACTAGCTCCTTCCCCTGGCATTACAAAGAAAATAAACTAAAGGGAACCAAAGCATCCTTGGTTTCCTATCTGTCTATATGTAACCATGAAATCCTTAAGAATGATTATTTTACTAGCTTTTTAAAATAACATAGGAAAAATATGCATTTCAAAATTCTCCATGAAAGCCTACACTATGTAAAAATAACCACCGTTGTGAGAATTCTGTTGTGATTTCACAAGGCAAGTTTATACAAGGTGAAATATCAGTTACGAACCAATATTTATCTTAATTATTTGAAAAATATGGTGTATGAAGTGGTCAGATGAATATAAAATTCCCCTTTAATACTTAAAGAGGGCCAGCATGTGTTGCTATGTCTTACTTTGTATTTCTCAGCTGACACATATTCCCTTCTCATTGAGATTCTAATGGAAGCTTTCCCCTTCAAGTCTGGCTCCACATGTTTAAAAATACACAAGTTCAGTGAACACATCTATTCTGATAAAAACAGATCTCCTATAAATCTTAGCAATGGAACAAACAACCCACTGTCCTCCTAAGACTCCTAGACATTTTGATAACTTAGCAATATATAGCAACTTTTTAAAAGCTTAATGGAAATGAAAGCAAAACACGTTTGATAGCCTTTATATCCCACATATTACACATACAGACTCTTTCTTCACTGGTAAAGGAGAACATGAAAGCATCATCATTTTGCTATTCATTATGCCCAAAGAAAAATGCTTCTTTCACTTCAAACCTTCTGAAAGACTGAAAAAGATAAAGAGGGGGTTGAAAAACTGTTTTTCTACATTCTTCACCCAAAGGTTTAATGATTGAATAATGTTTTCCTAGAAAAAACCTAAACACTCACCTAGCTCACTAAAGATGAGAACAAAGGGCAGAGATCAGAGGAAGCTCTACATAAGGTATTATTTATAGACTGCTCACCACCCCCAAAGGAGGAAAAAAAAACACATTAGTAGAACCAGGAGTGAAAACAGATCAAGAGATCAACCACAGAGTCAGAGAAAATTTAAAATTTTAATCAAGCCCAATACTCATGTGATTCATAAGTATTTTAGCCATATCCAAAGACTCTCGGTCTCTACTCCTCTCAGGAAGCCCCTCCCAGCCAGAGAAGTCCCACAGATCAATAGTAACCTTATCTCTAACCTCACCTTCAATTCTAAGACCCTCTCCCTTTCCTCTATATCCCCCAGAAATGTAAACAGTGGAGATTTTTTTTTACATAATTTCCTCACAAGTTAAGAAGCCCACATCACCACCAAAGTTCTAAAACTTCAGAACTGGACCTTGTTTCTTTCCATAAAAGTAGCTGTGAAACATTCCAAACGAGAATTAAGAACCTTTAATATTCGTGTGAGTGTATGTGTTGTGTGTGTATATAATCAAATTAGTAGCTCCCTTTGGTTGCTAATAGTACCATAGAAATAAAAAGAACAGGAGAAAATGACAATTTTACATCACTCTTATAGAATTCTATGGATTTGCCAAAAAGATAAAAGGTACTTGGGGTTATTTCAAAAGTTATCATTTTACAGAGCATATTATATTGGTTAACTCTAGGTATCTTTTCAAGCTTGCTCACACAATCTTGAACTGTGTTTGTTGATATGTTATATAAATCATATTTACATTTTTAAAATAATTTTGAAAAGGGTGTGGAGGGATGTGTTAAACAGGTGATGGGGATTAAGGAATGCACTTGTCATGATGGGCACAGGGTGAAGTAGGGAAGTGCTGAGTATTGTACCTGAAACTAATATAACACTGTATGCTAACTAACTGGAATTAAAATAAAACTTAAAATAATTTTGAAGAGTATTTCTACTGATGTATAACTGACATAATAATTTCAGGTGTACATTATAGTAAATCATATTTACATTTGGTGTTATAATTTATTATTCAAGACTCATATATTAAAAGATTCCACAGCATATAAAACCATGTCAGAATTACATATAAAGATGTTATCTATAGGAGTGACTCCTTGTTTTTATTCCTAAGAGAATTCTTAGTAGCTAAAGGAGAGAATCTTTGGTCATAGGATTTAAACCCAAGATAAATAACAAAAGCCAGTTTAGAAACTCTGTACAGGGGACTCAGTAAAGGGGAGTGTTTTATACAGCCCTCCCTTCTTATTTTTATTGAATGAGTCCCCTTTCCTATCAGTTGCCATAAATCTGTATTGCTAAATACATACAATGTGACAGTGGATCTTTTCTGCCATCATTCTCAGCTGTCCAAATTATATAAGTTTATTTTTTATATGCACCCCTGTGTTTACTGCAGCATTATTTCCATATTCCAAGATATGGATTTTGTGATGCATGATACTTTATGTACCAATATGTACATAACAGTGATATATGAAACTGTGATAATATGAAATATATATGATATAAATATATAATATATAATGGAATATTATTCTTCCATACAAATAATGAAATCTTGCCATTTGAGACAACATGGATGGATCTCAAGGGCACTTTGCTAAGTGAAACAAGTCAGACAGAGATAGACAAATATCATATGATATCTCTTACATGTAGAATCAAACCCAAGCTCATAAATACAGAGAATAGATTAGGAGTTGTCAGAGGTGAGAAGTGAAGGATAGGAGAAACGGATGATAGAAGCTTAATAAAATTTTCTTAAAAAAAAAAAAAAGGATCAAAACCCCTGTGCTCTTTTGTGGTCAATCTTTTATTTTATTCTCTCCACAGTTCGTATTGTAGGTCACCTGACTAGACTTAACTATGATTCTAAACAAGTTTTAAAAGTACATTTAGAATCATAAATCCTAACCAGCTTGGATTTATGGAAAAGCTACTCACCCTCCTGAAATACACCAGCCCTTTAGGTCAAGATTTAATCACAAATGAATGAAAATGTGAAATCGCAAAACTAGCCAGTTCCCTAGAATCTATGTTCCTAAGGGATAAGTATGATATCATAGTTCAGTTTAGCTTCTACTTCACTTAGTGTTCAATAAATATTACATGCTGTGATGATGTCATATCATAGCATAGCTAAGGACATAAGGGAAACTCTAGGATAACAACTATTAAATTCCTTCAAAATCTATTGTTCTGATTGTTCAAGGAACTGAGCATATTTCCAACATATGCTTTTGGACATAAAGTAAGAGTTTGCCCATTTAAACAGACTGTTTGCATGTAGTTTCATTCCAGAGACTACATACACTATGTCTATCCTCTTCACATTATCAAGGACAAATCTGAAAAAAAAACCCTGAAAACTACTCAATTCAAATCAGAACCCATTAAAGAAAAGGCTAAGGCAAAGGTACCAAAGTTCAGCCTATCCGAATGCCAATGAATTTGTTAAGGTGTCCTGGAACCATGTAATTACATTTAAAAAAAAACCCAGACATTTTTATTGTAAAATGTACTCTAAGCTACTATCTACCCTTCATAGTAACTGTGCATAACAATATATTTGCAGTAAGTTTCCTACTTTTCCTTTTGTCTTGGTACTTGACATGTTACAGGAAAATTTATTTCAGAAGTGAACTTTTTTAAATGTTTGCAATTACAAAACTGTTGTAACCTTGGAGGAAGAGTTTCTTAGGTAAAATTTATTTATTCCAAGGTTGGAAGAGGACGAAGAGGAAGAAGAAGGAAGAGGAGGAGGAGAAAATACACTGCACTTTAATGTACTTGGAGTGCCTTCCAACCAAACAGCATTTCTCTCGTTTATTCAAGAAAGAGAAGGCCCACTGGGAATCACTGAATTTTGCAACTTTCCAATCATATGATTAAATGTAATTAAGAAAAGACACGACCTCTAACTTAAACGCATGCCAATTTTACAGCAGAAAATAGACATTACCTTTGCCCTAGAATATAATCCAACTATATAAGACTATTAAAATAATAAATCTCTTGCTAACTAATAAGTGCCTCATTACATCAAAGAAGCCAATGCTAGTGTGTATCTGGAATAAATTATGTTTTTAAGGAGACCTCTTAAATTTCTAGATCAACTGTGGAAGTTACTGCAAAACAGTGTACGTAACTATAATTACATAGATGGTTAGATTCCTTTTCCTTTGGCTTTTTTGTTACAGAAGAAATAAACTTGTTCGGAAATGGAATGTTCCAAAGTAATCCAGTAGAGAAAAGACAGGGAAGTCAGTGTATATTGGAAAGAGAGCAGTCTCCCTCCAGACCCCCAGGGTAAGTGCACATATCTATGCTTGATGGCCATGCCCTAAAATCAGGTTTTCCAGAGGTAGGCTGGGCCAGTCTGCCAAGCAGAAACACAAATGGCAGTTCGTTTGTACTGTCCCACTAGAAGTACATCAATACCCCTTTTCCTTTGTTGGCTGGTTTTCTTGTTGAAACTTGTGATGGCTTTCCTTTTTACCCAGGTTTGGCAACAAAAACTGAATCACACTAAAGAGACTGATCTTTAGCATATATTCTTATAACAGTGAAGTCCAACATTACCCATCTGAATATTCACTGAAGGAAAACTGAAATCCAATAACCATTTTTGCAGAGGCAGCATTGTGTCAAAGAAATAAAGAATGTGAGGGGCAGCTGGGTGGCTCAGTCGGTTAAGCATTCAACTTGGGCTCAGGTCATGATCTCACATTTGTGAGTTCCAACCCTGTGCTAAGCAATCTTCTGTCAGTACAGAGCCTGCTTTAGATCCTCTGTCTCCCTCTCTCTCTGTCCCTCCCTCTCTCCCTCCCCTCCCCCTCGCATACATATTACCTTTCTCTCTCTCTCTCTCAAAAATAAACATTTTTTTAAAAAAGGAAAGAACGAACTTGGGGTGGTGGGAGATAGCAATAGTTCTTCCTGGCTTTGGGCCAAAACTAGACCATGACTTTTACTCTTTCTCTGGTTTGTGTCATGACCCTATTAGCTAATGCCTAGCCACCTTGAAAGTCTTAATAATGAGCATAGGCTTCTTCACAAATACCAAATAATCCATTCTAATTACTGCTATATTACTAAATGTCAGTACTCCAATGACCTAACACTCAGGAATATAGGAATACCCTTCAAAAAAGAGTATTCCCTGCATTCCACAGAGCATATACATTTCTCAGGCCTAATCATTCTATCCTTTGCACAGTCTTCAATTTGTGCTCTATGTTAGAAGAACCAGTAAAAATCGAAAGTTTTAATTTTTAGGAAAGGGAAAAGCAGGGGAAAGATGTGAGAAAAACAAGAGGGTGGAGGAGTTGGCTGTACTTCAAACTTCATACAAATAAAGACTTCCCTTGTTCATAGTTTTACATGACTACAGTGACTTCCAGAAGTTAAATTGGGATATTTTTCCTACTACTGAAACCATTCTCTCTATTTTCTGAGACACAGAGCTTAACCTGAACTTCCTGACTAATACTGAATATGCAGTAGTGCTGAGAATCCATGTAGGGTATTTTTGGTCAAATCAAATCATTAGCCAACTAAAAAGTATAGAGCATTGAAAAGGGTAGTACTGTGTTCTCTGGGGGGGTATGGGCTCACAGGAGAAACTGCATTAAGCTAGAGACGTCTAGAGGTTAGTTCTCTTTGGAATAAAAAACAGGTCTATGAATTGGGGTCCTCATGGAAAGGCAAAGATCTCAGTTTTATAAGTCAGCCAGAAAAATATTCATAGCACATTTTCATATATAAAATGAATCCCTTCTAAATATTAAACTTTTATTAGTCTGAGACATTTGGAAGCTTTTAATGGGGGGAAAATCCCTATCACATCTGGAAACTGGACATCATAAATGGTAGTCAGAAATTACCGCAAAACCATTCTGAAGCAGAGAATGTTCCAAGAACTAAAGATTACTAAAAATCTGAATCATTTCTGGAGGTACAATCACCTGCCAACCTCCCAACAGGATCTGGGTGGAGTAGCAAACTAAGAATCCAGGTACTATTTCTCTATTCCTTCAATCTGTTAGAATGTATTTCTTGACTATGGATAGTGTTCCAGGTAGTTGTAGACACTAGAAATATAGTGGTGAACAAAACAACCAAAAATTCCTGCCCTCATGGGACTTTAATTTTATTGGGAAGAGAAAATAACACGATATGCAATGTGCTAAATGGTGGTAAGTGCCAAGGACAAAATAACAGAGGACGGAGGTTAGGAAGTATTGGGGGAAGGTTTCGATTTTATATGGGGTAGCCACCAAAAAGGTAATATGTGAATAAAGACCTGAAGGAGGTGAGGAAATGAGCTGTGTAGATAAAAGGGGTGCGGAAAGGTGAGCACTTCAGACAGAGGGAACAGCAAGTGTAATGTCTCTGACACAAGAGCATGACTGGGCAGTGAGTGAACAAGGGGAAGAAAAGCAGGAGATGAGGTCAAAGATACCACTGTGGAATGTTCATGAGGGAGAGAGATAAGGGCAGGTGCAAAGGGATTGACTAATTAGAAAGCATCTGCAGTAATCGAGATGAGAAATGATGAGTACTGCTGTGGCAGTACGGAATGTGAGGTGTGGTGAGATCCTGAATACCGTGATACCTTTGAGGGTAAAATAAATAGGAGTTGTCAATGGATCAAGTAAGGGGTGTAGAGAAAGAAGGCAAGGAAGACTCCCATGTTTCTGGCTTGAGGAACTAGAAGAATGGAGGTGATCACTGCAGTGGAGAACTCTTCAGGAGGAGCAGATCTGAGGCAGGTAGATCAGCAGCTCAATTTTAGACATGTTATTTTGAGAAGTGGATTAGCCATCCAATTATTTGTTTCCAATCAACCATATAAGGAAAGAAATCTGGGCTCGAGAACATAATGCAGATGGCTTCAGTGAATTGATGAATTGGTTTTAAACTTTAAACATAGGGTCCTCTTCTGAGTTCTATCAACGGTGTGCTAGGTACCTTGGGTCTGTCATTCAGCTGTCCATCAGTCAGAAAGAGATGACTTACAGAATTCCAACTTTGGCCAACTAATATTTCTAAGAAAGTATTATATTTAGAACAGTTGTTTCTAAGGCAATCAGTTCTCAACTAATCACACTCAACAAATATTACTGAGCACCTATTATGGTACCAGGCAGAGAGAGGCACTAGGAATACAGTAGTGAAAGACAGACATATGATCTCTGCTTTCAGACGAATTAGTGTAATGAAGGAGACAAAATGAAAACAATAATATCCTATCTACATTTGATTAACCAATAGTGGGGCTCCTGGGTGGCTCAGTCAGTTAAGCATCTAACTCTTGATTTCAGCTCTGGTCATGATCTCATGGTTCATGAGATGGAGCCCCACGTCAGGCTCTGTGCTGACAGTGCAGAGCCTGTTTGGGATCCTTTCCCTCCGTTCCCCCGTTCTCTCTCTCCGCCACTCCCCTGCTCATGCATGCATGCTCTCTCTTTCTCTCTTTCAAAATAAATAAATAAACAAACATTTANCGTCAGGCTCTGTGCTGACAGTGCAGAGCCTGTTTGGGATCCTTTCCCTCCGTTCCCCCGTTCTCTCTCTCCGCCACTCCCCTGCTCATGCATGCATGCTCTCTCTTTCTCTCTTTCAAAATAAATAAATAAACATTTTAAAAAAATTAACCAATATTAATTGTGGCAAGTCCTATACAGTATATATATAAATAACTATTTATACATACTCTCTCTACATATACACTATATGAAGAGTATAGACTAGCGTAAGTATGTTTCTTCTGAAAAGCATTCCCCCCCTTCCACCAACAACACATGGTGTACTCCCACCACACATTCTCTCCAGCAGTACAGTCTCTCAGGGACTGATGACATCAAAAATGGCACCTGTTTTCTCAAGGAAATAAAGTCCTTAAGGATGGTAAAGTATTCAAAATTATATGAGTCTTTAAGAATCTTAAATGAAAGTATGCTGTCCATTTCACTCAATGTTGAATTACCTACACAGTGAACAGGTACCTCTCCACCTTTCTGAGAACAGAGGTCATATAAAATAGAGTCTGCCTTTGACCAAAAGAAAAATCAGAAAGCTACACCTGAATTCTACTTGATAATAGGTACTCACACAGGAATTTCAAGATGAAAATAAGATTCAAAGTAGCTCTTCTGGTCATGACTATCCAGTATACACACAGGGATGGCATTTTAGAGCTATAAAATATGCATGAAGTTAGAAAGGCATGACACAGTATCACCCTCATTTGACAAAACAGGACACTCAAGCTCAGGAAGACTATGGGAGTACATGACTGGCCCAAAGCTAAGTAGCTCATTAGCAGCAAAGCTAAGACTAGACCAAAATCTCCCCAACACTTAATTCAGGCTCCATCAGTACAATTCTTAGTATGTTTTGTTTTTCTCCTAGAAAGAAGAAAAAGAATGAAATGGAGATACTAGTAAAGGATTCCAATTTGAAGGTCTTCTTTTGGAGGATGTTTTATGAACCCAAAGTATACTTTATGTAGGACTTTTCATATCCTGGTTATTTGGTACTAAGAGAAGGGAATGAACGAGAATTACTTTATCACAGAAAGAGATCCTGAAAGACCAAGAATGAAGAGCTTCAACAGGGAGCATTAGAGGTGGAGAAGTAGAAATGTGCTACAGGTAGCTTTTTAATAAGAAGGAGAAAATATTAACAGGAGAGTTCAAACAAGCACACCTGCTCTAAGTGTCTGAATACTAGAAAGAGTTATCTAGCAAATGGAAAAGGACAGATTTAAGATGAGGTCTCTTTCCTTATCGCTAGTGGGAGGTCCAGGAGTAAAATGTAATGATTTTTTTTTCTGAGCACAGTTTAAATTATGGAAGATAAGAAATTATCCATGGATTCTACTAAACTTTTTTCTACTGAATTTTTTTAAAATAGCAGATGTTTCCACATGGCTAAACTACCTAGAAATTCTTGGTAAGAAGTAAAAGCTTCTCTACCATTATCAAATGAATTAATTTATGAATCTATGAATTTATGAATCTGTTTTCTACTATTAAAAATCCTAAATGGCTAAAGACATTCAATAGTACTTAGTACAACAGAAATAATAATAAATCCATAAACCTACAAAGCACAAGTCTCAGAAACGAAATAAAAATTACCAAAAACTCCAATTAACTGGATGAACACTTCGTTACAAATAATACGATGCATGAAGCTTTTAAGACATGCGCCAGAAATGGGGTATCTGCCTGGCTCAGTCAGGAGAGCATGTGACTCTTGATCTCGGGGTCATGAATTCTAGCCCCATGTTGGGTGCAGAGCTTACTAAAAGTAAATAAACTTAAAAAAAAAATATATGCCCTAGGAAATAAAAGTTCTTCCTTTAACTCCCAAAAGAACTTCATCCAGTAAAGGAAAGACTATTGAGTTAGTGGTTCTTTATATCTTATCAACTTTTACTGATCACAGATGATAAAAATATATTTCTTTCTTATTCTAGAATGACCTAACAAGAACCAGAACAGCAGACATAAATCTCTTTTCCATCTGCGTCCATAGAGGACTTTCACTTATTTTGCTCTTTTTTAAACCCAAAACCAAATAATGATTTGATTTGCCTTATTTCAGATATTATACTGAACACATTTGAAACTCTTCAATAAAATACTTTTGCTCACTTCTTTTTTCCCAGTATCTCATGAGTGCCTGACATATACTATGCATTCAGAAAACACCGGTTGAATTTAATTGATTTGCATTAAATTACAGACTATTAAAGGCGTATCTTAACAATATTTTTCTTATGAAAGTGAAATATGCTGAATCTCCATGCGACTAGGACAATGAGACACCATTAACTGCATTATATCAAAGTTTTTGTATTACATAATTGCTCTATATCCTACAAGATACAGCATGGAATATATAATGGAATCTACCTGGAGAAAGAAAAGCTCTATTATTGTGAGACACAGGAAGCCTTAGATGTATCTGTAATGCTTAACAATTTACAAAGTATTTCCATATGTATACACATATATAGGCATGTATATAAATACCCATGCTATCATTAGACAAATCTTAAGTAGTATTGCATATTTTACATACATTACATATGCATATATATTATATGTAGGAGGCATCATTTTATTGATGATGAAATCAAAATTCTGAGAAACTGAGTACTAGGCAGTTCACAGGTGAAAAATCTGAAATTGAACTCAGGTCTCTAAACTTCAAACTCAAGGGAACCTTCTACTTGGCTTTTGTTGGATACTTAAAAGATAACATGTTTTTACTTGGAATAACGGCAAGTTTGTGGGTAAACAGTCATTGTCTTTGCAACCTCCCTCCTAACTGGGAATGGATAAAAAAAATCAGACATGATATTCACAAGATACCCTGGTATTTGGAAACTGCGGACATGTTTCTCTAGCCTGTCATGTTTGGGTGCTTGAGTTTATCTAAGATATCTTACTACTAAATAGCATATGAAGGGAGGTGTACTTCAAATTCATATAAAGCTTAAAATTGTTACAACATGAGTCAATGAAACAATGCTCCAGCAGTGAAACAAAGGGTGTTTTGAATCCACATCAACATGAAAGAGAAGAAAAAGAATCCTTTTATTCCTTAACCCAGCCAACATGATGCTCATCAGTTATTCAAAGTGTGAAGGTGAGAGAAAGGTGCTCACAGACAACAGTCTTGCCCTGCACTTAATTTCCCAGGTCAGTACTGCACAGCCAGCCATGCCTCACCTCGCCGTCTCCTTCCACTCCATCTCCTGCCCATCCACAGCCAGCAGCTCATCCAGTTCCGTGAAGAGCTGAGGGGGTGCTGGGCTGTCATCCTCCTCGCCCAAGATGAATCGGATACGTTCTGCGGCAGGGGAGACTGCAGAAGTGAAAATACTGCGGTTAAACACTGGCTGGACAACCCTGAGGAAAGTGTAGCTCCAAGCTCTTCCTCTGTCCCCAGGGCTATTGGACTTCCCGGCCACGTTTTCTGTGGACATCCTCCTTGCTGAGCCTCCCTTATCCCCAACCTAAAGACAAAAGAAGTCAAAGTCCTTCTCTGTTCCTTCGGTCCTAAACTGTATCTCAGATAGCCACCACTCTCCAGGACAGGGCTCTGGTTCTGCGTGGAGTGTCACAAAGAACCTTTAGCCCTCAGATGAGCTGAGGTCCAACTGCATGACTGTCCCTCCTTCCCCACTTATGACCTGTCCAAAATTAGTAGACAGAAACTAGCCTGAGCCAATCACTTTTTCTACAGCAGTGGGAGGGGGCAACAGAGCACCCCAATCCTGAGTTACCCCAGGCCCTGGCTTCCCACCCCCCTTCCTTCTGTCCAATGCCTAAAGCTCATGCCCTCACAGGATCCTCACTGCCTGTAACTCACTAAGTGCAAAGTTGATGAGGGAATATTTAACAAGACGGGGCCTCTTCTTTACATAATGGCCGTACCCAAAAATGTTTAGTCACACTTCAATGCACCTGAAAAACAAGCCCAAGTAAAATATTGTACGCCTGAAGAAAAAAACTTTTCTGACACACTAAAGCACATAATTGAATGCCCTTCTAGCTCCTTTTGACCCTATCTCCTGAAAATCATGTAATGAAAAATTAACTAGAACTTCCCTCAGGTTGTGGTTAATCCCCCCCCCCTTTTTTTAACAAGGAAATTATTTGAAAACTGATGGTCATATTACAAAACTAAGGTGCACAGATACTCTTTAAAATCCCTGGGTAAAGCCAAGAATGGTATATCTATGTGAATGTAGTACAGGTATACAGATACATCTGTGTACAAACACACACACACACACACACTGCAGAAATATATATACTCAATAAAAAAAGAAAATCCCTACCATCTGAAAACTACTATATTGGGACAAAATGCAATTCCATAGATCAAAAAATACTACAAATAAACTCATGAAAAGTATTCAACCTAACTAGTCATCAAAAGTAATTATTAAAATAATGGGGTGTCTGGGTGGCTCAGTCAGTTAAGCATCCAATTCTTGACTTCAGCTCAGGTCATGATTTCATGGTTGTGGTCAAGCCCCATATCAGGCTCCACACTGTCAGTGCAAACTTGCTTGGGATTCTCTCTCTCCCTCCCTCTTTCTCTGCCCCTCCCCTGCATGCTCTCTCTTAAAAAATAAAATAACATAAAATAACACAAAATAAATAAAATAAAATAGATACGNAAAATGCTTTTAAAAGTGAAAATCCCAATGTTGCCAGAGAGTTAGAACATGTGCATCAACACCTCTCAGTTTATGTCCCTGGTACAAGCCTAAGTGGGAATGTATTTCTAAAGGGAAACTCAGAAGGATATGAAAATGTTTTAAAAGTATATACATTATGTGAGCCAGTAATGCTACCACTAGAAAGACATTTATTCCAAATAAGTAATAGTTGTTATCTCAAAGACAGAGGTATCCACTGCAACACTATAAAAAACTATGAAAAATAAAAGCCTAAATGTCCAAAAAGGATTGGTTAAATTGCACTACAACTATCCAGTAAATTACCATGTGGTTATAAAACATGAAGTCAAGGAGCACTTGGGTGGCTCAGTCAATTAAGCGTCTGACTCTGGATTTTAGCTCAGGTCATGATCTCACGGTCAGTTGTGAGATCAAGCCCATGTTGTCCTCCACACTAAGCGTGGAGGCTACTTTGGATTCTCTCTCTTCCTTTCTCTCCACCCCTCTCCACCCTCAAAAATAAATAAATATTAAAAAAAAGCATGAAGTCAATATTATTATTTTTGACATACATACCAGATTAAATGAAAATAAAATTGCAAAATCATGCAAATAAAGGGACCCCACTTTAGTAAAGGAAAAATACACATATACCCACAAAATAAAGTCTGGAACTGAGGGAGCCCTCACTATGCATGGTTCAAATGTGCATGAATTTCAGTTACCACCATTTAGTTAAAGAACACCAGTCCTCTAATAATACTGTTGACATTTCAGTTAGCAAAGTGTATTACCTGTGAGTAACTGCATAAAGGACGAACTTCACTGCTAGCTCTTCAGTCTTTAAGTTACTATGTAAATAACATACATGCATCATGATCAGTGACCAATCATAATGCTTTTTGCAAAGTCTATCAGTGATTGGTCACTGTACATTTGGTACCCGGTTCATGTACAGGCAGCAAAGTGAGTACCTGCCTTCCTATCTTTCAATGATAAATTCACATAGCATAAATGATCAAAAGAGGGAAGTGGCCAACAGAGATGAAAGTAGAGTACAGACAGAAAAAGTGATATGGTGGAAATGAAATCTGTGTCAAATGGAAAGGGGGTTATAGAAGACAGAACGCTGCTCATGGGGAGGTCAACAATGCTGCCAATCGCCACATGAGAGAATCTAGAGACACAGTCAAAAGGCACACTGCATAGCACACAAACGTAGCAACGTAAATAAGGAAAGTGGCTGCACCAAAATGATGAAGATGTCCCAGAGGAAGTGCTGCTGGCAAAACAGAAAACAAACAAAAAACCCAGACACAAAAAAGGCCCACTTCACATTAAAGGAACTCTCAGAGACATTTCTTGACCTGGAAAGCAAAAAGGAGAAAATGTTGGAAGCAGACCCAAACAGAGAGAGGAGTATGCCATTCGGCTGACACAGAAAAGATGCCTGCTTCATTTGCTAAGTTGTACAATGGGACGAAGGCAAGCACTATTTCAACCACTTCTGAGAAGATTTTATGAAGAAACAAAACATTTTAGTCTTGATGCTTCTGATGTTTTAGAGTGTACTAAATATCAGTTATACTATTTTTTTCATTTCCCTATATCTTTATAACCAACAGCAAGAGCGATTTTAATAATCTGACAAAAATTTTTAAAAGTCAAAGAAAAATAGTAGCTTTTCCCATTGATTATTAGGATGGTTTTGCATAACTTGAGCCTGAATAGTTATATTTATGGCCTTACACTACCACGCAAAGCAAGGACGGCCTATATATACAACTTTTAAATGTTATACAGTTTATTTCTAGGGCTTCTATTTTCTTCCTTTCACTTTTCTATCTGTTCTGCAGTGTGCACAGTTCATTCATGCATTCATTCAGCAGTATTTATGGAGTACCGCCTTTGCTCTAAATAGGCTTGAGTTTCAGGCTCTGAAGATAAAGCAAAAAACTTGACAAGATCCTTGTTCTTATCAAGTTTACATCCCTAGAAAGGGACACAAAAATTAACTAATTGATTGTTTAGTGAATAATTAATTGGTTATATGAATGAATAAATTAGTGCACAAACCAACAAAATGTATCTCCAAACTGTTCTGTGTTGTGCAGAACATTCAAATAAGATAATTGAACATATATTAATATAAAACACAACATGTTTAATTTCAGTAATTAGAAAAAAGTGACTTTGAAACTTTTTAACATCGCTGTGAGAAAAAAATCAGAAGTTCCAGAACTTTCATCAGAACTTTTATGTAAAAAGACTTGCAATGCCTTTCCAATCAAGAAATGGAAAGTGTAATCATTCTAGAGAATCGTGGGAGTCATGAAAGAAATGATGGGGGTTAAGAAATGATGGGCAGAATTTAGAAAAATGTGAAACGGACAATCAGAGATTTGATTGGACTTTTCATCAACGTTCAACATCAAAGATCCCTGAGGTAGAACTAGCTTCTGGAAAGGAAAAGTCTACATTTAGAGGATCAATTTTTTGTTCACTTCTAAAAACATGATGTGAGTTAGTCCCCATCTCTAACAGAGAAGAATAAATCTTCCTACTCTTTACAAAAGAGACTCTCCTGCAGGGCCACAGCACACATCTCTGCTCAGCTTTGATCCGAGGAGCATTACTCTGAGGTCCAGGATCCTCAAATTAAGAAAGCACAACTCACCGCTTATCAGACAGACTTAGCTGTGGCTTCCACACACTGGAATGGAAGGAGGCTGTCACATTACTACCAGTTCGGACCCTCTGGGTCTCATGTGTAAGTTGTCTTATGTACTAAACACAGCTTCTGAGCGACCAGTACAACAGTTCCTTTGGAATAAAATTCCAAAATCTCATGTCATAAACTTGCTTGATACTCTAGTAAGTTTCTTTCCTTAGTTGATCCCCTAGGTTTCCCCAGAAATTAGAAGAGGCCACAGCAATTGTGTTGTAACTATAGACCTGTGGGAGGGGCATACTCTATAGTCAGCAAATATCCTTCCCAATCTCTAACGTCATTCTTAACATAAAGATATGCAGAATGAGAGTCTCCCCAATGAAGAACGTCATAAATTCATTTTTTCCCCATAACTTTTGATCAAACAGGGAAATGAGCTAAACAGAAGACACGGCACTTCGTTGAGATTAAGCATATAGACTCTGGAACCAAACTACCTAGATTTGGATTCAAACTCTGCTACTTTACGCTATATGACCTGAGACAAGTTAATTATCCTCTCTGTGTCTCAAGTTCCCCACCTGAAAAATAGGATGGTGATGATCACTATAGAGGTTAAAATACAAGGTTTAAATTAGTTTAAAAATTGCCAGCCCTTATTAGCAAAACCTGACTAGCTTCTAAGAAGATATTGTCCCTCAAATATCATATGTTTGCACGTATAGGAGGACTAGGAGGAACTTGACGGAGGAACAAGGGGGAGAAGAAGGGCGGAAATGGTGGGGGAAAGAGAGAGAGGCAAACCATGAGAGACTCTTGAATGCTGACAAAAACTGAGGACTGATGGATGTGGGGGGAGGGGGGATGGGCATGGAGGAGGACACTTGTGGGGATGAGCACTGAGTGTTATGTGGAAACTAATTTGACAATAAACTATTAAAAAAAAAAAAAAAAAAAAGAAGATATTGTCCCTAAGAGCCCCTATATGTTGAAAATATATAAGGTAGGAAAGAAAAAGGCCAAAAGTTCTGCACATGTTACCTCAGTGAATTTAGTAGCTTTGGTAATGAGAACATAAAGGTGTACCTTTCTGGGAAACAGCCAATAAAAGAACAGTGGAAAATAATGAAACCTCTTTAGTCTCACTTTAATACCTAGGAGGGAGAAAACATCAGAAAATCAACCTGCATTACAGATGAAGAGATTATGATTCTAAGTAATAACTAACCTAGTTTCATCACAAAAGAGAACCTGGAGAAAAATGAGAGAGAGTGACAGGGAGACAGGAAATAAAGGAGAGAGAGAAAAACTGTCAAATTAATCCAATCACCTTTGTCAGAACAGAAGGCCTGTAGATCAAAGCCAAGCTAATGCCTCTAATCTGCCTTGGTTTCTTTTTTTTTTTTTTTTTTTTTTTCTTTTTTTTTTTTTTTTTTTGCCTTTCTTTCTTCTGCCCTCTGGTTAGAATGTGTTTTGGAAAAACACACATTGGAAATTTTTTGGAAAAAAAAAATACCCACTCCCACCACTAGCACCCACAGCACATATCACCTACACATCATCACAACCAAACGCTTGCTGAGCCTAAACGTGGCCTCAGAGCAGCCACTGTCCTTCGATCAAAGATGATGCATGAGAGGACACTTCTACACCATGCCTGGCTAAACAGTCAACTCTCAGTTTGCCTTTCATGTCACTTTGGCCCCAATCTGTGTGTCCAACTGGTTTCCTACAACACTCCAGAAGTGTCTAGTGACAGAAGAACATACCTACTCAGTTTTGCACCAAGCTCAGCCAGGAATTCCAGTGTCACAAGCAAGCTCAGAGGTGTTTATTGCTGCTGTCACAGTTCTTGGGCTAACCTGTGTCCCAGAACTTGGGCTTCAGCAAGAACAGAAACCTACCCTGGCCCCCGTTCAGGAATGAATTTAAGTATTTCCAGAGAATGACCACAACCTCAGCAGAAGGTAAACAGAATTTTGTGATTATGGGTAGGAAGACATGATTTTCTTTTCCCTAGAAGACCTAGCCTTTAAAGGACAGAATTTAGTTCTAAGTAGAGAACTCAAGGAACATTCACAAGGAGCTGATTTTCTAGCCAAAATTCTGGATGATGCTTTAAAACTTATTAAGCAACCAGAATTAACAAGGAAGTGGACATGGTTTGGATAGTGGGAGGCAGTTCTGCTTATAAGAAAACTAGGAACAAGCCAGGCCATCCTAGACTGGCTGTGACAAGAATCACGCAGGAATTTGAAAGCAACACATTTTTTCCAGAAATTGATTTGGAGAAATATAAACTTCTTCCCGAATACCCAGGTGTTCTTTCTGGTGTCCAGGAGGAAAAAAGTATTAGGTATAAATTTGAAGTGTATAAAGAGAACAACTAATGTGAATGTGTTTTCCAATTTACCCCCCCCCCTCTAATTATATACTTTAATATTAGAAAAAAAGACTTTGGTTGACTTTAGATCAATGGATAATAATTTCTAAGCAATGTGCTTTATTCATTAATCAATCTAAATCTTAACTAGACTATAATTAAGATTAATCTTACCTAGATTATGCCAGATACCATTTGTGGAATGTTTCTTGTTATCACTGTCTGAATGTGAGGATATGCACCTGCCTAGGGTAGCACATCTACCAAGTCACCAAAGCGGAAGAACCCCCCGATAGCATGGGTTGAAACCAGGACCTATAGAGATAGGAGTTAGACACATTTGTGCAAAGGTCTAAAACAAATTATACATAGAAGAGCTAGAATTCACATGTTAACAGAAAATTAGATCAAAATGGGGACATCGATTTCTCTATGGAGATCACACTTCTGAAAAAAAGTTCTGTCCACTCAAATAGGAAATCAGTGTGTTGATTTGGATAGTAAAGAAACAGGTAGGAAACCATCTTTTGAAGGTTAAAAGAGAAGGTCTGAGATCTCTAAAAACTCTGTTTCGGATCTTGGGTGAGATTCCATGGGACGCTGCAATGATAGAATAGGCTGCTCTTCACAAAACAAGAATAATCTAGTAACAGGCATATGGCTAAAATTAAAAATTCAAAGGCATAATGAAGTGAAAATGGATAATGCTGGAAACCAAAATTCGTAATTAGAAACTAAACTTCACAAAATTAAAAAATTAAGAATAAAACATGTTTCACGCATCATGTTAGCAAAGATTTGAATTGTTAGGTATCCAAAGAAATAATACCCTTTTCTACCTTATAAATGGACATAAACTTTTTAGAGTGTAAGTTAGCAATATCAATTAAAAATCAAAATATTCTGGGTTTGGACCCAGAACTTCTACCTTTAAAAATTAATCCTGAACAAAGAGATGGACCCAAGAGTATCTATGGCACCATTTTTTTTCTAACTTGGAAGCAGCCCCACTGTTGATCAATAAAGGAACAATGGGAGGAAGGAAGGGAGGGAGGGAGGGAAGGAAGGACAGAGGAGGGAGAGAGAGAGGAAGGAAGAAAATAACATACCTGCTAATTTTCAGATCTTTTTTCATTTTTTCTATTTATAGTCTTTTCTCTCCTTTCTTTCTAACGCTGACTCACTTTCCAAGGCCCAGTTGAAAATTCTATCTTTTCTAATAATCTATATTAACCACTCACAGAACTGTGAATCTCTCTTTTATTCGAACCATAACAACACTTTGTCTGAATTATCATTTAGGCACCAATAATTATACATGCTGGTCATTATTACTCAACTTTTGTTGATGTGACCTCTCTCCCAACTAATCACCAATCTCCTGGAAGACAGGGTCTATCTATGTACTTTCCTTAAAGACCAACATAGTTCCATGTACTTAATCATCACTTGAAATATTAAATTAATGAGTTAGATATGGATGAATAAACCCTGGACATTTTCAAGTACACGAAAACATAACCATCTGCAAAAGGAAGCTTCCATTAAGAGCTCTGAAATGGAAAATACCTCAGTTTTGGAAGCTGTCCTTACTCCACCCTCCCCTTAATCCATCTTTGCAGTAGCTGCACAGGGACCGAAACACAGTCACTGTTTCCTACTGAGTAAGCTGCAAATAAAAGAATGAACACTTTGACCAAGCTATTTTCCTCTGGTAGATGTAATCTCTTCCTACCCTGAGGGACCACAGCATTTAATCTGCACTTCTATTAAGACATTTACTATCCACCACTTTGTGTGTTACCCATTGCTGTACTTGGTCTTTGCACCTCTACTAAGCCAACCACCTGCTTCTTCACTCACTCACCTAAATTATTCTTGGTGCCTACCTTGTGCATAGTCAAGTTATAAAAAAAAAAAAAAAAGAATGGATAAATGAATGAATAAGAAAATGAATGGAAGAATGAACAATATATATTCTGCCCCAGTTTCTCACCAAAAAATCGTTCGTTCTTTCCTTGCTCCTTTCCTCTGCTTCCTTGAGGCTTAGCAATAATTAAAATATAATTTTACATTCTCATTTGATAACTTAATATTTGTTAGTTTTTAGTATATGAGACACTATGCTATTTGTTGAGAGTATACAAAATACGTTTAAGATAAGGTCCCTATCCTCAGGAAGCAAGGGGGGAAATGCTATCATTAAGAATGTAATACACAGTTGCTAACATTTTTGAATGGTTACATGGTACTGTTAAGTGCCCTTAAGTTATTATATAATTTATTTTACACAAAAATACGAATTATCTGCTGTTATTGGTCTCTTGTATTATTCATATTAGAGACAGGGAAACTGAGTATTCAAGAGACTAAGGGACTGCCCCAAGTTCAAACAACTAGTAAGGGATAAAACCTCAAACCCGCTTGCGTTATTTCCAAGCCCATTTTTTAGCCACTACTCTCTAAAAGATAATCTCCTTTAAAAAAAAAAAAAGTGCTATATGAACAATACAGACAGTAAATTTACTGGATTTCAGAAGAGGCAGAAATCATAATGGCATATGAAATAGTCCTAAAGTAAATTAAGTAAACATTTAGTTCATTATCCACCAAAAGGCAGTTTGTGAATATGCCCTTTTGTTTTTGGTCTGGAAAACACCCCACTGTGGCCACCCTACAGGCTTCCCCCAAAAAAAATTTTTAATAGAAATAATGATCATAATAAACAATTCATACGGAGCATGACAAGTTTACATTCAAATTCCCTTCTGCGGGTTAAATGAAGACTTCTTGATTCTGTATTTTCTCCTTGGCAAAATTCACCATCTGGTAAAGTCTTAGCTCTCAAACCAAAGTAATAAAAAGAAATAACTGTTTATTTCTTTAAGTTATCAATGTGCTATCACCAACTGGCTTACATAGTTATTATAGTATATTTCTTTCCATTCAGAGTTAAAAGTTTGTGGGCCAACACCACGGTTGCTAAAGCTTCCACAATTTATCTAATTATTAGACTATAGCAATACTCTAAAAATGCACTTAAATATATATATATAAAATCCTCAAACTTCAATTTCACGTTCCTAACTGTAAGAACTGAGAAATCATGAAATAAAGCTATCTATACAAATAAATCTTTAAAATACACACATGCATTGTAGTGGTTATCTGTTACTACATTTTGCCCATTCAGCACCTCTAATCTCTTTTTCTGATTACAGCACCCCATTTTCCTTCTAAAAACCATTTTTATACTTAGAAGTTCAATGAGGATGAATTACTCCCTGTGACCCAGGTCTGGAAAATGAGAATGTCACAAACTTTGGCCACAGCAATTAATTACCTAATGTAGGCCAATCAGAGTAAATAGTGGCAGCCTTTTGTTGGAATTTCCAAGAAATAAATTTTCACTTTATGCTAAAGTGCCTAAGATGATAGTAATAAACGTTTTGAGTGGAGATGGCCATCTTGCAACTCTCAGGGCAAGGCCATCTTGCCTACCTGATAATAAAATAAACATGGAAGAACTCAGAACCAAGGCAGAGGCAGGTTCCTGCTGCCATTATTTAAACACCCAGATTCAGCCATGCCTGAAGTCAGCTACTTTTCAATCTTACAAGACAACTCCCTTTTAGCTTAAAGTAATCGGAGACCATTTTTTTGTCACTTGCAACCAAAAGTGTCCTGATGGTATACAAGTCTGTGTTTCCATTTTAATGGGTTAGAGTGTAACTAACTCATCTTAGCCATCCATATATTAGCATCTTCAAATTAATTGAAGAACCTGTTTTCATAGAATCCAGGTTTTCTTGGAGTGATCTATACAAGGCGTCTAGACTTTCTCCATGCCTTAACATACCTCTGCTTCAACAAATCCAAAAAATGATTACTGATTCACATGCTGGCAGGCTCTAGACAGGTAAATTAGATGGTTACTTTTTCTGTTTCAAATTAGCTAAGAAATTGAAACAGCCAAATACCACTTATTGAGATGAATAATTTTTTAAATACTTAGGTATCCATGTATTAATAAGCTCCCACACATGAAAAACTGTCAATTATCACAATTATCCTTAATATGCCATGACATTATTATTCAGCTATAGAAAGTCAATGGTGCGAGGAGCCTGGATTTCAGATACTACCAAGCCATGTTACTTAGAAGCAGATTAAGTTTCATTTCAGCTAGCAAAAGGCGATTAAGAACTAGAGTTTGCTGAGACATTTTTGAAAACAGCTGTGTCCTTAACCTTTCTTTTTCAAAATATTAAGAAAAATATTTTACCTAGAGTTTACATTACAAAAATGTTATCAGGACTCATATCTATAAGATAATCAAAATTCCTTAGGGCAAAAAGGTGATAGCTCTTACATCCCCCAACTTATTCTGTCTCCCTTCTTTATAATTTCTGCCAACATAGTAGGTTGGGAAATTTAAAACTAGATTCCCTGTCGGTAGTGTTAAATATGTATTTTTTAAATAGTGCTAAGCCACTGACAAAGAAGTAGTTTCAGTGATGGTCTTAGCAGTCAAAATAAATTTCATCTATGAAACTCCAGACTTTTTGGTCTGCCAAGTCTTTTATTAACTATTCCAATTATATTAATTATATTAATATTATTTCAATATTTCAAGAATTTCTACTGTAAAATTCAAATCAGTCATTTGTGGGTTTTGGCAGCCTCCAAAGTGGCCTAAACCAAGAAACTGCTATGGACTGAACTGTGTCCCCCCAAATTTATGTACTGAAATCCTCACCCCCATTATGATAGGATTTGGAGATGGGGCTTTGGGAGGTAATTAGGTTTAGAGGAGGTTATGAGAGTGGGGCCCTCATGATGGGCCCCAGAGGAGATACCAGAGACCTCACTCCCTTTTTCCACCATGTGAGGACACAATGATAAGGCTGCCATCGACAAGCCAGGTACCTCATCAGAGAACCAAATCACCTGGCACCTTGATCTTGGACTTTGAGCCTCTAGAAGTGTGAGAAATAAATTCCTATTGTTTAAGCCATCCAGTCTATGGTATTTTGTTAAGGCAGCCGTTGTGGATTAATACAGTAACTAACTAACTAATGGTGAAATTCAACTTTTTGCCTTTTTCCTGGACTTTTATTTCCACAATATCATTTTCCTTATTTCACTTAAGCCAGGTTTGCATGGTATTTATGAGCCTTTGGGGGGGAAGATGGGCTCAGAGAAACAGTAATAACCAATTTCATTGACTCTGTCCCAGCTGCATATCACAAGACTGCATGCTCACTAATAAATCCACCTGCCAAGGATTTGCTCGTTCTCCAAGGGATATTTCACACATACTCCTTTTGGCTCCAGCCCCGCTGTTGACGTGTCTGTCTGCAAAAGCACCTAGAAAGGTACCACATTAAAGACACTGTCACCAGGGCACCAGTGTGGCAATGTCAATACCCTGCCAAGGAATTCAGCTCCCAAAGTCCCCAAGGATGTGATCCCTGAGGCACCAAAGCAATATAGTGTTGAAAAAAAAAAAAAAAAAAAAGGGAAAGAAACCAAGAAGTCTGGATGAAATACCATGATGGGCAATGTAGATTTGATAAGTCAGCACAGAGTTCAGAATGTTGTTCTGCCCCTGCTTGAGTCCTAAATTCCTAAATTATCTTTTGACACCCACCATATATCAGGAAATTTCCAGAAGAAAAGAAAAGTAAAGACTCAAGTAAGGAAGAGGAATTCCTATGATCATGTCCATCTACTCACATATATCAACCAGGGTATTAAAATTATAAGTTACCTAGGGGCACCTGGGTGGCTCAGTTGGTTAAGTGTCTGACTTGAGCTCAGGTCATGATCTCATGGTTTGTGAGTTCGAGCCCCGTGCTGGGCTCTGTGCTGACAGCTCAGAGCCTGGAGCCTGCTTCAGATTCTATGTCTCCCTCTCTCTCTGCCCCTCCCCTACTCATGCTCTGTCTCTCTCTGCCTCTCAATAATAAAAATGTTTTAAAAAATTTTTTAAATAAAAAAATAAATAAAATTACAAATTACCTAATGCCTTATGGATCTGAATAAACATTAACTTCTGATTCTTGGGTTTAGCTTTTTTTTCAAGTCTTTTGTTCAGATAAAATCATTTTCCCCATAGACCTGGCTATACCCAGAGTTTCTTTCAGTCAATCAATAAATTCTTAATAAATCCTTGCCTGTCTATCATGGTTATAATTGGGTTTCAAGCATTCTAAACCCAAAGGCTTACTGATTTATACAGTCCATACAGAAAAAAACACCAGAATAATATATACCAAATGTTAATAATTATTATCCCTAAATGATGAGATTATAGATGATTCTTATTTTACTCATTTTGTGTATGTGTAATTAACAAATTTTCTAAAATTAAGATTAATGTCATTATTATAAGGCAAATAAACCAGTTAAGGTATCTTTAATTGCTAACTTGAGGACAGTCATGTCAAATTAGTGCCAAACACTTTCCTACAGTAGTTGAAACTGCTGCAGAATCTCGATTATCTTTCTTAAATGTCCAAAACAAACACAGCCCTCCAGCACTGGCTTTACTGCTGCCTCTAGATTCCAACTGCCAATTCTGAACCGTGTAACAGGACTGGCCATGGTTCTGAAAGCTAGCAGCCACATGTGTCTAAAAATAATCCCATGGGCACAGAAGAATGGGGATGAGGAGAGGGGCTTCATGCAGGTGGCATGGGAAGGTAAGAGGTTTTCTGTAAATTAAGGAACTCACCTATTATTTAAGATGGTAAAGAATATAGCCACCCAGCAACCTCTTCCTAAAAGACCTAAAAGTTCTTAATGCATGTCACAGCTCTCATCTCCATTTTCCTTTAATTTCTTACTCCCTACTCCTCCACTTCTCTTTGCTCTGCCAGAACTGTCCACGATAAGGTTTATATGATGAATCACTGTGTTTAAGAGTGAACACATCAGCAGTTTCTCCAGGTTCAACTCAGAACAATTATCAGCACAATTTATACCCTGAGGTTTCTAAAGTCAGACTCAATTTTCATCAACATTAGGAAATCTTCAAGATTCCCAGAATAAACTCTACAGACTTGCTCAAGTGCAGCTACTTTCTATACAGTGTAGCTAAATTTATTGTTCCAAAATTAGTGTCACAACCACCACACTAATGCTGCCATTAGAGGCCTCCATGAGCAAAGAAGACATCCTCCCTCCTGCAGACTGTCTTTAAAAATGCATATAAATATAAAGGCAACGAGCTTTAAAGAATCTTTAGAGTTTCTGACTTCACGCCCATGTTGCCCAAAAATTCTACCCATCTTTCCTGGATAGCAATATTGAGAAAATGTGTTTCAAAATAAAATCCCATTTTAAAAGGGGAGAGCAGGGAATGCAGGAATCAAGGAAACATTACACAGGTGTTGATTCTTTCTAAAGAAAAAATGACCACATTTCCCACAGATATATCAATGCTCTAAGGATTTTTGACAGAACTCTGGACATAATAGAGAAATGTCAGTAAGATGCTACAGTAAGTGTTTCTGCCTTATTTAAGTCTGCTCTGAGCTGAGGATCCAAAATTAGTGGTAGTGCGCCCCAATCTCTCTTAATTACATTCTCGGTGAAGAAAAGAAAATTATTTAACAGGTCCTCTAACACTTCCACTTGACATTTATAGTTTGAGTGTTCTCAGACAACATAATTCTTCATCTGACTTGTTTTACCCACCCAGAAGACTGTATTAGGGAAGCCAACCAGAACGCATGTCCATGGGCCAGCAATGACCTCAAAACCACACCAGAATCTAGAAGACTACTTGTAAAACCTGAGTTCAACTACTTCAAAAATGGCACAGGAATACCAAGAGCCTACTGAACGTAAACGACTAAGTTTTCATGCTATTTCATTAAGTACTTTTCTAAAATATCAATAGGTATTTGCTAAATCCATTTTCAATAAATAAGAAAAGGGAACCAGATTCAGTTTTAGAACTGTATTTTAGACTAGAGGAGCACCATTTGTTAGATAAATAAACTTCCTTTTGAGCTATCCACATAGCTAAACCACACAAGGCTGATGACCAACATATATCAGAGGGTGTATGTATGTGTGCTGGTTAGAGACTCTGATTTCCTCTGAAGGTGTGCTATGAACAATCTATGTACTTCACAGAGTAATAACAATAAAAGTAAAGGAATCTCTCTTTTCAATGCAATTCATAGTTGACTTTTTACTCTGATTTTCCCATCCAACATTTCTTAATCCCTTATTTTAAAAAAACCTACGCATAACACTTCGAGTCATCTAGAGATAACCTCAGTTCATGGGGGAAGTAAATGAGAGCCACTACAAAAGAGATTCATTATGAACAGCTTCCTGTTCAGAAAGGACAGGCAGAGAACTCAGTCACTTCTAAAGCTTATGATGACTGTGTGAGGCAGAGCTATTCTATAACTGGGTGTAGAATTTCCAATTAATTAAATATCAACCATAAAACTTAAGAGTTCCTTTGCCTTCCCACGCCTCTTTTTCTTTAGATCAATCACAAATTAATCTGGTTTAGAAATAACATTTGTCGGGGCGCCTGGGTGGCTTAGTCGGTTAAGCGTCCGACTTTCGCTTGGGTCATGATCTCGCGGTTCGTGGGTTCGAGCCCCGCGTCGGGCTCTGTGCTGACTGTCAGCTCAGAGCCTGGAGCCTGTTTCAGTCTGTGACTCCCTCTCTCTCTGACCCTCCCCTCCTCACGCTGTCTCTCTCTCTCTCTCTCCTAGAAATAAATAAAACATTAAAAAAAAAAAGACAAAATTAGAAATAACATTTGTTAATTTATCATACTAATAAAGAACTACAGAAGTTGAAATCTGCCTTTCCTAGAACCCTGCCTATAAAATGCTCTAGTATCCTTCTAAAGCAGAGATTAGGCATTCACCTGAAAACTGTCCAAACCCCTCTGCTACCTTCCTTATGTGGGAAAAAGCTACTAGGAAAGTGGGATCATTGGGATTCAGATATGAAGAATGAGGCAGGGAACTCCTAGTAAGGCAATGGAAGGTATTCTGGGCCTGAAAAGCAAGAAAAGCCAAAATCCATAAGAGGAAGCCAAAGTACACATGCCAAAGCCACCAAATATAAACAGCAAACCTAAAGGGACCAGAAGGAAGAATCAAGGTCAAGTTACCAAGTCAGTAGAACCTAAAGGTCAAGGCAAATATTAAAAATAAATACTAAAGTTGTCTAATACTGTGCAAATGAACTAAAGAAGTACTGTTGTTTGGGGGCATGATGGGGAAGTGTTCTCAATAAATTTTAGGAAGGATTCAAATAATATACTAAAGACCCTCCAAGCCTTGCTGATATGTTGGCAAAATTCCCTCAAGTGATCAGTAAAGTCTCTGTAGCAGCTGGCTCTCAAAACTTCAGAGGAAATAGATTTTTTTAAAATTTTATTTATTTCTGACAGAGAGAGAGAGGCAGTGTGAGCAGAGGAGGGTCAGAGAGAGAGGGAGACACAGAATCAGAAGCAGGCTCCAGGCTGTGAGCTAATTGTCAGCACAGAGCCCGATGTGGGGCTCGAACCCACAAACCATGAGATCATGACCTGAGCCGAAGTCGGACGGACGCTTAACCGACTGAGCCACCCAGGCGCCCTGGAAATGGATCTTTACAGCTGAGGGAGCATTCATTGTTAAGATGAGGTTCTGTACATACTCTCTTGTCTAGTGATATCCCAGGTTTACTTCTTAAGACAACATGATCCTAAATAAACAGTAATCATGGATGAAGTCATGTTCCATCATGACTGATTCAATTCTGAAATCAGAATTATGAGACCTAGATGCCATGCTCAGCTCTAATTCCAACTGATCCAATTCCATTCTCCACCCTCACCCCGAAATCCTCAGACAGCTTCCCCATCTGGTTGACATAAAAACAACCAGAAAAGTGAAGAGATTATAAGGTACATCCATGGATGGTGGCACTGAATTCTGCTCTTCTGGTTTACAAAAATATTCAGAAATACGAGACAGTGCTATTATATTAATGATCTGCTAATGTGCTATTCATTCCGTCACTTTTGATCTCATCTTTGAGAAACAGTACAACAAATTTTCAAATGCAAAGATTGAAAAAGCTGAATTTGGCATTTTTGGAGGGAAAAAAACAATCCTTAGCAATAGTCTCACCCTTTATTTTCCCTATTATCTAGTCAAAGATGTATACTAAGTACTAACTAGGAGTATTTAGACACCACCTATATGAAGGAGCTAAAAAATGAATGGACATATTTACTCTTCCTTTTTCAATGAATTTATTATCAACTGTAACAACAAAAATAAACCTCAGTGACAGTGATGTAAAGTTGGTAAAGGCACATAACCCATTCCAGAAATGTAAGTAAGCACGAAGCATTTAAGATGATTAAAAAGCTGAGCCCTGGTAGTTGTTGGGGCACCTGGGTGGCTCAGTCAGTTGAGCATCCGACTTCAGATCAGGTCATGATCTGATAAGAAGTTTTTTCATAAGAGGTGTATTAGTTGATTCATGGTCCATGAGTGTGAGCCCTGTGTCAGGCTCTGTGCTGACAGCTGGAAGCCTGGAGCCTGCTTCAGATTCTGTGCCTCCCTCTCACTCTGCCCCTCCCCCACTCATGCTCTGTCTCTCAATCTCTCAAAAATAACAAACAGAATATTAAAAAACAAAACAAAACTGGGACTTCACTGAAAGAAGAAAAAGCATGTGAATAAGGATGGGGATTTCCAAAGGTAGAAAGGGAAAGGTATGCATGATGGTTCACGGAAAAAAGGAATATGCAATGAAAAGAACTAAGCTCTGTACAAGGGTGATTTACTGCAGTGAATGTGAGAATTTTATGAAGAGCACAAGTCCTACTGAGAACCATCTACTTTGTCTCTTCAAGTAGTATCTGTCTTCGAAACAAATACACAATCAGCAACCCAAGAGATACTCAATAAATATTTAACAATATTGGTTATCTCCGAGCTACATGCAAAATACATACACATTAAGACTGTTATACCCTAAAATTTGCTCACCCAGTCTCTACTCTTGCCTAAGACAGATTTTAGGAATTATGATTCTCTATTACAGTTGAACAAAATTCATGTTAAAATAAAATGTGTAATCAGTCCCCAACCATGCTTCTAAAAAAAGTCTTAATTTTTCAAAACAAGAGCCCAAATATTTTTACAGATTCCATTGTTGGTTTACATAAAAATAAATTATAGTTATTAAATAAACTCTGAACTTCTGCCTTGTATACTCAAAAAAGAAGAAAAAACTGGCCAATGGCCAGTTCTTATGTTATATTCATCTAATCCTACTTCAAAACACACCCAAAAATGCCACCAAATAGTTGTTTGTAATCTCAGCTAAATGAATCCCCTAAAAAGAATTTTAAAAGTCAATTCCTAATTATTTTTTTCCTGGCCACTAATATAAAATAGGCCCAGGACACCTGGATAGCTCAGCTGGTTAAGCATCCAACTCTTGATTTCTGCACAAGTCATGATCTCATGGTTTGTGAGTTCGAGCCCCGAGTCAGGCTCTGCACTGACATTGTGGGGCTTGCTTGGGATTCTCTCTCTCCCTCTCTCTGCCCCCACCATGCTCATGTTCTCTCTCTCTCTCTCAAAATATATAAATAAACTTAAAAATAAAATAGGCCTGAACATTAAAAACTGGATTATTTAGACATTAAATTTTCTCCTACAGAGTGGTTCATCTGAGTCATATAGATGGTAGTGTCCAAGGATTCACTTCACAACATTAACTACAATTAATATATTTCTGAAATGTTTCTATGGTGTGTCCCACCATGAATGATAATGGGTTAATTTGCCTCTGAAATTAGAATGTTCTGAGTAAAAAAAAAAAAAAAAAAAAAAAAAAAAAATGTATCCTTTGACATGCTGAAATCAAGCTCACTTCATAAGTGAGTTTTTTTTCTATCCTGAATCTTGTCCTATTTTAAATGATCAAAGACTCTGAGAACAATCGCTTGGCTTACAATCTTATTTGGGATATAACCACATATAAGCAAACTGGGCTACACAACCACTGCAGACTTTCCTTCCAAAGCTTATACTGCTATCATCCATTATAACAAGGTTTCATTATTGTCAACTGACCACCACTTGCAAGCTTCTAGTTACTAATATGGGGTTTACTGAGAAGTCTTCAGCTTGCTTTCTATTTTCTGTGGCCAAGCAGTTTAAACTGTAATATTTGCATTCGTTAGGGCACTTGATCGGAAGTACTACTTAATGAGGACAACCATCAATAAATAGCACCTACTGGAGCATCTGGTGGCTCAGTCATTTGGGTGTCCAACTCTTAATTTCGGCTCAGGCCATGATCCCAGGGATCATAGGATCAACCACTAAGTAGGGCTCCACGGTAGCACTTAAGAGTCTCTCTCTCTCCCACTCTGCCCCTCTCTTTACTCATGCTCTCTCTCTCTCCAAGGAAGGAAGGAAGGAAGGAAGGAAGGAAGGAAGGAAGGAAGGAAGGAAGACTTCCATACACCCCTATGACCTAAGGATTATGTCTATATTCAAATGAAATACATTCTAGGAGGTTACATACATTACCCATAGTACAAATATAGCAATGGGAGACATAGACTTAAAATGTAGTTATAGATTTGGCTGACCCTAAAGACCACACCCTTTTACTATAANTACATTCTAGGAGGTTACATACATTACCCATAGTACAAATATAGCAATGGGAGACATAGACTTAAAATGTAGTTATAGATTTGGCTGACCCTAAAGACCACACTCTTTTTACTATAGCATACCTCCCCCGTGAAATTCTATTTCTACTGTATTTTGTTTATTTTTTAATGTTTTTTATTTATATCTGAGAGAGAGAGACGGCACGAGCAGAGGAGGGTCAGAGAGAGAGGGAGACACAGAATCTGAAACAGGCTCCAGGCTCTGAGCTGGCTGTCAGCACAGAGCCCGGCGCGGGGCTCAAACCCACAAACCATGAGATCATGACCTGATCCAAAGTCAGATGCTCAACCAACTGAGCCACCCAGGTGCCCCAATTTCTACTGTATTTTAAAACACAGGGCACCCTTCACAGCCGATGCTCTATATCTCAAAAACATATCTGGCCATTTGAACTCCTTGAAAGTGAGTGATGTTAAAATCTTGATAACAACGTTTATTTTTTTTTTTCTGTAAAGTAACCAAGCACTATATGTTACCAAATGCCTTCCAATGAATGTTAAAATTTTCCTACATTAAGCTTAGGATGGAGCTATTATTCCTTTACTTTTCAACAAGCCATCCATTCTATTTCTTTTAATTTACTTTCCTCTGATTCTAAATGGCTTTAAGAGCTGTCTAAATCCAATCCAGAGCTCAAACAACTTTGCCTATAAACTTGTCAGTTTTAACTATGGAAGTTACAGATCTGTTTAAGAGTCAGATGAAATGCATACAAACACAAGCAGAGTTTTGTGTAAAATGAATGCAACTGCTTTATAAAATTATTTTCTTAGAGTTCATCAAACAACTTTCAAAACATTTTTTTAAAAAAATCATTCCAGGAATAAAACTACCCTAGGGTTTGCATGGGCTCAAGCTTCAATGATGGGTGTACACTGAAAACTAAGAATAAAGTGAGCTAACAGTGCATACACACAACCCCCAAAAATCTTAGAAGTTAAACAAAAAAAAGTATCCCATAAAAATTGGCTAAGGAACATAACAATTTTAAGACTATCTGTCAAGGGTCAATAAATGCTTAGAATAATTCCGGACGTTAGCTGAAAAAATACCTTTCCACTTTACAGTCCTGTTTAGAGAGCTTTAAAAACACACGTGACGTGTGTTTTAAAATGGCCTATACCACCCTGGTGACCAGCTGACCATTTTGCTTTTATGGGTCCATTTCCCTAAGCTCTGCCATGGTAAAATATGTCAAGCAGATGTTTACAGGCACATCTCTTAGCAACATATTTGATTCCTATTGAAAACATTTGCAGACCTACATTACAAATGCATGCAGAGTTATTTGCTAAGGTCCAGAAAGGTTCAGAGGGAGGATTTTCTTCTTTACTTCAAGTGCAGCAACTCTGTTTCAGAAGTAAGGCTGTTGGAGAATAAATGGAAGCCCAGTAGATGACATTCTGTCAAAACAATCTGCAAACATTTATTTTGCTGCCACAGTTCAACTGAAACCGGTTCCTACTGGGATACTGACACTGCTATAATGTTGATTCATGTTTTTGTGGCTTCAAAAATTAATAACCGTAACTTTTGTTTTTTAAATGGCTTGGAATTGCCAGCAGTATGCTACCTCCAACTGGCTCTAAATAAAGCAGTTCATGATTTAACTTGTTGTCAAAAACAGGAAAGCATCTCTCTATGAAGCTTTGGTTCCAAACTGGTTTCTCATGCAACAAAGTAAAGTTAAGATGGTACCGCTGCCCTTTAAGCTGAAGAGGCAGGTGAAAGAGAACTGCAGAGTCCTCAATGATGAGATCAAAAACTAAGACTTTCAAGGACTTTGTCATCAAACGTGTTCCTTAAGTTTAAAATGCCTACGCCATGGTCATTAAATCTTTCATGACACAAACCAACCTTTTGTCTAATTGGGCACGTTCTTTAAAACTTTAACCAGAGGGGGGATCTGAGGCATCCTCCCAGCTTCAAAATATCTCTGTAAGTCTCCATGCTGTCTTTAAGTTTTAAAGACTCTCATGGATTTCACATTGAAAATTAATAATTCTGGGGGCACCTGGGTGGCTCAGTTGGTTAAGTGACTGACTTCAGCTCAGGTCATGATCTCACGGTTCATGGGTTCAAGCCCCGCGTCGGGCTCTGTGCTGACGGCTAGCTCAGAGCCTGGGCCCTATTTCAGATTCTGTGTCTCCCTCTCTCTCTCTGACCCTCCCCTGCTCACACTGTCTCTATCTCTCTCTCTCTCAAAAATACATAAAACATTTAAAAAATTTAAAAAAAGAAAATTAATAATTCTGTTTTGTTTTATTATAAAAATATTTCTTTGCAAATATCCAAGTAAAAGTGATGTTTCAGGTAAATATTACAGCTTTATCCTACATTTTATACTACCTAACCCTGGGAGCCCTGAGAGCGCCTGGAGCCAAGTCTGAGAAGAAAGTCTTCTCTGTCTCTATTAAAGAAGGTCTAAATCATTGTTGGCAGCTCAGCTTTGTAGTGGCTCGACATATGACAATGACCTGACATAGTCATACCCAAACTAATCATGATAAAGTAACAGAATGACATTCAATATCTCTTATCTATTTTTGTTTCCCCAGGAAACCCAGCTCAAGCCAAAGTCCTTAAACAGTTCAACTTCTCAGCCTTGGTGAGGTGTGAACTATTAACACGGTGATTTGTGCCAGGCCAGCTCTGCCTAAATTCACGGTATTTACATGAGTCTTAAGTTTGATGCTATTAAATATAGAATACAGAGAAAAACAAAGAATTCCATGGGAAAGGGAGGAACCTAAAACGTTAGCCAAATTTCCAGTCTCACAAGATTCAGACAGTCATTGTTTGGCTTGATAATTTTATAAATTCCAAAAAATTCAAACACATTATTATTTAATATATTTGGCTTATCCATTCTCCCTTCAGTAGCACAGATAACTCTGGGTTGATCAAGAATATGAAAGTACCTGCAGTCTGTGATCCTATCAGGCTATTGATTGATTCACAAATTTGTAATAAGTATCTATGATGTGCCAGAAACTGTGCACACACTATAGTGCTCTGGGTGAGCTCATATCCCGGAAGGGAAAAACCCACATGTAAACAGATAATTACAGTAATTGTGCTAAGTGCTCTTGATTTATTCATTCATCTAAAAAACACTTACTAAGCACCTACTGTGTACTGAGCCCCTTATAGGCACTATGCTAGGGGCTATAACCGAATAATGTTGTTTTCTTCCTTAAAGCACTTTGGAAGTCTATAGGTCAATGTAGCTGGAGCACAAGCATGAGAATAGAGAGGAGACTATAAAAACAGGTATGAGATAAATTGTGAATGGCCCTATATACTTTGATAAGGCATTTACACTTTATCCTATAGTACCAATAGGGAAGTGTTGAGAGCCTCAATCAGGAAGTGGCAAGACCAGGTGTGTATTTCAGAAAGCTGTTTAGAGCAATGTCATAGTTGGTGAGGTGAAGGAGGGAGGGTATTCAGCAGTTCTTACCACAATGAAGACAACTATAAAGTTGTGATTAGTAGTCGTAAAAACCATTCAAGTTGACTGCTCTTGGCATCTCAGCATCTTTGTTTTCTTGGCTGCACACACCTTGAGAATGTAGCTTCCTGCTGTTCATCTCCAACCATCTGTGGTAAGGCTACCTTCCCTCTAAAGTGTACTCAGCGTTTCTTTTACAACTCTGTTCACAAATGCACCACTTTCACTTATTAGACAACATCTGATCAGATTACCTTATTTTCACCTATACTCTCTGCTTACCTAAAAAATATGTGGCAAATCTAAATATAGGAAGGCAATCCAAAACTCAGACTTCCATTTTCTTAGCTACTTTCATGCTACATTTACTACTGTTAACCCTTGATAATAAGTTACACTGAAGTATCTTTAAGTGATTTGAAAGATTCTTGAAGGCAATATTTAAAACGGGCTTTTAGCTAGATAACACCTGAGTTGTATTTTCTAGTGTTGAGCATCAGATTCACCTGAGGTAATTAAAAATACAGATTACTAGGTTCCTGAGTAGATCTGAGGGAAGAGGGGTGAGTCAGGAATCTGTCTTTTTAGGAAAAGCCCTAAGTGAGGTTAAGAATTAGGCTGGTTTGGTAAAACCCTAGATAGAAGCTACCCTAATGATTTCCTTATAATGAAAGCAGCATTAGGCACATATTTTTCTCTTAAATACTTTAATGAAACTTAGGCAATCACTTTAAGTAATTGCCACCCATTTAATGTATACTGAAACAGTTTACAACTAATTCACATGCCATTTTCTAAACGCTTCAGGCTTACTTGGCTTTCCTGCTGCGCATTAAACAGTTTGTTAACCATTAATAAAGAGTGAAGAAAAATCCGAATCTGGAGGTCATTTTAACAGTAAAAGGGGCCGCCAAGAAGCATGATTTGTAATCAGCAAAATACATGTGAGTTCCTTGTGGCATTAACCAGAAACTTGCGATCAATGCTTTAAGGCAAGAACAGGCCATGAATAAGCAACCTGTTTCCTAAAATAAGTCACCTTCTCTTTTTGTCCTCTGTCAATCAGAAAATATACAGGAAAATCCTACTCTTGCATTTAACAAGGAGTATTATCTGTGAGGCAGCATTATTGATAAATAACTCAGGGCAAATATATATGTAAATGAAAAATAAAAATTGCTAATATCTAGTAAGTGGTTACTATTTCCTATATGTAGTCCTCTTTCTAAGCACTTTGCATTTAATTTTTTTCTATGTAATAATGCTGAGTACCATAATCATGTAGATTTTATAGATGAGGAAACTGAGGCAATGGGGACTAACCTGTCCAAGGTCAAATGGTCAAGAGGTGGAAGAGATAAGAACTGAAACCGGGAAGTCTGATTTCAGGGCCTCTGCTTTGAACCACCCTGGTGCACCGACACTATGGACATTACAGGCTTGAACTGTGTTTGCCAGAGGTAGAGGAGCTATGACAGAAAACACTGGAAGGTATAGCTCTTCAGAACAAGCCAGGCTTACAACTGAGTATCCAATTCACTACAGAAGGCCTACCACGTGGTACACACCACACTCCGTGCTTTGGGAAATATTAACACAAAGATGAACAAGATATGGTCCCTTCTCATCTTTACTGCTCTTCCATTGCTGTCTCTTTCATAAACCGCTCCCTGACTCCAGAGAGACTTAATCAGCGTCTTCTGTAAGTACCCATAGGACCCTGTGTATGTCTCTCAAGCACTATTACATCACTTTTCACACTGCAGGATAATGAAGTCTTCATACATCTGCCTCTTCTTCCATTAGGTTTTAAGTTCCATGGAGCATTCTGGGAGCAGGGAGCAAGCCTCAGTGCCTTGTCCCGTACCTAGATTCTAGTGCAGTCTGCCTCAGCACACTGCTGTCTCTCAACAGAGGTTTGAAAAATGAACAAAAGAAATAGAGAGAGAGAGATGCAGAAGGAAAATTGTAACTTGCTCTAAAATTCACACTACACTTGTGGCAAAGATGAGAAAGCAGTCTGTACACCCCAGCCCTACCTACTCAAAAGTCTGAATATACTACGTGCATGACACTAGTCTCCTCTTTTGCTAAAACTGCATGATTTATCATTTTACCATACATTATGAAACATAGAATTTTGTTCACAGTTCATCTTTATGCTTCATATCTCACTTAACATAGTAAATCACTGTAAGCAGCAGCCACTGCATACCTCAATTTCTGCTGTCAGACCATGCCCTAGGCATGCACACCTACAATTTAATTTTCAGAAGAGTCCGCTGAAGAAGCCCAGGCTAAAACTGAAGTTTCAGAGAGGTCAAGTCACTTGCCCAAGTTTACACAGGTAGTAGGAGACACACTGAGACTTAAATCTAACTCTAAATCCCATACTAGTAACCAGTGAACTATTTTCGTGCTTTCAAAGATCCAAATATCAGCTCTGCCTTTAACTAGAATGCGACCTTGAGGAAAGTATTTAATGTTTCTGAGACTCATTTTTTTTCTGGTTTTATTAGATATAATTAACATATAAGATTGTGTTAAGTTCAAGGTGTAAAGTGTGATCATATGATACCAGTATACACTGTGAAATGATTATCACAATTAGGTTAGTTAACACCTCTACCACCTCACATAATTACCCTGTGTGTGTGCGTATGTGTGTGTGTATGGTGAGAACATTTAAGATTTACCATTTTAGTAAACTTTCAAGTATATAATACAGTATTATTAACTATAGTCACCTGCTGTACAACAGATCCCCAGAACTTATTCATCCTCTTATAACTGGAAGTTGCACCCTTTGACCAACATCTCCCCATGTCCCCCCACCTCCCAGCCCCTAATAACCACCATTCTACTCTCCATGAGTTCATAAGCCTCATTTTTATCATCTGTGAGATTAACAGAGAACTCACAGGAATGATATAAGGATCAAATGAGATAATAAATATAAACTGTCAGTCACCTAGTAGGTATTCAATCAATATGTATTGATTGGCCCATTGACTAATAACCAGGTTTTGTTCAGCAATTCAGCACATTTGTTAATAAGCAATTTAGATAATAAAACTCCTATGAAATGCTGTGCTATAAAGGCAACTCTGTTGGAATTTCTCTCCAACTAAGGAGTTCCAAGTGTTCCACAAAATTAAAAGTATAAACAAAAGTAAGATTCCACAATGAAGAGAGACACCTATAGATTAACATTCTTCTGCGAACCCTTTTTACTATCCCTATTTAAAAAGTAGAGATTCTAAAGTACAAACGTAAAAAACATGCCCAAGGTCACCTCAGTAATTGAGGAATCTGAAACCAAAATCTAGTTTCATGTTGTACTCATTTATTCACATCTGCCTTACTTCCATACTAAGGCGTGGCTCTTTCTCTAAAAGCAGTTGCAAACTGAAACACAGAGTTCCTACCCAGCAGAGGAAGGATCCAGAAGAACTCATTTCAGATTCAGGCTCTGCCACATACCAACTCCATGAATCAGGCCAAAGTTTCCTCATCGATGGAATAGGGATGAAACTGCTTTCTCACAGGACTGCTAAGGATCCAATGATACAATGCATAGGAATGAGCCTACCAGAGAGCCAAGAACATAACAGGCACTCGGCAGATGTTGATGAATCTGGAGGTCATAAGATGCAGCAAAACAAAGTGTTGCTGCCCATTTCTTTGCAAGCACTTAAATACGGTGAGGAACGAAGGAATGACGGATGGACAGAAGGACGGAAGGATGGAAGGAAGGAGAGGAGGATAGGATATAAGGAGGGAAGGAGGGAGGAAGTTAGAGGGGATGGATGGGAAAGAAATGTAGGAAAAGAAGGGGGAGGGAAAATAAGAAAAGGAAATAAAAACACCTATCTTGGATGTTATCATTGCAATTATGTCGACAAAGAGCAAGGAAGCTTCAAAGTCACACACAGTCTTACAATTTTGATCCTGGATTACAAGGGTTAACTATGCCCTCCTGTTTTATTCCGTCTGCTAACAGTAACAGAAATTATGATTTCTTTTTTTTTTAATGTTTTATTTATTTCTAGGAGAGAGAGAGAGAGACAGCGTGAGCAGGGGAGGGTCAGAGAGAGAGGGAGTCACAGACTGAAACAGGCTCCAGGCTCTGAGCTGGCAGTCAGCACAGAGCCCGACGTGGGGCTCGAACCCACGAACCGCGAGATCATGACCTAAGCGAAAGTCGGACGCTTAACCGACTAAGCCACCCAGGCGCCCCCAGAAATTATGATTTCTAATCAAAAAATCAAAACATAGGATGGGATGGGTCATAAATAGATACTTTTCATCCATGTGTACTGGAAGAGTCGTTTTTCAAGCAATGGTCCATGGGAAAGACACCAGGACACAAAAAGCACATTGAGGTATGAGCAACAAAGTCACCTGCAAACCTGCAGACAACAGAGACTTGTCTTTGCTGTGATCCAGACCTTACAGTTGTGCAGATACCATCTGAGCTAAGCTTTAGCATAAACAACAAATCTGCATTCCTCTACTCCCAAAGAAGCATTTTATGAATGACCCATCTATTGCCTTTTAACCTCATCTTAGCATTTCTCTCCCCTTCCTTCTTCTGCTCAGTCCTCAGACTTATACCTGTAAGGTGCCTCAAGTTCCTGAGATGCGTGACTCGAGATCACTATCACGTTCATAGAACAGATCAAAGCAGAGGAAAGTAAGATCTGATGGAAATTATTTTCAAGAGAGAAAAATATGGGCACAGCCTGATTGTTATACTTTCTTTTTTGGCAGATGATAAATCTCATTTATAATAAGAATGCATTGTGAACACCAGAAAAATGATTACTACAGAAAGTGAAAAAGTTTAAGGGAACAATATGGAATTAGAAAAACCATCTAAAATCCATTTACCAAGGAGCACCTGGGTGGCTCAGTCATTTAAGTGTCTGACTTCAGCTCGGGTCATCTTGAAATTCGTGAGTTTGAGCCCTACATCAGGCTCTGTGATGATGGCTCGGAGCCGAGAGTCTGTTTCACATTCAGTGTCTGCCCCCTCTTTCTGCCCCTCCCCCACTCTATCTCAAAAAAAAAAAAAGATTAAAATCCATTTATCACAATCTATGTTTGGATAGAGCATATGATGTTTTATGTATCCAAAATGCCCTCTTTATGTCTAATACAGCACCATCCTTTTGCCCATAAGGCTGCAGATGCCCAGTCTTAGTGTTACTTCTGGGTCTCACAGTGGAGGACTGGGCACCATCACCATGAAACGTCACCAGTGCAATACATATGTCCAGTCTAAAAACAGGTTGCTGAAAACTATGCATCTGAGACAGACTGCCTGCCTTCCTGAACTCCAGCATACCTGAACACGGTAAAACAACCAAAAGCCAACAATGCAGGTAGTATACTTAAAAGAGAGTAAGCTACAGGCAATTCAGTTCAACTCAAGACCCACAGGCCCATTTCCACACATTCCTTTTGCCACAAAGTTGGCTGTTTTCATTGATAAGGAGTATCTGTTACCTTCAGACTCTGTGGAAGGAATGACTCAAACAATAATTGTGGTCACAGGGAAAATTCATAGAGTCACAGAATCTTAGATCAGGAAGGCGCCTTAGAAATATACAGAATTAGCATTTTTACAAACAAGAAAACAGAAGTTCAAAGACATTTAGAGGAAAAGTCCATGTTCAGCAAGCCATTAGCAAAGCCAAGAACTTTTTAAATTCATTCCTCTCAGCACATTGTTCTTTCTACCACTACAACACGCTTTATCAATAACCTGCTTGTTTTGGAAGTTTTAAGGTATTTCCTTTGCTAAGCCTGGCTGGGGGAATCACCACTACACTATTTCCAAGCTCACAACACTAAATACGCAGCTCCAAATTCAAATACGTGCCTCTTCCCTGTGTCTACAATAATCAATATCATTCCTATCTCAAAACAGAAATAAATAGCATCATTCTAAGCTATACCATCTTTTGCAATACAACAAATCACCAAACACCAAATACAGAAAATAAAACTGGGAATGTGTCAGACTTCACAGTAAGTGTTATTCATTTCCTCAGCACCTGTGTCCAAATGCCTAATTTCCTATGACCTAGACAACAGCCAAGCTTGTCAGTGCCAGTTGGCTGAAGTCACATATCCTTCCCACTTTTCTGCCTCACAGAGAGCAAAAATGTATCTCCTAACTTGGCTAATTCAACAGTTCATTCAAACCCAGAATGAAACTTTTCTTGGGAAATATAAATGATACTCCCATTATTAACATCTAGTTGTGTGACACGTTCTACTTCAAAAAGATGTTAAGAAGAATAAACAAACATAATAGCTATACTAAGAAAGAAAATCACAATTTCACTAAAGTTAAACCCCAGAAAACATTTTCATCAGAAAAGTTAAGAGTTTCTCACAAAATAAAACAAATAAATCAAAGATGAAGCCAAAGAATGAAATGAAGCTGGCCACTCACCTCCAAGGCTGGAGAGATAAAAACCAAGTCCCAAATGAAAACCAGAAGCCCTTCCATAAACTGGGAAACATAGAACATACCCATACCTAAACCTGAACTATTTCCTATTGACACATTCTAACCTGAAGATGGCCCCAGCGTCCAACTGAGGAAACACATTCTCCAGGATGTGAAACTCATCTTAGGAAACACTGAGTATTGAATCTTCTTTCCTGTACTGTTTGCTCTGGGGTGTAGGGGGAAAAAAGACTCTCACTTTTACCCAAATAACTAATCTCTCTGAAAAGCGTACTATACATTTGACTATATTGGTGTATTCGGTGACTCACAAAAAAATACTGTTTTAAAAGTTGGTAAATGCTACCCTTTAAGTATCAATGTAAAGGTAAAACACTATCAACCTTAACAATAAACTCAATCCTGAAAAATGCAGCTTTTCACCAGGCTGTGTAGAAACTCAGCCTTTACTGATCTCTGTTCTCTGTCTCCTCTTGTCTTGAGCCAAGCCTGCTTGTAGAACTCCTTTATAAATTAGCACTCCTGTGATTTTTTTCACTCCTTAGCCCATAAATGAATATGCCTGTTGATCACCAAAGAAGGGTATATTAAGTTTATATATCTTCCCTGAGCTTAAGACACCTCATGAGATCTTCATTACTAATGTTCAATTATACTGATGAGAATAAATTTAAAATAGTAACAATAACATTTGTGTGGCAGTTTACAGCTCACAAAGTGGTTTTTAAAGAAATTATATAGTTTAATTTAAATATGTCACATATTGGAAATCCACAGGCAAAAAAATGAATCTTTATCGAAACCTCAGATCTTACACAAAAATTAACTCAAAATGGATCATGGTCTTAAATATAAAATGTAAAACTACAAAAGTTTTTTCTTCAAGTGTTTTTTATTTAATTCCAGTTCATTAATATACAGTGTAATATTAGTTTCAGGTGTAGAATTTAGCAACTCATCACATACATATAACATCCAGTGCTCATCACAAGTACCCTCCTTAATACCCATCACCCATTTAACACCTCCTCTGCCCACCTCCCCTCCAGTAACCATCAGTTTGTTTTCTATAGTTAAGATTCTATTTCCTGGTTTGCCTCTCTTTTTCCTCCCTATGTTCACCTGTTTTGTTTCTTATATTCCACATATGAGTGAAATAATATGGTATTTGTCTTTCTCTGACTGACTTATTTCTCCCAGCATAATACTCTCTAGCTTGAAACACATCACTGCTAACAGCAAGATTTCATTCTTTTTTATGGCCAAGTAACATTCCATTGTGTCTGTGTATATATATATATATATATCCACATACACACACACACGTGTATATATATACCACCACATTTGGTCTTTCCACAGTTTGGCTATTGTTGACAATGCCACTATAAAACTGGAGTGCATATACACCTTTGAATCTGTATTTTTGTCTCCTTTGGGTAAATTGCTGGATTATAGGTAGTTCTATTTTTAACTTTTTGAGGAACTTCCATGCTGTGTTTCAGAGTGGCTGTACCAGTTTGCAATCCCAGCAACAGTACAAGAGGGTTTCCCTTTCTCCACATTCTCACCAATACCTGTTCTTTCTTGTGTTGTTAATTTTAGTCATCCTGGCCAGTGTGAGGTGGTATCTCAGTGTGGTATTGATTTGTATTTCCCTGATGATGAGTGATGTTGAGCACCTCTTCATGTGTTGGTTAGCCATCTGGATGTCTTCTTTGGAAAAATGACTATTTATGTCTTCTGCCCATTGTTTAACCGTATTATTTGGGTTTTGGGTGTTCAATTTTATAAGTCCTTTATAGATTTTGGATACTAACCCTTTATCAGACATGTCATTTGCAAAAATCTTCTCCCATTCCCAAGGCTGCCTTTTAGTTTTGTTGACTGTTTCCTTCACTGTGCAGAAGCTTTTTATCTTAATGAAGTCCCAACAGATTATTTTTGCTTTTGTTTCCCTCACCTCAGGAGACGTATCTAGTAAGAAGTTGCTACAGTGAAGGTCAAAGAGTTTACTGCCTGTGTTGCCTCTAGGACTTTGATGGTTTTCTGTCTCACATTTAGGTATTTCATCCATTTCATCATTATTTTTGTGTGTAGTGCAAGAAAGTGGTCCAGTTTCATTCACAAAGTGCTTTTAAATATATTTTGCCATTTGAGGCTCACAAGTCCCAAGTAAGATGGAAAAGGGAAATGGAAACAGAGCCTCAGAGGCTCATACTGCTATGAAGTGGCAGAAGTAGAACTCGAAGCTAGGTCTTCTGATTTCAAATACTATGTTCTTTTTACAGTGGCAAAAGAAACTCACGTATTGGTAAATTTTAAAACTTTATGTATAAATATATAAAAATATATAAGTATACATGTATGTATATATGTATATATGCATATGTGATAGATATGATATACATGTATAAATGTGCATTTATGTATATATGACACATATATACACACAGGCATAGGACAACCAGACAAGTAGATGTAAGGATAAGTAATTATCTTCTACAGAAACAACCACACATGAGAAAACAAAGAATAAGCAATTTTTAACAATGAGTGTGTGATATGATTCTGCAAAAAACAAAAAAAAAGGCATATGATGCTACAAGGGTAACTCCCGTGTCCAGGGATAATAATGGGGTCAGTACACTAAAGGGATTCAGCATATCCACCTGGGGCCAAAAACTCATTCCATGATACTGATACAGGGTCTGTAGCAGCATGCCGCTGGCAAGGTACAGTTAACGCAGATTCTTCAAGGACTCCATCCCACAGCCAAATCTCTAACTGAGTTTTACAAGGACCTCTTTGTCTTGGGCCCCCTCCCAACACATGGGAAACCTCAGAATGTCTCTTGTCACTGAGTGCAACTAAGCTGAGCCACTGGGTATTACAATGGCTCCCAAGGGTGGCCAGCCAGTTGAGCCAAGACATAGTTCCAGTATTTCTCAGTCCTGCAAACAACCTATACTTTGTACAAGCTTGTCTTTTATCTTTAATAAAGGATTAGGGGATATTTTTTCCCAATAATGCTTTAAAATCCAGATAATATGAGAAAACAAAGTAAGATCCAATAGAGGATAATTCCTTATTTTCTGCCCTTTATTTCCTACCACCCAGCCAATAAGGCAAACTGATACGTGAAACGATGTATCTATAGAGCAGAATATTTCTCTCTTTTAACCTGACAGGATCTTCAAGTATGTGTGCTAAGTAGAGAATTATTAAAGATTATCAGCTCCACAATATGCTAAACATGCATAAGTAAACAACTTTTAAAATTAAGAAAATATTGGGATGCCTGGATGGCTCAGTCAGTTAAGCATCCAGCTCTGGATTTCGGCTCAGGTCCTGACCTCAGGGTGGTGAGATCAATCTCCGTGTAGGCCTCTACACTGAGTGTGAAATCTGCTTGGGATTCTCTCTCTCTCTCTTTCCCCCTCTCAGCCCCTCCCCTGCTCACTCTGTCTCACTCTCTCAAAATAAATAAACTCTAGTTTTAAAAAATAAATAAAATAAAATTGGGAAAATATTAAGAAGACAGCACATACGATCAGTAAAAAACATCAAATCATATTTCAGTCTCTCCAACCTTCTTTTTTTGATGTTTTAAGCATTATGATTTAGTCTGATATATCTAAAAGTAACTAATGGTCCTAAAACAAAAATATATCCAACTCTGAATAAAAAAGAAATTCAAGGAGCCTAGACCTTTGCCATTTATCCAGACATTCTTACAACATAGAAATGCTGCATGTTACCAAAAGGTACAAATTGGAATTATAGGCTCACAGTTCATTAATCATTACACATGACGTAGGTCAACTGCTAATTATATCTATTGCAAAACACAAGTTAATATCTTTTCACATGTGCACTGAAATGCGTAATAAATCCAAAGAGAAAGGAGTACAAAGAAAACCCTAGAGAAGCCTCAACAGCAAAGGAATGAAGAAAGACTTTGATTTTCTGTTCCATTATTTATTCTGTATTATATTGCTCCTTATTCCATAGTTTGAACTAAAGAAATAAAAACACATTCAAATTTTATTTGTATGAGATACAGAAAGAAAATGAAAAAATGAAACAAATTTAAAAGATTTGGTTCAAGCAGGACCACTAAAGACCTGGAAAGTAACACTGAGTGATACAACGCTTTAGAAAAGAAAGAGTGGGCCGGTGCTGCCACAGATAAGCCTACTTCGACTTAAGGTAAGTGACATCATTAGGGCTTTCTCAAAGTGAGAAGGCGGAAGGGACTACTCACATTTCCTCTCCAATCAATGTCAAAGAATTATGAAAAGGGAATCAGTTACATGATTGCCTCGTTTCTTGAGAAAATCAAGGCCAAGTCCCTGAAAATCTCTTACATTGGTATTACAAAAGATCTGAGCACTCCAAACCAAAGGTAAAACAGCCCAGAGTCACCACATAAATACCTAGGGTTTGAAGCTCCAGGGTCTGACCTGCCCCCATAGAATCAAGAGATAATTACTCTCCATCTCTAAGTACAGAGATAGAGCAACAGTGTCTATGTGCTGGAGTCTCATGGAAAAGGAATCACACTCAAGAGAATCTGAAAGAAAGGCAGGTGTTGGGAGGAAAAGAGGAGCTTTCCCCCTTGCCACAGTCCATGACAGATCCAGAAATTGGGTTTTGCATTAAAATAAGGAAACTGACTCAGAAAGGAGTCAGCCTAAAATATTACCAGATGTAATAGAATAGGAGCTGAAGAATGCTCCAACACCCCCCCCCAAAAAAAGTCCCAACTGCTCAGCCAAACTGCCAATCATTCCAAATTACACCATGATGGCAAAGCTTCAGCTATCACCTCTAAAGAAGATGTCGTCTTGATACACCCTCTTGCACACCACCAACCATATAGTAAATTAATACGGATTCTGTGAAGGATAACCATGATGTTGTGTGGCAAAAGCTTACAGTTCTGCTCATGCTTTGACCCAGAAGTTCCACTTTTTAGAATTTATTCTGAGGAGAATAACCATGGATGTGCTCAACAATTTAACAACAGGAATGTTTAGTAAAGCACTACTTATGGTAACTGAAATGAGGAAGAACCCAAACCCCAAAACAGGAGAATGGTTAAGTGAATTATGGTACATCTGTACAACGGCCTTTAAAAATAATGCTGGGTTTGTTATAACTATATAACTATCTAGAAAGAAGTTCATGAGACACCGTTAGAAGAAAAAAGCAGATTATGAAGATAGTATTTATAGTACAATACAATTTTTATCAAAAATATGTGCTTTAATATGCAAATGTGGAGACTGTACCTAAAACATTAATGGCTATCTATAAATCCTAGGTAATTGTTATGTTTTTCTTTTTGCTTATCAATGCTAATTATATATCTCCTATATACATGTATATATGCTACTTTTGCAATAAGAGAAATATTTCTGAAGTAAAATAGATAATTCATAAATCTACATATACAACCATGATGCTCCTAAACTTTAGTCCTTTGCCTCCAATTATCACTCTCTACAGAAGTGAGCTCTGTTCCCCACTCCTATGGTTAAACTTACTCCGCCCAATTATCCATATCTAAAAATTTAAGGCCTGAATAAGCATACTTTGTAATTAGCACAATGCCTAAATGCTCAAAATTGTTCAAAGGTGAATAAACAGTCCCCCAAAAGCAACGAGCTGTAAGGAATATTTTCTAGAACATGATTGGATTTTTTGGAGGAAATAAAACTAACCATCCTTTTGACTAGTGCTTGTCATGTCTTAAATGTCTTAAATTAAACATGCTGTTTAAATATGGCATTTGTAACAGCTATGGGTTCCAGTCATTCTTTATGTGTCATCGGCTGAAGAAAGCCAACTACTTTTGAAGCAGCAAGTCCTAAAGTTTAAATTAAGAGAGCACATACAATGAGACAGAAATCAGTTCGGTAAGGAGTAATCTCTGTCTTTAGTCAGTCCTTAAATAGGTGGCATGTGTATCTTCTATAATTAATGGCAAAATCTCCCTCACAAGCAGTTTCCAGATGCCTTCCTTAAACTACAGCTAATCAGTCTCTGATTCATCATGTGTTCAGGAATGCTCTCCTAACAGGCACACTTGCTAGCTCACTGCAAAAGAAATATTACTACCCACTCCACTGTCATAAAAAAAATTTTTTTTTCAAACATGTTTAATCTCTTTCAAGGTCAGTTGTAGACATACACATTCCTCCTCTAGTCAGGTCCCACCCAATGTAAAAGCATCCAAACATGAACTTACATCAACTCACGATCTAATGTGATGAGTTTACCAAAGTCGCCAACCATCTAAATCACATGCCAAGGGAAATACAATGAACAGGCCACTCTAGAGTAAAGATGCATTTCAAACCAGTCAGAGAATCTATTCCACTGCACCACTAGACAGCTTTACAGAGGAAACCTTTCCTAAGTAGAGAATTTGCTTCTCCCTTAATCTCATAGAAATCTTAGTGCTATTTAACTTAATTTTTCCAAATGATCCACCTGGTTCCAGAAAGACTTAATGATAATTACTAATACACTTCTGGTTTTGGGGAACATGGAAACTATTTCCAGAAATTTCTGCCAGGTTAAATTCTCCTTTATATCCACTGTGCAACTGAGGACTTTTTCCTTGGAATTTTTTTATCATGTACTCCAAAACCAATTGTGTAATAATTACCTCACCCTTCACTGATTCATGGAAGCTCATCCTTCCGGCTGGTTCACAGTAAAAGGAAAGCTCATATAGAGAATGCTTTCAGTACAAGGACTCAGACCTTAAGAGTAACAGGGGTATGTATGTCTGGGTTATAACGGATGCCCAAAAGTTCAAAACATGTAAGGTGGAAAGAAAAGTTAGTGACTCCCAATGTAAGAACTAAAAGAACTGTCTACGACCCTGAAGATACCCTATTCAATGGACTTCACAGAAGGAGGTTTTCACATCATACCAGTAGTCCATGGACTCATGGAGCCAGCTCAGTGGAACTTGGGGAACCTGACTGGTCTCTAATCAAGATGCTGTTAAGGATGCCTTTCATTGTCTTACATAATGGCCTCTTTATTTCCTTCTGGGTTCTGTGTTGGTGATACTTTTGCTTCTCCTAAATATGTGATTTGTTTTTAATTCATCATTTCTATAAATTGAGTAGGTAATCAAGTTTTATATTTTTCTCTGGCTGGTAGAAAACTTAAAAACAAGGGGTACTTGGCTGGCTCAGTCAGTTGAGCATCTGACTCTTGATGTCTGCTCAGGTCATGATCTCACAGTTCACAGGATTGAGCCCCACATTGGGCTCATTGCTGACAGCCAGAGCCTGCTAGGGATTCTCTCCCCCTCTCTCTTTGCCCCTCCACCACTCACATGTACATGTGAGCATGCTCTCTCTCTCAAAATAAAGAAATCTTTTTTTAAAAATGTAAGTAAGGCCCACATATACCACATGACCATGACTGCTCAATGATTGATATTTGTTCTTCTTGACTCCACTTAAGTCTCTGTCATTTTTTCCCTCTCATTTCCCATTTACTTATTACTTATTTTGTATTCTTTTAGTTTTTTTTAATAACTATACATCACCTTGGTTCTTTTTGGTAACAAGGTGGAGTTCAAATAAGTCAATTCAGGAAGTTATTAGACCTTCTGAAAGTTACTGGCTCAATTCAATACACATCCTATACAGTACAGCAGCCTTTGGGAAATCAAGAAGAAACACACCATCATGAACATTATAGTCATGCATGAACTTGAATAGATAACCAGAAAATTTTCATATTCCCATGCAATCCACATTTAAAGCACAGTTCTCAGTTCACCTAAATTACATTTTATGGAGCACTAGAAAACACTGTATTTTATATTAGAGGAATAGCACAAGCAATTCACGTTTTACTATAAGAAACATGAAAATCTGTAGAAACATTAAGTCCTCAATTATAGAAAATCTATATTTAGCCCCTAGTTAGTTCTGGGTAACTAACACCTGAACGTAACAAAAAATGAGCTAAAAGAAAATTTTACTCCCATCTTTACCTTCATCCCTTCTCAACTAGTTTTTGAGATGTGATTATAAACTCAAAATCACATACCACATATTTAATTCACCAGAAAAGCACTGCATTTCCATCTAATTACATCTAAATTAGATCATGTTATACCTATAATTTCAGGTTTTATAATTATAAAGGAGACTACCACTAATGAGTTGAAAAGGAGATAAACTGAAAAGTTTGTTTTCTTTCCACTAGTCTCTCCCTTTGAGTCATGAAAAAGTTTCTGCTACCTTTTAAAAGCTGAGTTCTCTAACACTGTCTCCCTCTCTCAGAAATATAAAAACATTAAAAAAAAGTTGAGTTCTTCACCATATCTAACCTGATTATGACTTCTCATTTATTCAAATAGACTGATGTTTCTTACAAAATGGTTATGTGCTTTTGGCATAACATCAATAATATGCCATTAAATTTAGAGCTTTGATTCAGTCTAACCAAGACTTCTTTGGTGTCTCCATTTCCATGCAAAATTAGTGTTAAGCATTTTTATAAACTTCAATCTGATTCGTATTATTTTCCACAATGCAACATTTATGACAAATACTTCAAGATCAAGCACTAGCATATGCATGAAGAGGCTTTCAGATACTGCTTGGGTTTACATTTTCTCCCAAGATTTTCCCCAGAGTCAATAAATATGATCTTGGGAATCAAGTAATTCCAGCAGTTCAGCTTTGAGAATTTCTCTCTCACATAACACATCAAATCACCTGATCAGTTTGCAGAAAATGAGAAATCTAACCTCAACTCCTTCCTCAAGTGACCTCATAATTTCTCTTGAAATACTGAAGACCCAGAAACCCAGTCATATGTGCTAAGCAATTACAGAAGCGATTTATTTATTAAACATTAATCTCCTTGTCATGCAGAGTACCCAGAAAATCCCTAATGCACTTTTGCACTGAAACTTCACTGGAAACACATTTTTCTAAGTCTCCAAAGATCTTCCCCTTAACAAATCTGATAGGTCTTTCTCAAGTTTTCAATCCCCTTGACCTCTATGCTTCACTTAGCAGTGTTGAAATTCTCTCCTCGCATGGTTTCCCTGGATGTTCTCTGTGTTCCTCTACTACCTCTTTGTCTAATTTGCTGACTGTTCTTTTTGTCTGCCTCCACTGCCTTGGCTGGCAACAGTTCTAAGGTTCAGAACTTGGCTTTCTGCATTTTCCCTCAGTATTCACCACTATGAACCGTACACCAGCAGCATGACTGCACCTTGCAGAGATACCTCAAAACTCACTGATTAGGGCTTAACCTCTCAAATTGTGATTCCACCTCCAGTTACTGACCGGTCATCTCAAGCTATGACCCCTGACACCTGAAATGTAACATCTCAGAAATGGAGCTCATTTCTTCCCTAGCTCAACAGACTCCCAACACCCCACACTAAACCCTCATCACCTTATGCCTGAGTTACAAACTCTAGCACTCTTCCCACCTCTAGTTCTACCATTCCAACCCATCATGTATACTGCTGCCATTTTCATCACAAAGGATGTATTCAGAACCAATGACATGTTCCTACTGTCCACTGCATTAAATCAGTAATAAAATCCATCACAAATTATCAATAGTCATGGAAGTTTCACCTTGACCAACCCAGCATGTTTAAGAACCAAGATTCATGGCTTGCTTATTGGCATTTCCAGATCTATGTCCTCACTCATATCTTTCTTCATACCCGAAATGCCACCCTCCCCTCTGTTTGCCAATGTATGTCTCTCTTCCTTCATTGTCTAGTTCAAAATTCAGCTCATTCTTCAGTTAGCCCCATATCTTTTACCACCTCTCCTCTACTCACTTGATACTTTGATATTCAATTCACACTATGTTCTTTGCATTTATTAATATGCTACTTGGCAAGTGCTCTCAACTTGTGTCATATGTACACATTATCTTTATCCCTGCTAGATTATAAAACTCTTCGGAAGCAGAGAATCTCTCTTATTTATAATAACATTTTGGTGCTTATATAAAAACATTTCAAACAGTTTGGTACGCTATACTGTATAGTACCAGCAAGTACCCACTAACTAGTTATTAATTAATATATAGTGTCATTGTTGGTCAATGTCATAATCCTCTATGCAAGTCCTGTAACTCTAAGAAACACTATGCATCCAATACACATTTCAACCAGTGGTATAAAGAGATACAATTTCCTTCAATAAAAAGTTTTAAATATTCCATTATAGAATTTTTCTCTCTTCAAATTAGTTTTCTTTCTTTCCTCATGTTTTCCACATTAGCTCATCCACTTGCAAGAAAGCAAAGGACTAGTTTCTTCCCTAACCCAATTGCTCACTCCTGCCTGTACTGGAATCCCGGCTCCCCTACCTGCCCTGCTCAATGCTCCCCTCAAAGGCATAAGCAAGCATATTCCCAAGATCGGCCTAGGCCTCTGTTGAAGTCCCTGAAGTTTGAGAACATAGAACATAATTCCACCAGCCACCCAGAAGTCAGGCAGCAGCCTGCATTTGACTGAAAGATACAAAAGGTCATACCTATTTTGCTGTCAGTCATTCAAAGGAGAAAAAAGAATCAGAACTTTTTCTTACTCATAGGACAGAGGAAAAAAAGCGGTATACCCTGTGTAACATTTCCATGGAGATTTTTTTTTTTAATGTTTTATTTATTTCTGGGAGAGAGAGAGAGAGACAGCATGAGCAGGGGAGGGTCAGAGAGAGAGGGAGTCACAGACTGAAACAGGCTCCAGGCTCTGAGCTGGCAGTCAGCACAGAGCCCGATGCGGGGCCTGAACCCATGAACCGCGAGATCATAACCTAAGCGAAAGTCGGACACTTAACCGACTAAGCCACCCAGGAGCCCCTCCATGGAGACTTTTTAATGGATAAATAACTGAACTACACAGGATGTCTCAAGTGAGGATACTGGCCTGATGGCTCAAGATGCCCTCTAAAGCTCCTATAGAGGCCCTGCCCTGCATCTTCTCTCCTGACCTCTTGTTTTTAAGCCACAGCATCAAGAGCTGCATGGACTGTCTCCATCAGAAAGCAAGACCTCCGACATTTCCAATGACTCTCCCTGAAAGAAAAACATTTAGAAAACACCAGCCTTAACTGATGTATCCCAGATCTTCCACTCATGGCTTTCAATTAGGGCATCATGCAAGAAACAATGCATTCAAATAAGACTCTTTCTGAATGCTGCTTCTTTATGGCACCATCTCCTAGACTATCAAAACCAAAAGGTAATAATATGCTATGATTAATTATTAAAAGCCAGATGGATATGGGCAGTTGATAAATGCACTTTGATAGATAGAGAATTAAAAGATATCAGGACAACATATCAGATCCTGCGGATTTCCGTCACCATCAAGAACAGGTAATACAAGTTATACATGATAAATGCTTGACTTGAGATTAAAAAAAAAAAAAAGATGCTTCAATTCATTTGTTCACACTGAATCTTGGTGACATTCAGCAAATAGAAAATACTTTGTTCTGGCCCATAGTTCAATCAGAATAGGATTCAGGACAAAAAAAAAAAAAATAAGCATTTTGTTTATTTCTTCTGTGTTGTGTTACCACCCAAACTACCAAAACCAAAATTTTTAGTTTCAAACTTTGATAAAGAAACCCAGGATAGGGGCATCTGGGTGGCTCAGTTGGTTGTCCGACTTTAGCTCAGATCATGATCTCATGGTTCATGAGTTTGAGCTCTGCATTGGGATCACTAATGTCTGCAGAGAGCCTACTTAGGATTCCTTCTCCTCCTCTTTCTCTGCCCCTCCCCTGCTCATGCTTTCTCTTCCAAAAATAAATAAACAAAGGAGGAGGAAGAAGAAGAGGAGAAAGAAAAGAAACCCAGAGAGGAGAGGAGGAGGAGGAGGAGGAGGAGGAGGAGCAGGAGAAAGAAAAGAAACCCAGGAGAGGAGCACCTGGGTGGCTCAGTCAGTTAAAGGTCTGACTCTTGATTCTGGCTCAGGTCATGATCTCACAGTCCATGAGTTCAAGCCCCACATCAGACTCTGTGCTGGCAGTGAGGATCCTCCTTGGGATTTTCTCTCTCTCTCTCTCTCTCTCTCTCTATCTACTCCTTCCCCGCTCACTCACTCCCTCTAAAAACAGGATAAATACATCAGTGGAAGTTTTCTCTCAATTGGAAGAAAGCACTAGCACAACACAAGACGTAACTGATGAAAGCAAACTTCTGATTTAAAACACAAAGGCCATCTTGTACATTGAAGATATAGAGACAATCATTGCTAAAGGCATAAGTATGAAGGGTCAAATACCAGTTGGTATTAGTAATGGACATATGATCCCATAAATGAAAGACTGACTGACACTCAAAAGCCTATAAAAACAGGACAACCCCATTGCTTCTTCAAGAATGGCTAACATTATCAGAATGAATGCAGACCACGACTTATGCCTTTGTCACCTTTTGTACTTTGAGTGATAGAAGACTATAAAATATTATTTTTATCAAATTTTCTAAAAATGTACAATTTCCTTTTACTTGGTTTTAATTTTTATACTTTGAATGCCTCCTTTCTTTCTAATTAGATCTCCTTTTCTGTTTCTTTCAAGGGTGAATTATAGTGTGATTTTGTATAATGTATACTGGCAACTTATTGTAACATGCTCTGGTAACTTGCCTGGAAATACTACCACTCATCCTTCTGAGAACAGAGACATCTAATTAGAAGACTATAATCAACCCAGGCAATCTGCCTTCACACTACCCAGGGTAAGAGCATGAACTTTGGTGTCAGACAAACCTAGCTCGAATCTTGGCTCTGCTATTTACTAAGGGCGTGACCTCAACAAGTTACTGTTACTTAACCTCATCAAGAGGCAACTCATAAAAAAAAAAGAAAAAAGAAAAAGGTCATGATAATACAAATAATACTATTTATTTCACAGTGTTCTTACTAATAATTGAAGAGAAAATAAACAGAATATACATCACGGTCCCTAGCACATAATAAACTCCTGCGTGATTTTAAAGTATAAGTAATATAAACTAGAGCATCACTTCTACCATTTGTTCACAACCTTAAACTTTCTACTTCATAAAAGGTAAATAACAATGCTAACAGCACAAGATTGTTATAAAGATCAATTGAGACCGTGTCAGTGAAAATATTGCTTTGGTATAGCTATGCACAAATGCAAAGTGATATATTCTGTTCAACTTAATAAACTGGGTGTTTTCCAAATGCTGCAACTAAAGGCAACATATAATGTTTGCCCTGACTTTACACAAGGTTATAGAAACTGCTGGTGATGATGCCATTTGGTTAGTATTTCTGTATCTCAATATAGCACAAGTAGAGACATATGCCAGAGGGAAAATACAAGTCTCCAAAGCAAATGATCCTTTGACAATACAATATAAAAACTCCACCAGCTGCCAAGCAAGAAAGCATCATTTTACACATCCAATGCTTTTCAATGTTTGGTCTTCTGACCACTTGCAAGAGGATCTGCACAGAGTGCTTTTATAAGACGCTTCTTCTGAGCAACACCCCAACTTAGTCAAAATCTCTGGGAGTGAGGCCAAAAATCTGAATTTTTAGCAAGATATCCAAGTGGTTTGATGTCCAGTCAAGTTTGAGAACTTCTGTTTCAAAGTTCTGTTATGAAAAATCATAATAAACATGGCTAGCACTTGTCATTATAGAAAACTGTTTATCAAAAAACAGAGTAGGAATAGATCTCACCACAAAATTTTAATCTAAGTACAAATTCTGAAATGGACAGAGTAGACAAAGTTCAAAAAAATCAAGATTTGGGTGCCTGTATGGCTTAGTCAATTAAGCATCAGACTCTTGGTTTCAGCTCAGGTCATGATCTCACAATTTTTGAGGTTGAGCCCCGCGTTAGAGGCAGAGCCTGCTTGGGATTCTGTCTCCCTCTCTCTCTCTGCCCCTCCCCCACTTGCACTGTCTCTCTCAAAATAAATAAATACATAAACTTAAAAAATCAAGGTTTAACTTTTCCTTTAAATACACCTTTTCAACGACATCTCATAATTTAATATAAGAATCGTTTTACACCTGGTCATCATTAAACAGTCGGGCTTCTCTAGTGCTCCAGATATTGACTTTGCTTCCCTTAACACTTGTGCACTGGTTCATGCCAACCATTTAAGCAAGAGCTGAAAATCAGCATACTTCAAGTTCCAAAGCTTCATCAAGCCCCAGCCTTCACTGAACTTGCCTGAAATATAACCACCCATCTTTTGAGGCGAGAGACATCTAATGAGAGGATTATAATCAACACAGGCAATCTGCCTTGACACTCTCCAGGTGAGCCTGTGGGGAGTATCTCCACCCAGAACACTGCTGACAGCGCTCAGCCACGCTCACACCAGTTCCTTCAGCCCAAAACATTACCAGGAGCCAGCATGGGTTCCCAGAGAATGTGTTATGATGCCAAAACTGGCTCATTTCATTTTCCAATTAAATGATGGCATCATTTTTAAAATTTTTTTAATGTCTGTTTATTTTTGAGAGAGACAGAGACAGAGTGCCGGTGGGGGCGGGGTGGGGTGGGGTGGTGGCAAGAGAGAGGGAGACACAGAATCTGAAGCAGGCTCCAGGCTCTGAGTTGTAAATGACTGCATCACTTACCTTGACTTAAGCAAATATCTAATCCTAGCCCCTAACTAACTTAGTGGTTCTCTGTGGCCATTCTCTGAGGCAGTGCTTAATACTGTGGCCCATCATGGAGCACATAGAGAATGACATTTGGATGTCACACTGAAGTATAAAGATGAAGCTACTTGACACCTGCATCCACTGAGCCCCTGTCTGGCTACCTAAGAACTGCAGAGATCAATTTCTGAGCACATCTGTAATTTATTGCTGCAGGACAACAGTTGAGAAATACAATCCAAGGAATATCACTCCATAACTAAACAATAGCCTAATCAGATTCCTCACTGAGAATACCAGTCTGTAAAACAATGGGTAAGAGAAGTAGACTGCTACCCAAAGTGACAAAAACAGGAAATACTAGAAAATCAGAGGGGACCAGGAGATAGTGAGAAACTGGAAATAAGAAGAAAACCCGAAGTATAAGAATACAGAAATATACAAGAAAAGAATGGAGATCGAAACCACTGATAGGAGCAAAGGGGTTCCAAGGCGAGGACATACAAGTGAGTCATCACCTTAGTTTAAAGGCAAAGGATCAGAAAGATGTAAACACAAAGAGAGCTGACTGATGAACCATGACCAGCTTGGAGAAGTATGCACTATTCTATTTGACATTGTTAGCAATGACTTGGAAGAAGACAGATAGAGCAAGCTTATAAAAACATCAAGCCACCCAAAGCTAAGAGATTTTACAATTCCTTCTTATTTTCAAGATCTATCATATGGTGAAAGGAAAAAGGATTGGTAAGGGCACAATCTTAAGAAAATGGTATTAAGGGCACAATTAAGACCAAAGGGTCAAAATCACAGGATGGCTGACTGCTATCCAATGTAATGAAAGGCATTTTAACAATTAAAACTGTCCACAAATGGAATGGACCACAGTCCAAGCAATGAGCTCTCTGGCCCTCAGAGTGTGAATTATGGTCAGTTGGAAAAATTGTAGCAAGGATTTCTGCTTTGATGAGAGAGAGAATAGCTGGCCTTTAAATTCTTTGTGCTCAAATTCTTTGAAAATTATTTTGGTAGAAACCAAGTTTTCCTACCATTAAAGGAGTAGTAATGAATCTGGCATGGAGTATAACATCTAAAACGATCCCAGTCTAAATTACAAGTAGAAGCCCTTTATTTCCATTCTGGGAAATATAACTGATAGAGGCTTATTTTTACCTATGACATCATACTAGTACTAGCATTACTCCTATTACCCTTATCACTGTGGGTTAAGTTTCCAACAGAAGTTTATAGATTTTATTAGTCAAGACAAAGAAAAAAAATGGCTCTATTCCTGAAAGCTCAGTACTGAGAACATTCTGAGATTGTTCACTCTCCTCCTTTAGCATAAATAAGTAAAAGAAGGAGGGGCCTGCAGCAAAGGGACTATAAAAAGCTCACTTGGGTCTGAAAAGATGACACCGTGGACCAGCGTGGGATCAGCTTACACTGAACTCTGCACGGAAGTTCCCTCTGGAACGCATACAAAACCAGTGGAAATTCTGTAGAAGAAAAGTAATCAAAGTTTCATACCCAATCTGATTTCTGTAAATAGCAATAAACTCTTAATGGGTGTAATCTGCTGACCGACAGCCATGAATCTTAAGAAAGTGAGGATCATATAGCAATAATGTTGACCCAACAGCCACTCCCCGCAACAGCCTAACATTTCCTTCCCTGGAAATTAGGGTAATGAGGCCATGGACTTGCACGTATGAGACGAGAGTGGCCTTCACATCAAGATCCTGCCAAGATTCTGCTGCCTTCCCACATGCAAAGGCCAAGACATTCAAAGCAACTGAGGCAGAACTAGTTAGGTTCAGTGTGACCGATGAAAAGAAAGAGCAGCTCCTTCTGTGAGTCAAATGTCAGGACTGCACACATTTCAGCTACTGAAGACACTCTGTACCCAGATCGTCATCTTGTTCCAGGAGACATCACCATAAAAGGGCACCCAAAGATCAAAGATGGAAATGGGGTTTTCATCAAAAGGCTTCCCATGACAATGAAAAAGAATTAAGGACCAGGGGAGGAGGAAGAGAGAGGATGAAGGTTCCAAGGATATTAAAGAAATAGAAAACACATCAACAGAGCCATGGTCATTGTTTGTTGCTGAACACAGGCAGATAAATAGTTTTTAGGTTGTCATAAAAGACAAAGAGTGGCATACATTTTTGGAAATGCATCACAGGACATTTGGTAGGTATTTTCATAACAAAATCTTGCTCATCAGATTTATAAATCGAGTCTATTAGAACTTAACTTAAATGTGATGGTGTCTTTTTCTTTGCCTATTTGAAAAATCCAGTAACTGTTCGTGGCTGTTTCAGTCCTTACTACCGATTGGCATGGTTCTGGTCTACTTAAAATCAGCTTTAGGGCTGCCTTTTTTCCTAATGCAGCTACCTGTCTGTTTGCCATCTACTACAATACACTGGCCAAATGGCTTATTTTCTGGTTTTCCGCAGAGCCCACTTGTAACTCTCCCAGGCCACAGCTTTTTCTTTCCTAAGAATTCAGATCACTTTTCCATTACTTTTCTGTTATAGCCCCAAACCAAATTTTTCATGGATTTATGACAGACTTTATTAAAAAGCTACTCTTTTGCAGAATTTGTACAACGAAGCAAGAACTGATGCTGCAATGTAAGAAATCAAAGAATAAAATACCATGCATCATGCAGTAACCTCATTCACAAAATTAAAGGAAAACAAAAAAAAAAGAGAGAAAATAAGTCAAATGTCCCTTGCTATTAATCCTGTTAATCTCTAATGTTGTGTAGTGTTCAAGACAAATCAACAGATTACATTTCATTGTCAATACTAAGATATTTCTAATGAGTTGTCAATTCCAAGAGGACATACAATATTTAATGTGGCAAAGATTTTTAAAAAGAATTTGTCAATTAATCCACTGTGGCATTAGATACATGTAAACATTTAATAAAATACATATTTTCTATATCACAGGGGACATTTCCAAAGCAAATTATAGTTTTAAAAATGCTCTACTGAATACCAATTACCATTTCTCATACAAAGATTTTACATTGTAATCAACAAGAGAAAATGACAATAATAACACAGTCCATTTTATAAAGAAATTTCACAGAACTATGAAATATGAATCTGCAAGAGATCAGGTAGGGATGAAGCCCCTATTTCAAAAAGAAGAAAACTGGGTCTCATATTGATGATCCAAGTTTCAGAAAGCTGAAAAACCACTTATTATAGGTCTGGCATTTAATCCAGGCCTCCTGATGCCCACCCTAGTGCTCTTTCTTCTACATTATGTTCCCCTCAAAACAAAATTCCAGTGCACGGTATTAAATATGAAGTTGGAGGGGCACTTGGGTGGCTCAGTCGGCTAGGCGTCCGACTTCAGCTCAGGTCATGATCTCATGGTTTGTGGGTTTGAGCCCCGCATCAGGCTCTGTGCTGACTGCTAGCTCAGAGCCTGGAGTCTGTCTTCCAATTCTGTATCTCCCTCTCTCTCTGACCCTCCCCTGCTCATACTGTCTCTATCTCTCTCTCAGAAATAAATAAAACATTAAATAAATCAATAAATAAGAAGTTGAACTCCAATACCACCTTGCAGACCTTGAGTAGGGCCTTGAACTGTGACCCCAGGCCCACTGCAGGATCCTCAGTGCCGCACACAAGCTGTAGCGTCTGCTTTGCCATTGGCATCTACTGTCCAACTCTCTACCAAGTATAATGCATTCAAGTAGTAATCATGAAATAAAATTTAGGGTAAGAGTCCTTTAGATTTCTGCTCTAACTGATACCTGCTAACCCTCATTTATTTAAATATTCAGCAGCCCCCCCCTAAAAAAAGTATCAAATTTATGTTAACATTTTCCTTTTTATTTCTTTGCAGTGACCACTTCTCTGCAGGAGATACTGTCTAATATGAAAAAGTACACAACATAACAAGATAATAATTGTTATTTAGAAAAAAATTAATTTTAAAAACAAACTTTGACCTAAATCTCACGCTTTATATGCAAAATGTGACTCAAATAAATTTTAGATTTAAACTTTTTTAAACTTTAAGCTTTTTTAAACTATAGATAACAACGAAAGGAAAAATCTGGACTAGGGCTTAGCAAAGAGTTTTTAGATATGACTTAAAAACTACAATTCATGAAAGAGAAAAGTAATTGACAAATTGGACTTCATTAAAACTTAAAACTTTTGCTCTGTGAAAGACCCTGTTAAGAGAATGAAAATATTTTGGAGAGTATATTTGCCAATAACATATCTGACAAAGAACTCATATCTAGAATATATACATAACTCTCAAAAACTGAACAGTAAAAAAATAAAATAAACAATCCAATAAAAATGGGCAAAATATACAAAGAGACATTTCACCAAATAGGGTATACAAAGAGCAAACAAAAACATGAAAAGATCTTCTACACAATCAGCCATTAGGAAAATGCCAGTCAAGATTATCCCTATACAAGTAGGAGGACAGCTAAAATAAAAAGCATTCTCACCCATTAAGATACTGGTGAGGATGCAAAGAAGGAGGATGGCTCACATGTTGCTGTAGGTATGACCACTCTGAAAATAGTTGGGCTGTTTCTTAAAAAAAACTAAACAGGCCCCCTGGGTGGCTCAGTCAGTTAAGCAACTGACTCTTTATCTCAGCTGAGGTCTTGATCTCAGGGTTGTGAGTTCAAGTCCCACATTGGGTTCCATGCTGGATGCACAGCCTACTTAAAAACGATGATGACAAAAACTAAACATACATTTACTATACAGCTGAACAACTTCACTCCTGGACATTTATGTCAGAGAAATGAAATGATGGCCATTCCAAAGAGCCTGTATGTGATTTTCACAGCAGCTTTATTTGTAATAATCTCAAAATGGAAACGGCCAAAATGTCTCTTTATAGGTAAACAGGTGAACTGTGGTACACCCATGCCATAGTTTTTTACTCAACAAGAAAAAACACACTATTTGCAACAACTTAGATGGATCTCAAGATCATTACATTCGATTGAAAAGAAGCCAATCTCAAAAGTTCAGATTGTATACTGTATGATTCATTTATATAACATTCATGAAATGACAAAATTATAGAAATGGAAAACAGATAAGAAGGTGCCTAGGGTTAAGGAGGATGTAACTAGTTAAGGGTGTAACTAGAAAGAAGAAGCTACAGGAAGGTATTTAGGGTAATGGAACTCTTCTGTATCTCGACTGTGGTGGTGGTGATGACCATTTAAACAGGGGTGATAAAGTGACATGTAGCTATACACACATACTGTACCATAGCAATGTCAATTTCCTGACTTTGATATTACACTCCAATTATGTAAGATGTAACCATGGCGGAAAATCAGTGAAGGGTACATGGGATCTCTCTGTACTCTCTCTTGCAACTTCATGTGTATTTGTAATTTTTTTCAAAATAAAACTTTAAAAAAAACTGTATTATTCTAGGTTTCCCTGCCACAGGATTATTCCAGACTGACTGCCACATTCCCTGACCTTGGAAAGGTCTCCTACCTAGACTCAGAGGTCACTCCATCACTAACTACCTTGGAAGGTCTAGTTCCACCACATATGCTTGCATTTTGCTTTTCCAGTGTCTCTTAGCTCCAGAAGAGTTTGGCAGCCACGATCTCATGGATTTGATCCTCGATCTCATTTAGAGGCATGGCTTCAGAAAGAGGAAAAATCTTTCCACTCTTCTAAAGTTGTAATGTTGGCAGAAGATGGCTACTGCTGTGGTAAATTCAAGTCATTAGGTCAGGAGCTGCTGCCCAATGCAGGAAGGAAACATGGTGTGGGAGGGAAAACATGCATCTGCGGGCTAGAGGCCTAGGTTAACTCTTTGGGCCACCTCAGCTGAATCATTCTTCCTCAATCATCTGCTATGTCACATGTGCAGGCTGAACTATGGAGTTGATGCCATGTCGGCTTGCTGTGCATTACTACTGCTCTTGAAGCACTATGAGACAAAGGAGAGCTAAATATCTGAGAAAAACCTTACTATCTTGAAACTTTGAAAGGCAGAAAATCAGTTCTAAAATGTACCCTTCACCTAATCATCACTCCCTGTCAGCATTATTTCAGGGAAAATTCTGACAGCCAGTTTGAATAAGTCCCAGATGAAAGGAAAACATTTCAGGAAGTACTGTAGAAAGAAAAGTGACAAGACTTTTCAAGGCTCTGTGCCAACTATATCTCCAGTTTAAATGACCGTTTGCTCAAGACAGAATTGTTCCTTGGGAGAAAAAAAAAAACTGCCTTCTGTTATTTGGACTTATCTTCCTTATTCACTTGATTCATTCATATATTCACTTTGGTGACAGCTCAGGGAGACTCAGAAAAGGCTGTACAGCCACTGGCAACCATTAAAGTCAAGGCGTTTCCTGTGCCTGCGTCCTTCGGGGCCACTCCTGCTGTTTCTGTGAAAGAATTTAAAAGAATTTTTTCAATCAAGGAAGGAAGCAAAAGATCTCAGGCCTCTGAATGAGCTGAGGACATTTCTCCAAAGGAATCAATGAAAGACAATAAAGGGTCATTTGGCCCTAAGGGCCACCCTGGAATAAAAAAACAGAATCTCTAGCAACCTACTTTGGACTTTTTGTTTTATTTCTTTCCTCTCTGTTTTATTTGTGACTATCTGGAAAAAAAAGCACTTTTCTGGAACCTTTTTCTTTTTTTTTTTTTAACTCATTCATCTAGTTTTCATATAACCTACTCTACAGTAGAATAAGGGACCTGAAGAAAATTTAGTGAGTACCTATACCAAGCCCTCATTCCACAGATCAGTAAACTAAAGCCCCAAAACACCAATAAAGTGCCCAATGTCAAAGAGCTGGTAAGGGGCACACTGGACCACAAGTCTCCTGTACCAGCTCTGTGCTCTCTCTGCTCTACCTCAGACCTCCCTCTTCTCTTTTAGGCTGTAAAAAAATTCTAGCATTTTCTAGCATCTCAAACTCCTCCAAAGATACTAACTGAATACAGGAACTTAAATTCTGACACCTAAATTACTCAGGAATATCCTAATTGGTGACCCCCATTCCTTCCCAAACTGGTGTAATTCTTCATGTGTAATTCCATCTGTGTGGACTCAGAACATAGATTACCCCTTTTTTTTTCTTCTTTTTTTCTTCTTTTTTGTTGTTGCTCTTATAGAAAGGCAGACTGCCACATTCAGTGCCTCAGTTGGATGTGTCTAGAGTCTTAGAAGCCTGACTCCCCTACGTTCTACTACAAATGGATCTTGAGAGCTTGTTTGGAGGTTCTAGCAGGGGAGCACAGCTACTCCTATACCCTTGACAGAAGAACGGTCCTCCTCTATTGGGGAAGGTCGTCCTCTTCGACTGAGCACATAGCTTCATGAGGGACATACATGGAGCAGTGAGGGAGGAAGGGGACACCCGCCTAGACAGCCACCTCAGCCAAATCAACCCTGGCAATCAATGGGGTGACAGATGTCACAGCCAGATCACCCTTACATCCGATTACCCCATTTTTATGGACAATCTTATATGGTACATATTTACTGAAAGTGTTTTTTTTTAATGTTTGTCTACTTTGGAGAGAGAGAGACAGAGCATGACTGGGGAGGGGCGGAGAGAAGGAGACACAGAATCTGAAGCAGGCTCCAGGCTCTGAGATGTCAGCACAGAGCCCAACGCAGGACTCAAACTCATGAGATCATAACCTGAGCCAAAGTTAGACGCTTAACCAACTGAGCCACCCAGCCACCCCTGAAAGTATATAATATGCCAGTCTTAAGCAAAGTGCTTACCTCATTTAATCAGCACAACAACTATGAGTTAGGTAGCATTATCCCCATATTTCAGATGAGAAAACAGACACTTCGAGAAACCAGTAAACTGGCTAAAGGCTACAAATACACTCCAAGTCAATCTGATTTCAGGATCCAACGCTTAACCAGCATGCTTCTCAGACCTGAAGACTTCTTAATCTCAATCTTAATCCCTTAGCTATTCCTTCAAAATGTTATTCTAATGTTTTCTTTATTAATGTACACATTTAGAATTCTCAATCCAATGCTCAACTGAAGCAGTAGGTGAACTTTAGGCCAAAGTATGCTACTATCAGTACTTAAAATGATGCACATTACCTTGTGCGGAAACCTATCAAGAACAAGGTCATAAGATTGAATTTTTCTAGAGTCTTAACCAGCTTTTGCCTCTGTGGACTGAAACCCAACTATCAAACAAACTATATGAGCTCAACAGAGACTCCCGGTCATTTGGTTCTTTCGCCACTGCAAGAATTAGGCTGGACAGAAGTGGTCTCTTCCCAAGTGAGCTAGCAATCTTAATGCTGTTTTTGCATCTCTGCCTCATGATTTTTAATTTCTATTTTTATGGATTTTAAATGACTTGCAGATGAATTAGTTGCATTGCAATCTGTAACAGAGAAGGGTATAGGTTTCTTTATTTGGCCCACTATATAGAAAGCAGATTACTTCAGTGAGCAAACCATTTATCAGCTATCTACCTTGGAGGGACCTACTCAACTGCATGCATTTCTTCATCTATAAAATGGAGAAGTACTTACACCGCCCTCATAGGCTTGTTACGAGGATTAAGTAAGTTACTACTTAACAAGCACTCAGAAAAATACTCAGTAAATGTTAATTATTCTTTTTTTGGGAGAGAGAGAAAGGGGGAGAAAGAGAGCACCAGTGGGAGAGGGGCAGAGGAAGAAAGAGAATTTTTTTAAAATTTTTTAATGTTTATTTTTCAGAGACACAGCAGAGGAGGGGCAGAAAGAAACTTAATTTTTTAATGTTTATCTATTTTTCAGAGAGACAGAGCAGGGGAGGGGCAGAAAGAAACTAGAATCCTTAGCAGCTCCAGGCTCTGAGCTATCAGCACAGAGCCCTACTTGGGGCTCGAACTCATGGACCATGAGATCATGACTGGAACCCAAGTCAGACACTTAATGGACTGAGCACCCAGGCAACCTGGAAGAGAAAATCTTAAGCAGGCTCCATGCTCAGCATGGAGCCCGACTAGGGGCCCAATCCCACAATCCTGGGATCATGACCTGAGCCAAAATCAAGAGTCAGATCCCTAACTGACTGAGCCATCCAGGCACCCTGAATGTTAACTATTCTTACTATTGTGATGGTAGAAGTGGTGATTATTACTATTAGAATAATCACAAAATGAAAGTGACTTTACCTCCACAATTGATCATGGTATTGAAAAACTGTCAAAAAGAACAATTCTGTATTCACTGTTCTAAACTAAAACCATTATATTTGGCTGCATTCTCCAAAATTATACTTATCCATACCAATTCTTGACAGCCCTGTATCTAGTAGTTAAGTCCCCCTGTGGAATTCCTCAGAGACCCCATAAAATAAAATCCACATAAAACATTTTTTAATTTTTTTACTGTTTATTTTTGAGAAAGAGAAAGACTGAGTGCGAGAGGGGGAGGGGCAGAGGGACACAGAGACACAGAATCTTAAGCAGGCTCCAGGTCCTGAGCTGTCAGCACAGAGCCTGATGTGGGGCTTGAACTCAAGAACCGCGAAATCATGACCTGAGCTGAAGTCAGATGCTTAACTGACTGAACCACCCAGGCGCCACTAAAACATCTTTAATGTTTTCCCGTTGTTGTAAAAACCATCAGGAACATCTTTGAAAATTTTGCATGTTGGAATCATATCATTCATGATCCATGATGTGAAATTCTGCACCCTAAAGCTTGAATATATGCTGAAGGTGGCCAACTGCCTTTCAAGTGATATTCAGACTTAATGGAGGTAACCCTGAAGTCTCTCTCTGAGCTGAAGTGAGATGATCTTCCTTCCAGATAAGGATTTGGATTAGGGTCTCAGTTTCCTCAGGAAATTAATGACTTTGCCACTTACCTAACAAGAGGCCCACGGACACAATGGTAAATCACATGCTCACTAAAGCCAGTGAGATCTGGATTTGAATGTGACCACTGACCAGCTGTCACCCTTTGTGAGTCATTTAACCTCAGCAAACCTTGCTTTCTCCAACTGCAAAATGGCAATAATAATGGCATCTTCCTCACTGGACTGCTGGAAAGACTGAAGAAGGTAACTTACATAAAGTGTGGAGGATTCAACAACGATGACAAATAACCACTATCCCTAGTTTGGGCAAACACGCTCAAGCCGCAACAGAACAGGAGCTTTCCTACTACCCACCTCCCACCACAGCCTGGATAAGAGAAGCAACTCTTACGGAAGATGATCCTCTAAAAACACATCCCTGGATAACGCAGAGCCACTAGAAGATGGTAAACTCAATTTTAGTTCATTTATCTCCTTAAATCATTGTAACAGCATGATCCAGTGAGAGGAGCACAGGTTCCAGGATCAGAAAAGATCTGAATCTCAACAAAGGTTTATCTCTTACTAGCTGTGTGACCTTTAGGAAGTTATAAGAATTTTTGAGGCTGAGTTTCCTTATCATTAAATGAGTACAATGATGCTTTTAAAATGTAGTTGTCATAATTAAATGTTTATGAGAGTTAAATAAAATAAGGCATACAATACAAAGTTCCTAGGATGGTGCCTGACACATAACAGGAATCCAGCAAATGTCAGACCTCTCGGAATGCATTTTCTTGCTATTGCATAGCTATAAAATTTGACTGAAAGCATTATCTTTAATGATTCTTATTGCCCCTATCTAAAGTCTCAAGTAAGATATTCTTTTTAGAATACAATCCTAATAAAACCTTTACTTTCCTTTAAGCATGCTTTTCTTTTATGATAAATACGTAACCAATTATGTCTCTCTTTTTATCTTGTCTACCAGGAAGCTCAGAGACCAACTGAATTCAACTCTAGTAACAATATTGGTGCTACTGGTTCTGTGTCTGTACATTTTTCCTGGTTTTGACATCTGTTTTCACCCATATTTATTACAAGACACCTACCTAAATCTTTTGTAGCGTGTGAGAAGCTATTAACTAACCAACTAATTCAGTCAAGGGGAAAATATTGATTTAAGTGTCATGAAAAGAGCATGAAATTTGGGGGCTTCAGGTCCTAACTACTTCTTACATTTATCCCCTTTCTTTGGGCAATTCATTTAACCTTTCAGATCTACAGTTTCACATGTCAAGTAGGAATAATAATCTCTAAAGACCTCTCAGAATCATGTATGTATACAAATGTGTTTTGTAACCTGTCAAGTGCTATGTAAGGTTGGATATTATTATTATTTTCATAATCAGAGCAGAGGTGAACATTCACAGGAGTGAAGGTGTGCACGTGCATGCACACCGTGGTGCAGCACTGAGGACCCCTGCAGGCAAGCCTGGAAGACATGTAGTGATGGGGGCAGCAGCAGCCACCATGCTAGCTCGACTCACTAGAAAGCTTCAGCAGGACGCAATGGACAAAGAAGAGGCATGCCGGAAACGAAGGTAAACACTTCAAGGAATGATCCCAATTCAGTAACTAACTCAAGCCAATATGTTGTCTGGCCGCTAATCTAAACTGATGTGCTTAGGAAACAGTGCAAATGAGACCATGGTTTGTTCCCCATGAGCCTGGGAGCCGCACCCTCATTCTCAGCAGACTCATCACAAGAACGGGCCATGGGTCACAAGGGGGCTTATAATGTGGGCATTCAACTTCTCTCCTTAATCCCCTCCCAATGACAGCTGATGTGTCACATCAAGTGGTACATCCAAAAGGGCTCATATACTATTAATGTAATTCAGAGAGGGGGATGTTTTAAAAAGCTAAATTTGGACTAGAACCAAGCAGCTCTTAATAACAGGGAGGGTAGGTGTTACTCCATTTTTAGAATAATCTGCCAACTTATTCCAGGAGTTCAAATGTTCCCTCGGCATCTCGCAGTCTTTTATTCCAAAAACCCATCCCCTTCACTGATAACTTGGGGCAGCAGCTGCCTGCCCATGGAAGAGAGAAGAAGGAAGCTGCTGCCGAGTGGCAAGCTGGATAGATGAGGTAGGAGGCAGTGCTGAAAGTCACAGGTTCAAGTTTCGACCCTGCTCCTTGATGATGCAGGAATGCAATCAAGTCACTTAATGATAGTAACTAATATACGCTGAGCCCTATTCCTTGCCAGTGCCCTTTGAAGGCCTCATAACTCACTTAACCCTCGCTATGCAGTGAGAAAGGTACCTTTCTCACCTTACTCTAGAGATTATAAGAACTGAGATCTAGAAGGGTCAAGTGACTGGCCCACCATCAAACAGCTGGTGAGTAAGGCATCCTAGGATCTGAACCCAAACAAGATTCCAAGCCCATGGTCATAACCACAGTGTAATATTGCGTCTGCAAGTCTTGCTTCCCTTTGTCTGTAAAAGAAGGGAATAATAAAATGGACATTAAATGTGTCAGAAGATTGTTATGAGGACCAAACATAATCATGGAGGGGACACTCTGGCATGAAGTCTGAAGTACTCTACAAACGTGACATGTTCCTACTCAAGTCAGCAAGTGTCTCCTAACACCAGCTACTTGCTAAGCAGGAACAAGTGAGCGATACAAGATGCCAAAAAGAAGTTACTTCTACATATTCTGAACTCAAAAAAGAAACAACAACAAAAAAAGATTTTCAAGAGACATCTGTGAAAAAGAGTGACTGCTGTAACAAGAACAACGAGGGCCAGGCTGATGAGCAATGGGAAAAGCCCGTTCAGAGTCCGCCCACGCCCTTCAGAAAGACACAACTGTCACCTAAACTGCTGGAATTTCAAATACAGTAAAAGCTCTTCTACCGCTATGCTCATCCATTTCCAAGGCAACCCACTTGCAAAAGATTTTTCTCTAGGATTCAGTTGACTTTAGACCAATCAAGTGGAAAACAACTATTCATAGCTATAATTTTCTAATTTTGAATACACCAAGCTTTGGAGAAATGAATAATGGAATCCTCCAGGACTTGATTGCACCCGATCAAATGCTCATTTTCAGCCCAGCTACTATAGTATTACAGCTTCATGATACAGTATAAAGAGAGCCAGAGCAGGAGTCCAAAGACCCTTGCCAAGCTTGACTCCTCCAGTCGGGGATGGGTGACCTCAGGCAGGTTGTTAGCCTGGAGGCCTCTGATTCGTATTTCTAAAACAGGAATAATGCCTGTTACTCTAATTGTGTCAAGGGCTATTGGCACAATGGGACACTGTGCATAAAAACCTCTGTAAATTATATAGCACCACTCAAAAATAAAATATTTTGCAACGTATAGTCAACTCCGCTTAGTCAACTCCCTGAATGCCCTTTGAACTGTGTACAGAGGGCCCAGGGAAAACTTTCAATGCCATCCAAAATAACTTTGATGAAAAACTGCAGCCTGAAGCAAAGAAAGAAAAGGCAAAGTGTGAGAACATGAAAAGTGCTATAAAAATATATATTTTGCTACAGTCAGAAGGCCTTCCTGAGACCTTTTCTGATTTCTTTTTCGGGAAAATACACATTTCCTGATCACGGACTTCAAAAGTACAGTGAACAAAAATATACTGATGGCCTCAGTACACAGAGGTTTCAAAATTCCTCTGACCAAATAAAATCTCCTTTTGTATCAGACGTTTCTCTGCTTGACCTGGCTCCGACAGAATAGGCTAACAAATCAAAACCACAGCATGAATCGTCAGGGTAAGATACCATTCCATGCTCTGGTGATATATGGAAAGTCACTCTGGAGGGGAATCACTGAGTAAGCAGAAGCCAGGCTGAGGTTTGCCACCCTCTTGACCCTGTCACTCAATCCTCCTTCTCTTCCTTACATCATGTGAGTCACAGATAGAAAAGGCATGTGTATGCTTTAAGTCGATGTTCCTGCAACATTTACGCAGAATGGTTTGCCCCTCCCCCCTTCTGTACACTAAACTGTAGAAGTGGTGTCCCCGAGGGAGATGATCTTGACTGCCAGGAGAGTACTACGTCAAAACACACAGTCCTCTAGCCACTGGAGAAGGTAGGAATGCACCGCCCCTGCCAAGGCCAAAAGTTTTCGTGGAGACTCAGTCATGGCTCACAAACAAGCACTTTATCTGACATACTGATACAGTAGGAAGCAATATTTGCAGAAAAGAAGGTGACAACACATAAGCAGAAGTTAAAGGTGATTCTGTAGGTAAAATAGTATTGGGGAAAAAAGGGGAAGTTGGAAAGCAAAAAATTCTACTTTTAAACTCAGATTAAAACTTGATGTATCAGGGGCTCCTGGATGGCTCAGTCGGTTGGGCATCTGACTCTTGATTTCAGCTCCAGTCGTGATCCCAGGGCTGTCGGGTCGAGCCCCGTGTTGCGCTCTGCACTGAGCATGGAGCCTACTTAAGATTTTCTCCCTCTCTCCCCCATATCTGTACCTCTCCCCCACCTCTGTACCTCTCCCCGACTCACGTTCTTTCTTTCTAAAATAAAAAAAAAATTTTTTTAAAAATTGATGCTTCACACATGAATGGATAAAGAAGATGTGGTGTATACATATATACAATGGAGGATTACTCAGTGATCAAAAAGAATGAAATCGTGCCATTTGCAACAATGTGGATGGAACTAAAGGGTATCACACTAAGCGAAATAAGTCAGTCAGAGAAAGACAAATATCATATGACTTCACTCATATGTGGAACTTAGCTACAAAACAGATGAACATAAGAGAAGGGAGGCAAAATTAATATAAAAACAGGGAAGGGAACAAAACATAAAAGACTGTTAAATACAGAGAACAAACTGAGGGTTACTCGAGGGTCTGTGGGTGGGAGGGGATGGGCTAGATGGGTAAGGAGCATTAAGGGAGACATTTGTTGGGATGAGCACTGGGTGTTATACACAGGAGATGAATCACTGAAATCTATTCCTGAAAGCATTATTTCACTAAGTACTAACTAACTTTGATGTAAATTAAAAATAAATAAAATTTTTTTAATTGACACTTTAACTGTGTGCATTTGGCATTCTATATGCCTAATTACATATTTTTTTTAATGTTTACTTTGCTTATTTATTTTTGAGAGAGAGTGCGATGTAGGGAGGGGCAGAGAGAGAGAGGGAGACACAAATCTGAAGCAAGCTCCAGGCCGTGAGCTATCAACACAGAGCCCAATGTGGGGCTTGAACTCACAGACAGGGATGTCATGACTTGAGCTGAAGTCAGACGTTTAGCCAACTGAGCCACCTAGGCACCCCTCTGTATGCCTAATTATTAACCTGAAATTGGTATCTTTCATTTTCTCAAATACTAGTGCAAAAAACACGAAATTCTCTTTAGATGGAATTTTCCTCAGTGAGGCCTCCCTCCTCATATTTAGGCAAGGCTGATGGTTTGTCTTAAATAAGAGTCCTTATACTCCCCATGCTTCCTCTGGGCACAAAGCCCTATTTCACACACTTCTTTTTACCTGCTGCAGTGCCCTTCTCCTCAACCTTCACCCCATTTCTTTCTTCCTCATCATTCAGATCTCAACTCAACTATGACCTTCCCAGAGATACCAGTCATTTCTTGACCTCCCTAATTTTGTTAAGTCTCACTATTAGATTTTATAGTGCAATGGGCCACACTCCATTATAGCACGTACCATAGGTGCAAGTTAACATTTATTTGTGTGGGTAATTAATTAGTAAGTATCTCTCTTAATAGACTATAAGCTCCCTAACAGCAGGAGTGTCTTTAATTTTGCTATCTAGCATCTAGCACCATACTCAGTATACAGAAGACCTTCAATAAATATTCTGGATGAAGAGATGGATGGCTGAATAAGGTATCTCATGCTTCTTGATACTGACAAGATCATGGGGTTTACTGAGAGATTATCCCTAGAGTTTTCAGTACTGAATAACTTGTCCATGACTTCATTTGTTCAGAGGAACAGACTGGAAAGCTAAGGACTTCCTAGAACAGGGAAACTGAGTGGCATTTTATAGCAAAGTCACATGAAACCAAAATATTTCCAAAACATGCAGCCAAGATAGCTGGCCAAATTTCAAAATTTTTAAATTAAAAAAAAAATGAAAGAGCAAAGAAACAAATGAATGATCAATAAGATAATCAACAGATAACAGGTTTTAACATAAGATACACAGGACAGATAAATACTATATGGTTTCACTTATATGTGGAATTTAAGCAACAAATGAAAAAATAAAAAAAATACAAGGGAAAAAAGAGACAAGCAAAAAAACAGACTCTTAAATACAGAGAACAAAATGGTGATTGCCAGAAGGGAGGTGGGTGGGTGAATGGGTGAAACAGGTGAAGGGGATTAAGGGTACACTTATCTAGATGAGCACTGAGTAATGTATAGAATTGCTGAATCTCTATATTGCACAATATAAAGTAATATAACACTGTATGTTAAAAATACTTCAATTAAAAAAAAGATAAGTTTCTATTTCACCCAGAAAGGAAAATCAGCCATAGCAAATACTAGCCATCTCATCTAGTTGATTTTAGATACTTCTGTTTTTTGGGTGTGTATTTTCTAAAATAATAAATGTATTTATTATAAAATCTGCAATAAAAAGATATACAATATGACTTCTAATTCTAAAAAATGTAGGATTTCAAGAGAGAAAAGGAAAAGCTTATTTTTATTTTGTTGACATTCTTTTTCACTCTTCAAGGCAGTGTAAATAAATATTCAATATTGACAATAAAAAATGAATGTGGATGGGATATGTACAATGTCTTTCAAATTTCATTCACTCTAGGGGCACCTGGGGTGGCTCAGTCAGTTAAGCATCCGATTCCTGATTTTGACTCAGGTCATAATCTCATGGTTTGTGAGACTGAGACTCATGTTGGGCTCTGCACTGACAGCACTGAGCCTGCTTGGGTCTCTCTCTCTCTCTCTCTCTGTCTCTCTCTCTCTCTCTCTCTCTCTCTGTCTCTCTCTCTCACCCTCCCCCATTAGTACACTTTCTGTCACTCTCTCTAAAATAAATAAATGAACTTTAAAAAGAAATTTCTTTCACTTTAATGTGAAGCTGTGAAAAAGCCATGGTTAAGAGCCTTTGCTTGAAGCCAAAGAGACCCTAGTGTCCCAGCAATGCCACTTGCCAACCATGTAATGCCAGGTGAATCACTCACCTTTGCAAGCTTCAGTGTGCCCCCTCCCCACAAAAGAGGCCATTAGCCTCAGAGAACTTTGATGAGGAAAACTAAGGTTACATTTTTTAGGTACCTGCAGAGTACCTAGACCACAACTAATATTCAATAAATATTTATTATTATTATCATCATCATCAATAACATTTTATCAATTAAATTCAAGTGACTATACACAGATTCATTCTTATTACTTCTCATAATCCTCCTTTATAAGAAAAGAGAAAGGATAAGTAAATATAAACAGACCAATGTAGAAAATGTGAGGAGTTACTCAGGCTCACAGTGATAATGACAAAGTTAAAAGATGTCGGGTCTTACTTTCTGGTAGTAAAAACCATGTGACAATTTTTTACTACTTACAAAGTAAATAATGGAACTAAAATATTAACTCACCAATACCCATTAAAATATGCGTCAGCCACCTCTCCCTTTCCATCAGAAAACAATGCATTTCACCCAAGCACCAGAAAGTACACCTAAGCTTACATCTCCCTGGTCAAGACATGGCCACCTCTAGCCACAAGGAAATCAAGGTTTTTAGCTGCCACAATGCTGTCATGAACAAAACTGGGATTCTGGGGAGAAGGAGGAAAGGAAAATGGATATCAGGCAGCCTACTAAGCTGAGTTTCCCAAAATGGACATTCATGCTTATTTAAGAACAGAGAGAAAACAATCATATTCTTTCCTTCTAAAGGGAGAAGGGATGTTTTGGTGGAAGCGCCTTTGCTTGCTCACCATCTGTGTTGGTCTATACCTGAATGAAGGAACAGTACAACCTAACCAGCTCCTCACCCTCCTCTCCCTTAACTTCTGGGCACACTCCTGCTGCACTGAGGCTCAACCCAGAGCTATTTCCTCTATGAGACCTTCTCCTGCTTCCCCTGCCTAACTTAGGCACTTCCTTTATGCTCTCATACTGCCTGTGTGTAACTTCACAATAGCAACGATCAGCCTTCTCTTACATTTCTCTGATTTATGCCATTTTCTCCACTAACCTGTCAGTTTTTTCATGAAATTTTCATCTCTGCAGCCCCACCGTCCAGGAGTATTTCTTGCATTGGACCAAAATGAATTAAACCACAAACTGACTTACACTGTGCTGCGTTGAAGGCTCAGGGATGCGGCTACATCTCTTTTCCCACCCTATCATGGTAGCTCACAGGGTGCCTGTCCAAGTGCCATGAAGGATGATGACAAGCTTACAAGCTTATGGTTCGTATGAACAGATCACGTCTCGATTAGATCATGCATTAGCTTGGCTTTCTGGCCAAAAAGGAGGGTCAAAAAGCAGTTACATTAGCTTATTTCCTCTCAGGGGAACCATGGAGAAAGGAATAAAAGTCACTGTTTACCAAACAAAAGGCCGAGAAAACATTTTTCCATTTAAGAATATGACAAATTAGTGAAAGTGACAAAAATAAATAAAAACCTACCACATACTCAAAGAGTTGCACAAGTGCCTAAAAGCCAAACTATAATTGTGAATGTGTTGGCATTTGGCATAGAGTTCAGGATTTCAAGGGAGCAAGCCACTTTTTATGAACACTCAACAGAAATGTCACGAGCAGCTTTTGATTAACTATGATTGTCACAGTATATAGGAATGGACTAACATATGGTGTTTTTAAAATAAACTACTAACCACATCCAGTGGTTTCAATTAAAGAATGGTTCACTGCTTACAAAAATTCCCCTAGACCCAGCTGTCTTCCAAAAAAGTCCCATTGCCTCACTCTGAATTTCCACTGTCATCAGGCAGATTACTAAGAGGCCAGTCTTGGATTTGGTGTGGACACTCAGGGTGGCCTCTGTACAAAGTAGGTACCTTCCTCCAGTTTTGTCTCGTGGCTGAACAAATCCTGGGGCAATCTCTTATAAGGAGTATAAATTGAACTGCAGAATTATATTAAACAACCTGCTAGAAGAATAGAGAATATGGCAAACAATTTTTTAGAATGCTAAGTTTATTTACACTATAGGGTTCTGGTATAAAAATACATACAACAAAACAAAAACAACATGGAAGAAGTGAATGCTAAGACAAAGCCAAGTTCTCTATAGGAGGATCACCTTGTAGAGAGGTCTCTAAAGGCAATATAAAAAAAAAAAAAAAGTAATGTAAACATAAAAACAAAAGGAAGCTAGCTAGAGAATCACTGTAATCACTACATAATCATGGTGAAAAAACTAACTGTAGGGAACTAACAATAAGACAGGCAGAGGCTACTCGAAACTGGCTTGTGGGGAGTATGTGGAGACCTCGTCCTGCTAAGGAATGGGGCTCTACTTTGAGGTGTGGTGACATGGTACCCTTTGGCACTAGCCCAGAGAGTCTTCTGTTCTTTTATCTCACTGTCTTTCTTGATAGTCAGGGTTTCTCCACTTCCTCTTTCTCATAATTTGTCATCTCTTCTGTCTCTTCTTATGTTCAGTATCATTCACATGCATTCTCCCCTGATCCCTACAACTGACCAAAATATAGAATTCAGTGCCATTTTTTTAANCTCTACACTGTCAGCTCAAAGCCTGACGTGGAACTTGATCCCACAAACCATGAGATCATGACCTGAGCCAAAATCAAGAGTCAAACACTAAACCCACTGAGCCACCCAGGTTCCTCTCAATGACATTTTTAAAACTCAATTGTTATTTAAAAAGAAATATATTCTCCAGGTTGTTTTTTCTTATACATTGCCCTTGATTGACCTCTCTTCCATCTAAACTAGTATGAGCCTTCTTCTATTAAAATAAATGTTCCCATTCCCACTCTTAAAAAGGTACATTCTCCCCACACACCAAACAAGAAAAACCTCTCTGCCACGTGTGTCTGTACACAGAAACGTGCAAAGAAGCTCCTGAAATTTATCCCATTACATTCACCACTTAAGTGTTTCTACAAATATCAGAGAGAATCATAAAATGATAAAATAAAAGTGGCCTAAAGAGGATGTAGCATAGAAAGACTTCCAGCCAATTTCATGGGGGAATAAAATCTATAAGCCTCCAAGTTTGGTGTGAGCATGCAAACTGAAGTTTCCTCAAGCCACACATTTCCCACATACTCTCAAAAACTTTGATTAGCACTTGATCTAAATGAAGTGACCAGTGGAATGCTAGTTATCTACCTTTAATTCTTCTTAACTAGAGTACTTTGTGCTCAAAATCTATATTTGAGAATTGGAAGAACAAGGGAGAGTATTCACTGCTTTTGGGTGTGGACATCACTATATAATAATCCAAAAGTCTGTTTGAAATTCTTTTTGCTTGTTTCCTTGGTTTTTGTTTGGGGTTCTCAGTAGTTTCACAAGAAGTAACAAAGTTAAGAGTTAGACAAAAAGTTGATTTAAGATTTTATATCTGTTCATGCATGTGTTCTGGGTATTGAGTCAACCTACAGTGAATTTCTAGTGATAGGAATTGCTATTCCCATGCCTTGGCAACAGAAATCACTCTATTCTCTACTGAAAACAGCTTCAATTTTAAATAAACATAGCCAGCTATATGGTCCACATGTTTATTATAAATTTTCCATTACACCTTAATCATCCCTTCCCAAAGCCTCATAAGTGAAGCAGAAGTGATTAAATATAATTGCTTTCTTTTGTGGCCTTTGCGGTAAAATTCTGGTAACTGACAAGAAATTATTTTAATACAGCGTGCTGTATCACAATAACACCTCTACCAGTAGTGGCTCCTAAGTTAAGGGTAATAAGTGCATCCTTTAAAAAAAAATGGAATTCTGCTTAACTGGCAAACAGCAAAAGAATAAAAAAATTCAGGGATGTTCTTATTTAAAATCAGTGAATCATAATTCTGAGAAGGCTGTACAAAGATCATCTAAGTTCATCTCTGGCAGCAACATGGATTAATCGGTTTATCCATAATACACACCAATAAACAACTCTTAAGATTCTCTATATAAGACATTCCACAAACAGCCTTGATGACACACTCAGTAATTAACAAATCTCACCATCCTAAGTCGCCTCTTTTATATACTATCCTCACTCAACACAGCGGAATACAAACCCTAAACAAATAGATAGTCACAAGCAGAGACAGACTCATTCCAACTCAACATGCTATATGGTTCTTTAGAGAAATGCCATCTTAAATTATATTTTGCATTCTTACATTAACCTGCATATTTTCACACATTTTAATATTTTCCCATGAGAAGAAAGTACATGCAGGGTAGCACTTTTATCTCTGTTTTGAAAACACAGACGATTTCTATTTTATTTATGTGCTAATTAGTCATTGCAAAACAAAGCTGAAGAACTATATAACATGACAAAGATCACTTCTCCTGGCCTTCTCTCTTGTCATTTCACCATTAATTCAACTCACTCTATTGCACAACACTGGTGATTTCTATTTTAATCACACTTCAGTAAGATTTCGGTTGGAGAGGTAGCATTTTTTTTTTAACTAAGGTAGTTGTTAATACTGAAGAATCACATAAACTTTCCTCTTCAGTTTTTATTTTCTCAGACAGGCCAGAATATTTTAAGCTAATTGGTAATTTCTGGACATTTTATTTACACATCCAAGCAAAGGATGTGCTATTTCAGAACATGATTCAAAATAAGTATGAGATATTACTCCTGCCCTCGAGGCTCTAAATGATACTGTTGGAGAGCTGGCACACACCTGAGTAGAACAGGTAAGTCAGTGCTTGAAGCGCTACCAGTCTAAGTGGCAGACTTTGTAATAGGCAGTCCTTGCCACAGGAGCTCAGAAACTGGGGAAGTTGCTATGAGTACGAATGTACTCTTTAAGCCCTTGCAGAAACAAAGTAAACCTATCATTTTCACTAAGCAACTTAAAATATTGAAAATAATAGAGGAAACCCCACTGCATTGTCAATTTACTCTTAACGTGTAGGAACCCAAGTTAGGAACCTACTTTAAGTAGTAAGGAGCATTAGGAGAGTTTTGCTGTTTATTTGCTTGTTCAATTAAAGAGAGACTAGAAGGAAGTGAATTTAAGATGTCTGGCAGCCTTACCTGAAAAAAGTCCCTTCTATTTCAAAGAAGAATTCTAAAGGCTGAAAACCCAAATAAGAAGATGTTGCCTTAGGAATTCAAAGGAAAGGACAGACATGAGAGGCTGTGAAGGAAAAACCAATAGGACTCAGTGAGTGGCTGACCACGGAAAAAAAAGAGCCAGACAGAATCAAGGATCATTCAGATTTTGATTATAAAAGTAACCAGGGTAATAGGGACTCCATGCTCACAATACCTTCATTACAATGTGATAAAAAAAATCGTCGAGTAATACTCCTCTTCCATGGGAAAGTTATTAAAAGAATACCACTTCAAGAAGATCCTTACTAGGGAATATACTGTAATATAGTGTTGCATGGTGACAGATGGCAGTTACACTTGTGGTGAGCACAGTATAACATACAGAGGTGTTGAATCGCTCTGTTGTACACCTGAAACTAATGTAACATAATGTGTCAACTAGAATTGAAAAAAACAGGAAGATCCCTACCAATATTCAATATTCCACACAATTCCAATAATCACACACACACACACACACACACTCACTCACTCACAAATACACTCACACCCTCAAGCTTCCTGTCTTATAAACTTGAACCCAAACCACAGGATGGGTTCTGCCTTCTGCTTAGGCGGTAATGCCTATGGCAGACAGTCATCTACGCCCCACTTACTTCATTAAAGTGTATTTTACATCTTACATTCCACACACTGCTGGGGCTTCCCCTGCCTTCCACCCCAAGTCATAACCTCCTTTTAGCCCTGAGTACCCCAGCACCTGGAGCACAGTAGAACCCTCTGAGGCCTCCTGAACGCATGAGTCACTATAAATAGCAGCAACATCAACTCTCCCATGACACACGTAAACACACTATTCATAACATCTCATGGCATGATAAAATGGAATGACTATTATAATAGCATAGACAGAGGCGACAAGAAACGACACCTTTCCAGAGTTAAGAACTGCCACTTGGAGGGCACTTCAAGGTGACTTCAAGAGATCTGAATTTCAGAAATTCAAAGCTTCCTGAGAGATGTATATGGTTACCTGGCTAGAGAAAACAGAAGCACTGTGACACAGTCCTCCTGTGTTCACCAGCATCACAGAGGAATAAACAGCAATTATTTGTACCACACAAAACACAACACTGGTGAGCCAACCTGGTGCCACCCAAAACACAAGTATGCCAACATACTTCCTTTCTGCACAGCGCTGCCTCTGAGTTGCCCACCTGTCCCACCCAACAGCCTTTCTCCACCAGATTAATCTCACTGAGAAACACAAAGAGCCAGAAAGAGATCTTCTCCTGAAAAAGCAAACAGCCCATTTGCTTTGCAGGGGCCCAGAACCGGGAATTCCAACCGTGGGCCAAAATCAAGAACACAGCCAGTAAGCAGTCGCTGGCTCGTGACAGTATTCTACCTAAACGAGCAGCACAAGAGGGGCCCCTTATGCCCCTTGGAAGTCCTGTTTCGTGGGTCCTTCCACCTTCCAGCCACCATCCAGGCGACACCTACAAGCCAGTTAAGAGACTAAATTCAGGTTAGTCCCCTCAATGCCAATGAGAGTAAGGAGCCAAGCTGATAGCCAAAGTAAAGGGATAGACAGTGGGAATCTGTAGTAGAAAAAGTCCAGAAGAGCTTAAGAAGAATGATTAGTGTTCACAGGATATTAGTGTACAGCTTGGGGCACGACCTGTGTACAACGGATGGGGAAAAAATGAGCCTGTTCAGAGTAACTCAAAATAACAGTTGCTAACCATCATTGCTAACCAGAGGCATTGCTCATTTACTACTCAGAACACTGTGAATTACCTTCTATGATTATCTCCTTCTCACACACAAGGAAACTGGAACACAGAGAGGGTAAGTATCTTGCCAGGGCCACACTGCTGAAATGAGCTGGGATTCAAACTCAGTCTGGCTCAAATATGTCCTCCTAACCACTGCCTTCTCAGTAGAACTACATTCCAAGGGCCACCTCTGAAAAGGCAAACTTTTTAAGTTTTCAATTATTTTTTAATACAAATTTTTTTAATACAAAAAAATTTGTATTTTTTTAATACAAAAGTTTCTGTTTGAGAACCAAAAAAAGGTATTTCCTCCTACTTATATAAGATAAAAAAGAGAAGAGGGTGAAAGAGACAGTATAGTTCTTTTGTATTGTGTTTTGTTTCTTCACAGACCAGAATCTACCTCATTTCACACACATTCCCAAGATGCTCTTCTGTCCTACCATACTCGTTCATTTTGGGGATATGCAAATGGCATACAGAAAATAAAGAAATCTCACTTTATGACCTAAGGTCTTGCCTAAAAACATTTAAGTTCAAGAAAAAATAGGAATGCACTATGAAGAATGAGGTCAGGTAGGGGAGGGCACAGGGGTGTGCACTGGGAAAAGGGGAAGTCAGATGACAAAACCCCAAATAATCTTGGCTCACATGAAAAGGTACTCTGTTCGTTTACCCGGAAGGACCAAACAAAAGCAGCTGCCCATTTCTCTGTTTCAGTTTCCTGAATATAACTGGATCACCAACTGGCATCCATTGTTCCCAGCTCATAGAACAATGTTCACTAGCATAAACCCATCAGTTCTGGTACATATCCAAAGAGCTAAAAACAGAATGTTGCAAGACTGAGTGAGTGTCTATATGCACATACCTAGCAATACGACTCCACAACAGACAAGTCATATGTGTGAGAAGCAGTTAGCACCTCCCAGCACTGATGCATGTTCAAGCTTGTCAAGAAATATATTACACATCAGACCAATATGCTGAACAGCACATTCTGTTTGTAGCTCTGTTTCCTAACACTTTACACATCTTCAGAGTCTCTGCATTCACAAAGTGGCCTGTGATTCCGTGACCCCCACCCACCCAATTATCCCAGGACACTAATCAAATGAAACATTCAGAGGTTAAAACCATCTATGGTGGGAAGTTGTGTTGTTTCTAGGACCTGTCTCATCAAAGACCACCTTCCCACCCACTTTCTGGGCAACCCTCAGAGATGGCAGCTGCTAACTTAAAAAAAAAAAAAAAAAGTGCATGGTGGAGGAGGCAAAAAGGATTATTTTTAAGAAAGAGCACAATCTAACTTTTCTCTCCACCACCCACTCCACACCACCTCCTCATTCCCTTGTCTCTCCTCCTGCTTGCTCTTCCATTTCACTCTTCTTCCCTAGCCTCTCCCACGGGTGCTCAGTGAGCCACACCTTCTCACATGCATTTCCTTCTCTGTGTCCCAAACTGGGCGGGAGCTCGGACACCACACTGGGAAGAACAGTTGTAAGGACTTGACTCGGCGCTGCTGCCAAACTCAGGCAAACAAATCTAGCTCCTCCTACGAGCTCCAGATGTGTGGGAATCAAAACACGCGTTCACTTTGGAGAAGCCTTGCCTTGACATGTGTGCCATGGAGAAAAGAAAAAGCATCTCTGTTATGAGCTAAATGAACCTGTTAATTATGCCATCTTCCTGATGTGCCTAAATACTGGAAGATAATTGGTTTATTTCTTCTTCTAAATGCCCTTAACGATTCAGTTCCATGCCTCTTTAAGATGGCTTCTGTGCTGCCCAAATTCTGTGTGGAATATAGTGAGTATTCTTAAGTGTACATGATAAATCCATGTGCCCTGTGGATGAATTTCTTCCATCAGTTGTGGGCAACAAGCAACTCAACATACTCAGCAGTCATCTACCCAGACCAAAATACCATGTTAGCAATAGTTAAAATAATGCAGCACTTTCCAAAGTGGAATAATGAAAAGTTAGGACCAGATTTTATATGGAGAGGGAATAAGACAGAGCAGGGAAATATAACGATGATGTGCAATGATCAAAAACAAGAAAGGCAGCTGGATATTTATCTGATGGGAAATATTCAGACCAATAAAAACAACGTTTATGTCTTCCTCTGCAGTAATCCAGTTACCTTTCAATAAGCATTTATTAGGCACATACTATGTGTCAGGCACTGTGCTAGATTCCAGAAATAACATACCAAACAAGACAAATCTGATCCTACCACTCATGAAGCTAAGAATCTAGCATTAGCACAAGACAAAGGTGCAGGCTCACAAAATCATTGGTTAAGCATGTAGTATGAAGGGAAGAAGGAGCTGAGAAAGAATGACACTCGAGAAACGCATTAGATAGAGTAATCGGAAAAGGCCTGTCTCCATAACATCTAAAAGCTAGACCATAAGGGTGCCTCAGTGGCTCAATCAGGTAAGCATCCAACTCTTGATTTCATCTCAGGTCATGTTCTTAAAGTTCATGAGATCAAACCACACATCAGGCTCTGTGCTGACAGTGTGGATCCTGCTTGGGACTCTCTCCCTCTCTCTCCCTCTGCCCCTCCCCTGCTCGCTCGCACGCTCGCTCTCTCAAAATAAATAAATAATCATTTTTAACAGCTAGGACATGCAGAGAGAGAAAAGCTAACAAGGACAAGAGCAGGGTGACCATTCCAGGAAGACAGGACTATGCCGTGCAAAGGCCCCTGAGGCAGAAAAGGTTTGAGCACCAAGGGACTGAGAAGTCAGTGTGGCCGCAGTAAAGTGAGCAAGACGAGAATGGCACCTAACAGGACTGGTGAGACCCTTTAGGCCATGGCGCCCAACCAAAATTTTATTCTAAGGACAACAGGAAATCAGCGGAGGAGCGGCATAAGGCGATTTATACTTTATGGTGATTATCGTTGCCGTGTGTGGAAACAGACTTGAACACTGGAGTTTGTCGCAATGGTTTAAGCAAGAGAGGATGATTCCCTGGACCGGAATGCGGCAGTTAAACTGAAAAGGTGTAGACAGATTCAGATCTATTTTAGAAGTAGAACCAATAAAAGTCACTGATGGGTTGTATATCAGGGCGACAGCAAGGAAAGAACCAGAGAGGGTTCTCATCAAGTTACTCCACTCATATACGGGGTCTTCCCACAGGTGACAGCCATCACCTGATAGGAAGTCAGGCTCATGCAGGCATCTGATCTATGGGACATGGTATGTCTATATGCATAAGTCACTCATACACCCTGACCAAAGAATAACAGAAACAGTGTGTGGTTGTCTTTGAGACGCAATAATGGCATACTAGGCAGAGATTTCAGTGAATTCTCCCATGAGAATTTTATTGTCATGCTGGTGCCAGAGCCCTATAGCTTCCCCCCAAAACCTAGGGTTAAAAGCCTTTCTATACGTGGGTGCACCAATTCTGACTTTTACATACAAGTGCTCCAGAGAAACCAGCTACCAATCCATCTGTCTCCACGATAAGCAGCAGAGATAATATAAACTTCCAAGCGGATCTTCATGTCAAATTGGATGACTCATGTCAAATACATCAAGGGATATTACAGCATAACTTATTGGCTACCAAGTAAATAACTATAAAAGGCACATTTACGATTAATTTTCTTATGATCATTGAACAACTGGGTCCTTAAAAATAGTCTCTCCGTATGATTCCTTCAGAAACTGGGTATACAAAACAATGCAGTGCCCCCAGGGAGAAGACCTCTGAGGGTAAAGAGAACGGACTGCCTTGTTTATTTTACGTGCTGTGCTCAAACTGGTTCCCAAAAGCCACAGAAAGCAACTGCCCCCTTTTCCCCTGCCATGGTTGATGCACAGTCTCACTACCTTTCGGATTTGTTCGTTCCCTGTTAACCACTTGAAGGTTACTGGCATTGTTTCTGTTGCCCTTCCTAAAAAGCTGGCACATACATAATTATCCCAAAATCCATTGGCCCATTTGTCTAGGTGGGCATTTTTATCTTTTTAGTATGTATACTGATGATACACTCCTGTTCATAAATTGCAAAATGAGAGATGACTTAGAGACAGAGGGCAAGAGGGAGATCTCTCTCTCTCTCCCCCTTTCCCTCTCTCTCTCTCTCTCTTGCACGCGTGCGCACACACACACACACACACACACACACACACACAGGGGAGAGAACCTCTTGTTTTGGCACAGGCTTCACCAAAACAGACAGCAAATGGAGATACACAGTAGTAATTTATTTGGAAAAGGGTGTTATCTTTTGTTCCTGCAGACTATTAACTGTGACCTTTTTTATCTGCATTTCAAGGACTTTGCTTGAAACAGACCCCATTATTTTAGTCTGTATATGAAGGATTCCTTTCAAAAGGCTTTCCCCCCCAACACTCTAATAAAAAGCACAGAATTCTTATCTCCTGCCCTGTAATCCTTTCTGTCTTCCATTTATTCTAATACCTTTAAGTTTTAATTTTATGGTCTATCTCCAAGCCTTCCTGCAACCTTTGCTCTCTAATTTGATGGTCCATCTGTACTGCCCCTTTTACGATAGTACCTCACTAGCTTCTAAGCCACCTGCTCGGTTTCAGTGGTGAGACTGTAAGAGATTCACAGATTCACATCACTACACTTCACACCCTTTTTAATTTAACTCTGTAAATTCACTTTTCAACACTCCCGAGCTGTTAATTCTAATTTGGCCTCTCATCACCTGCAATGACTGAGCTGGATCTTTATCTGTGCCACCCATAATGCATTTTATTACAGGTTCCATACTTCTGCAACTGTAGTAAAAAGATGAAGAGTGTACCAAGCTCTGCCAACATGCAAAGCTGTCACTATGTAGCTCCTGTTGGAGAATGTCCCAAAATTGGCATGTGTTTCTACTGCTTCTCCCTTCTACTTCACATATTCATTCCTGCTTCAGCCACAAGGCTCCCCAGATAGCCAAATATCCTCCACATCAAAAGAACCAAGAGCACACATCTGAACACACTGTCCATCCTATCCGTTGAATCTGTGGGTGTTCTCTGACCTCTTACTACCTTGTTCTTAATAACACTTCTATCCAATGTATGATATTTAATATGTTCAACATTTTAAGAAGTATATCCCTTTACATTCTTCTCTGACTTACAGGATGCTTTTCTACTTTTCCTTTTTAAATCACCAGCCTGGTTAAATGTCATCTATAACCCCATCAATGTCATATATTATATGTATATATGTATGTCTATATGTGAGATACAGTTCTCATCTTGACCTACTGTCTCAATAGAACCTATTTCTAAGCAAATGCAATCTAAAAATTCCTTTGAGTCTTCCAGTGACTACTGATTACTGTAGCTAAATACCATGTATAACACTCTGCTTTATTTCACGAGTCAAAATGTAGACTACCCAAGTGTGCTGAAACTTTTCAGAATCTTACCAGATCTCCTCCTAGAACAACCTGCTGAAACAAGAAAAGACTCTCCATAGACATTATCCTTCAGAGACCATCCCGGTAGGATTGTGTCCCTCCCTATTAGCCACAAGATCCTACAAAGTGTCTTCCTTGAGGATGTGGGACAGAGGCAGCAAAAAGAACAAATATCCAGGGAGGGAGTACTCACTGAGGGGTTTAAGGACGCTGCTGCTGGATTCATCCGCATTCTCCACATCTGACTTATCAGAGTAGTTCTCAGAGATTCTTTCTTTTTCCTTCTTTTCTTTGTGCCCTGTCTTTCTCTTGTGGCGTCTCCTTCTCCTGTAGCTCTTCGGCACATGGACCCCAATGTAGATGGTGTGGTGGCCTAAGAAAGGTACACAGATCATCAGTCATTTCAAATCACATTCTCTGCTGCATTTAAATTTCATAAGCTCCTCAGGTCAGAAGAAAATGTCTATGAATTCGTTACCATTTTACATTTGACAAACTGGAAAGATAAAATCTCTTCCTGGTTTTCAGTTAGCGAGAGTGTAATTCAACCTGTTGGCTGGCATTGGGATTCTGGGAGGGTATACTCCAGTATAGAGGACTTTTCTCTAGGGAAACCAAAAAATACCAAGCCAGAAATCAAGACGCCTTGTATGGTCATAGCTCTGTCTTCAATTAGCTATTCGACCTTGAACACATCCCTTAACCATTCTGGGCCTTAATCTCATCATTCATATAACAATAGCCTTACATTCGTGATCCTGGGAGGCCTTCCCAGTTCTAGCCTGCCATGAGTCTGTGATTATACTGAACAGAGTGCCGAAAAAGGAGGTCTTGGAGCAGCAAAAAAAATAAAATAAATATCTAACTCAAAGTTCAAGAAGTCATTCTGCTGGGGATAAGCTTTTGCATTAAAACTTTTTTTTTCCACGAAATCAGCAGAATAGAGACTTAGAACTGGGACAAATTGAGAAAAAATAAGACCTACTTGGAGAGAAGATTTCAGAAATACTCAAATGTTCACACTAGGAAACAGCTAAAATGAATGTCCGTTACAGTGCCATTCTCGTTTTTCTTTTTTCGTTTCCAAAACTTTCTAAAAACTGGTTGTTGCAATGATAAAAATAAACCCAGCCCAGCAAAAATTGCCTTGAAGAGAAGGGCATGAGGAAAAAAGATTGTGAAATGCTTTTAGTTCTCTAGATGGTAGAAGCTGCAAAACTGACAAGTGGTATTATTTTTACAAAATCTGATAAGACAGGAAGAAAAAAGGAACTCAAAGTTCCACATCTTTTTTTTTTAATTGGGAAACTTTTACTTTCACTTTATATACAGCACAACTTCTGAATGTGGGAACCACCATCTCAAAAGTAATGTGAAAACTTTCTTTTTGAACTGCAAATTAGATGAGATTATATCATCTTCCTCAACTCCTTTCCCATTCTCGACTTATTCCTAGATGACCACTTCAGTGTCCCAGATGATATCACACACCTAACATGCAATACGTGTACACACATGATGCCTCATATAAACGGCTGTGAGTCACTTTCCACAGCCACTCATCAGGCATATCTAAAAACACTATAATTCACAGGGTTGATCCCTTAAATTGGAAGGATTAAAACAATGATATGCTCCTTTAGGAAAGAGCCTCCAACTAAGGAATGCAGATCCCTAACTGAATGGGTTAGCATTCCAAAAAAGTCTGGTGTTTGGAATGAGGTTGGAGGCATCTATATAAAGTGTGAAACTCCCCCCTCCCAGCACACAGAATCACACACACACACCAACTCAACTATTACAAAGTACAGTGAAATTCTCCTCACAGAATGAACGCCAGTGAGAAATTTATCATGTCTAACCATTTGCAAGCAAATTGTTCTCATGGGAAAGCTGTATTATACTAGGAAGTAGGAAATGTCTCAGAAACAATGTGAATTAAGAAACAGTGTCAATTGTTTCCTGTGCTCCAGCTACTGAGGGAGTCCTGCAGCTTTATCTCAAGTCACACAATATATGTAAGCAAAGCCAACGAAATTCTTCAGTAAATCAAACACTGAAAGGTTGGTTGCTTTCATTCAGGATTTAGGAAAATATCATGAAAAAAATTAAGAAGCTGGAAAATTTTTAAACCTGTCACATTATTTTCTACATCTTGCTAAATAATGGCAATAAGCAAAAAAATAAAAAAAAAAAGGCAGTTGTTACATCTGTCATATTGATGTTACACAGAAAGATTGTTTAAATATATTTACCCAAATCTGCACAGTACCTTTGATAAGTCATTTAAAAGACAGCTTAAGGTGAGTGGGGAGATGGGGTAAATGGGTGATGGACATTAAGGAGGACACTTGTTGGGATGAGCAAATCATGACACTGTGTTGTATGTAAGTGATGAATCACTAAATTCTGCTCCTGAATCCAAAACTCCCATGGTATGTTAAATAACTTGAATTTAAGTAAAGAAATTTTTAAATAATAAAAAAATGAAAGATAGATTATATGGGCTGATAGGATTTTAAGGTAAGATCTCTATAAACTCATGTCATTGTCAACCTAACCAAAGAGGGTCATTCAGAGAGTGAGCTTTCAAAGCCCACGGAGAGGAACGTACCCTACCTTCTGGGACCTAACTGAAGTTGCAACACCACAAAAAATGGTGCCGTTTTATTCACATTGTGATCCCATGCCTCCCCCTGCCTTATGAGGAAGATTCAGCCTATCCCTGTCTCCTCCAGCTCCTGCCTTAGTTGCCTCCCGTCCACGCACACCCTGCTCACCCTAGCATACACTTTCACACAGCTGGGGAAGCCTTCAGATCATGCCGCCGCTTTCTGCAGCCCAAATATCAAGCAGAAAGGTGGTTCCTTGCAAGACACCCCAAATTTCAGACATTTTTATCAGCTTTATTGAGGTATAATTTAATTTACATTATTGAGGTAAAATTCACTCATTTTAAGAATATAAGTCAATGATTTTTATTATAGTCACAGAGTTCGTCAACCATCACCTTAATCAATTTTAGAACATTTCCACCAATCCGAAAAGATCCCTCATGCACATGGGCACAGTACACTCTCTGTACCTACTCCCATCCTGAACAACCACCCTTAAGCACTTTTGATACTTTCAGTGATGGCCTCTGGGAAGTTATAATTCGCTGGTATCCACACAGCCATGAACTTTTTTTTTTTTTTAATATTTTATTTATTTCTGAGAGAGACAGCATGAGCAGGGGAGGGTCAGAGAGAGAGGGAGATACAGAATCAGAAACAGGCTCCAGGCCCTGAGCTGTCAGCACAGAGCCCGACACAGGGCTTGAACCCATGAACCGTGAGATCATGACCTGAGCTGAAGTCAGACACTTAACTGACTGAGCCACCCAGGTGCCCCAGCCATGAACTTCTGTGGGGATCCTTACAACTACAGTAGAATAAAATATTCCTCAAGTAAAGAAGATACTGGCTCTCAAGAGCTGCCGGAGGAAATCATGACACAGAGCAAAAATTCAAAGCATCCTCCTTTTTCTTCTCACGCGTTACCAGTAACTAAATTTTCCTTTTCTGTCTTGTGTTCAGATGGAAGAGAAGGAACACGGTCCTAAGGTTCCTTAAGAACCCGGTGACAGTGCTTGTGTGTCATCCATTACTTCTCAGTTGCTCTACACGTCAACTTTTTTGCCCATGGGAAGAGAGCAAGACTAACTTCGCCTTGGAAAGTGAGGGTAAGGCATGCTTTCTCAAGGTGACAACCAAATATTTCATAAGCTGTACATGCCAAGTTACAAAAATATCAAAAGTAAAATGAGCTCAAATGGAAGCATTCTTGCTGCTCCCACAGAACACCTGTCTTCAGGATCAACAGAAGCAGAATTACTGACGAAAATATACTATTGTTGATAAGAATCTCACGGGTGGATTTGGATATTTATTTTCAATAAAATATCTTTACTTGTCTCAGAGATGTGTCATGAAGATTGATGGCTATTTTTAAAACTAGAACTCATTAAATGACAGCAAACACTTAGGAAAGATGCGAAGGTTGAGGGTGTAGTATTATTTTGCACATAAAACAAAAAACAAGAAACTTGACAGACAAGCATTCCAATCCAGCAAAACTGGAAGAGTCTACAATGCTGAAAGAACTCAGGGAGAGTTACCTGCTTAACTTGTAAGAAAATTTTAGACTCAAAAATAAAACAAAATAAGATAACATAAAGACCTCTCAGCTAGAAATTTCACCAAAAACTGATTCCAAAGTTTCACCAAAAACTTCTTTCCAAAGGAAAAGCAACAATTTTTCTAAAATAGCTAGAATTCATAAGCAAAGGTGATTGTCTCAACTACACTCAAATAGGGGAAAAATATTTACAGTGACTGTTTTAAATATTATTAAAATAAAGTTTGCATTTTTGCTACTAAAATTGTATCAAGTAAAACCTGAAATCTACATTTGACAGTGTTCATTTAGGTGTGAGTCAAAGGGCATTGAGTCCTTGATTTGGCAGTGGCCTCAGTATCATGTGTTAAAATAAATACCCTGCATGCCTTTCTCTGACAGATGGTGTAAGTTCCCAACAAACTGCAAGTGTCTTGGGAATATCTCACAATCCATCCCATAGCCAGTACCACTGGGAAGAAAGCATGGCTTTCCTAGTTATCTCTGACTGTCAGAAATTATCACTAGGTGATGCTTGCATCTTCCCATCCTCACCTGCTCCACCTGGGCTGAAAGTAGTCCTGTGATGCTATCATGTCCAATTCTTCCAATTCCTGAGATATTTCTAAACTAATGTCATTGATAGTTGTTATCCTGTTTGTAGAACAACAGAAAACTTTTACACCTGGTAACTCTGTAGTCATTCAAGTTAAGAGGTTGTCACAGACAATGTGCTACCAAGGGTGATTTAGGATTTTGTAGAATTAAAGCCATCAAACCAGAAGACAAACCAGAAGAAGGTTTTACTCCACCCAAACTCAAAATTCTGCAAAAACACTGAATAGTTAGACCACATATGCCTCTATATACAAGATAGATCTATTAGGTCCTATAGGAAACATATTACTGTTCTTACTGTACATACAGATGATAGCAACTATTCATTGGATATTTACAAATGTGCCAGGTTCTGGCTAGGTCTCCGAAATCTATTACCTCATGCAATCCTCACAACTGCACAAATTAAACACTACTATTAACATAACTATACAAGCAAAGAAACCAAGGTTCAGGGAAGTCAAGGATACTGTCACTGACAAACTCATAAAATCACACAGGAGAAATAGCTCTCAAGTGGCAATATCAAGAACAGTGAGTGCTTCCTGCTAGGAATTTACCCAAGGGATACAGGAGTGCTGATGCATCGAGGCACATGTACCCCAATGTTCATAGCAGCACTCTCAACAATAGCCAAATCATGGAAAGAGCCTAAATGTCCATGAACTAATGAATGGATCAAGAAGATGTGGTTTATCTATACAATGGAATACTACATGGCAATGAGAAAGAATGAAATCTGGCCATGTGTAGCAATGTGGATGGAACTAGAGGGTGTTATGCTGAGCGAAATAAGTCAGGCAGAGAAGGACAGATACCATATGTTTTCACTCATACGTGAAACAGGAGAAACTTAACAGAGGACCACAGGGAAGGGGAAAATATAGATAAGGAGAGGGAGGGAGGCAAATCATAAGAGACTCTTAAATACTGAGAACAAACTGAGGTTGAGGGGGTTGGGGGAGAGCGGAAAAGAGATGATGGGCATGAAGGAGGGCACTTGCTGGGATGAGCACTGGGTGTTATATGGAAACCAACTTGACAATAAACTATAAAAGAAAAAAACAAAAATAAAATAAAATAAAAGAATAGTGAGTGCTTCATCACTACTTTGGTGGTGATTTGTTGGTTTGATTTTTCTTTTTGGGGGTGGAGCTTGTGCTAGACAGCATTTATACTATCAGTCTTATCACTAATTACACTTCCTTCCTTGTGTTGGCTGCCAGAAATACAAGAGACAAATCTCAGGCCAACCAGTGGTGGGCAGACGGAGTTTTGAGCCATGCATTTTATACACTAACCTCACTCTTCCAGCTTTTCAACCATTATTTTCCCTTTACACTAAATCATTTTTGGGATAAGGAATCATATGAATATTTTTTAAAATCTGAGATGTCAGTAGTGGGGGAAGAGGATGGCGATGGCTGTGGGGAAGGATAGGTTTCTAGGCAGAGATTTAGACATATAGATTTAGATCAATCTAAAAGGGATCCTCAGAGGACAGACAAAATCTTTGCCATCCCCATCCTTCTACATGCATGTCTAATGAAACACTGACAGATGTTCCCATTGCTGCTCTTTCTATAATCAACTGAACTTCTGTTTTCTCCCGTTCAAAGATTCCACAACGTTTGGCACGCTGTATCATTCTTCTAGAACTAATCAGCAATATTCCCAAAATATAAGTCAAATATTGCCTTTCCTGGCTTATCTAAAGTGAGCTGGTCTTAAGCCAAGATGCCTAAACCATGTTGTATTTATAGCCAAGAGGGATGTAAGAGAGGGAAACAAAATTAAGAGATATTTATTATTTCTGTTTTAATTATGGAATGAAATGTGGAAGAGGGGGCAGAACCTCTAGATGAGTGACAAATTAAAAAAAGATACTGTGGACTTTACTTCTTAAACCAAAACAAATGTCAAAGATTTTTTAGACGTAGAGGACTAAGAACCTTAACAGAATCTTTGTATCAAATTGAGATGCCTCAGAGGCTGTGTGTTTGACACATCATATAATAAGAAATAGATCAGTATCTATAAACCTAAATACTTTAATAAATGAAATGCAAATAATTTGTTAGCTTATGACTCACAAACACAGAAGAGTGTCCATAAGCAGCTCTAAGAAGATATAATCCAAGTAACACTGCTAATTTACTCAGGCATAAATACCAACTCATGAAAAGACAACCCGCTTCAAAAAGCACCACGTAATTTTGCAGTTAACACAGGGAACGTCAGCCCGTGGTGAGATGTTTGCATGAGGGTTCGCATTTCAAACATGTACCACTACATGGGACAAGGGTTGATTTTTCTTTTTGGATTTTGGATAGAGGCCACTTTTCACATAGAAGAAAAATAATGCCTATGTTTATTAATAGAAAGTTATATATTACTTATGTACTTATAAATCATTTTGAATGCTGGTAAGTAATCTCTTAATATTAATGCTACTAATCATACTTGAGGTTAGGCATGCAAGCAAATAGTATAAGTGATGAAAAACAGGGAAATACTTTTCTTCCCACTGAACTGCATGAGAGTTTTGTCCACTGAAAGTCTCCCAGAAATCCTTAGGGCAACCTGAGGTTCCCCAAGCAAGACTGATAAGAAATCTCAGCTTGTTTACCAAGTACAGTGCTTTTAATATTTAATATATGATGATGATGATGTTAACAATCTCTAGGCAGGAACAAACAGGTACAGGAAAAAGTCATGAAGGGGAGTCAAGCTTAGGGTTACTTGGCTAACCTCCTGTCCTTTAGCTGAGTAAACTTCTACACCTGTCTTTCAAGTGTTCATTTCTAGTGAAGTTCTAATTGTAGCCTTTAGGTAAAGAGGAGGACTCTAAGACCACACACTGAAGTTAAGTTTCCATTACAGTTACCATCACTAACAGCTGATAAGAGGCAAAAACTGGCAAGCATTATACAAAGTTACAATTAGTGAATATTTTTAAAGACATGTAACTTTAATATGTTCAGTGCTCATCAATTATTTGAAAATATCTAAGCTAGAACAGACACTTACAGGTAGTATGGGAACCTACCTTAATAAATAAACAAGACCTAAAGTCACCTTATTTTTCATAAACTTCAGTTCCTGAAGTGCTTCACAATCCCTAAAAGGTTGAGTCTCCAAAGTAATTTTAACTTTGCTTTAGCAAAATCTCTTTTCTATTCATCTGTACACATCAAATATAATCTATATTTATATCTACATATCTATATCTCTTATTTATATCTATATAGATACAGGTATATACAAATATACAGAGATATCTGTACAGACTCCATATATAGGGAGATGCAGAGAGAGAGAGAGAGAGATCATTTTTATGGACAATCCAAATCAAAGCACGTCAATAAATTGTCTCCCACTGCATATGGTACACAAGTACACAAAGGTGCCATACAAGTGTTGATCTCCTTCTCCCTTCCCTTTCTGTGGGGGAAAATATAGAGCATGATCTTCTTACCCCTTTGAGACCTGGTAACAACTTGTGAACTCCCTCTGCTCTCTAGCAAAGGCACCCTGAGCAGGACGGAAGAGCCAACTTTAGACCAAGTCTAACATGCCCTTCCTTGGGCTGCTTTAGTCATTATACAGAGTTTAAATGCTAGACACAGAGAACACCTTCCATAACCTCAATCTTCCCTCAACCTGCCCAGAAACACGTGCCTGGCAATCTCCACCCTGCTCCGGGTAGAATTTCATCCAGAGCTTTCACACAGTGAGTGCCAACCCCCAGGAGCTGTTGTCCTTTTACTTGACTGAGCAGAATAGATTGGAACCAAAAGGCCTGGGAAGGCCAGTACCAGGTGGGGCGGGGCTGAGAGTGAAGAAGAATCACCCAACAGAAAAAGATGAACCCTCCACTCATCCTGATACTCCAGACCCCCAAAAGAGGATGGTGAATGTTAATGTGCACTACACATACTGTCAGATAAGATCCATCTGTGATCCAAACACTGAGAACTGACAGTTTCCATTATTTCCCTTGTGGTCACCATTTGCACAACTGAATGGGAAGCAGGGTTGGAGGAGAGAAAACAATGGCTAATCCAATGGTCACTGATAACTGGATTTGCAATTGCAGCCAGAGAAGCAGCTTAGAGAGACACATAAATGCACACATTCACACTCTCATCCTACCCACATTGTCCATCTCCAACTCTATTATGGGTTCCCTTTTAGCATTGGCGTAAGCCCTGGCTGGGTAATAGGAAGAATAGTCTTTAGTTGCTATAGACAGATAATCCACCATATAGTTAATGCACTCATGGCTAATCAAGTATTCAATATTTAATATTAGTTCACATAATTCCCTCTTCTCACATACCAGTACATAGGTAAATGCGATAGGGATAACGCCACAGGACTAAATAACCAAGAAGTAGGCAAAGAGACCCAAGACACTTAAATTAGCCTGAATAAGGCCAACTGCAGAATCTTCATGGCTACAGTTTTCCTCATGTTCCCAGAAAAGAGAAGGACAGCATTCACTGACATAGCAGCACATAATCATACTTTTAGAATTGAAATAACCTTAAACATTATATGGTTCAACCTTTTCATTTACCAGTGAACCAGCTGAAGCCAAAGAGCCAGTGAATAACATAGAGACTGGAACCCTTGGTGGTTCTGGACATACAAGGTTTCCTTCCCACTTTCCCACTGGCACCACCATGGACCAGCCCGCCACTGCCACCCCTCCCATCTTCCACTGTCTCCAAAATAAGGCAAAAAAATAAAATAGCCCTTTCAATTTAGTAATTACCTAGAAGGAGAAAAGGGCTTATAAATTCTCCGAAAATGTTTCTGTCTTATAGAATGACCAGTTTAAGTTCACAATCCTTAGTTCCATAAACTGCCCCAAAATAGGATGATGTTCTGGCTGTGACATCTGTCCCTCCATTGATCACCAATGATCACTTTGAGAAATGGTAGAAAATTTTTAGTCTTTCCCTCTATGTCCTCCATTACACTTAACCAATTAAACTATTTAGAACGGTTATAGAATTTGAAGAGCTTAAAAAAAAGCATCTTAGAGAAAATACAGCTCAACATTCTCACCTTACAGATGGATACGTGAGCCTGGACAGGTTAAAGTGATTTGCTTGTGGCAACACTGACAGTAACCGTATTAACAGGGGCAAGGACCCAGACTTTCTCAATGCAGTGCTCATCCCCAAAATGAGGAGCTTATGAAAAGGTGCAGCCAGCCAGGCTGTGTCTTCTTTTCTCTCTCGCCTTTTTCATAAGCTCTTCCAACACCTTCCATTCTTCTCCTCTGTTCTTTCCACCTCCTATTCTTTCAGGTGCTTCTTCTAGTTCTCATCCATCTCCCTTTTCAAATTCCTTTCTGGCTCCAGAGGGAATAGACCTCACGTGTCCACAGAATGGCACATGAACTTCCCAAATTGCTCACAGCGGAAATCCAGAAGCACCTGCTCCCACCTACCCTTCTGTGTCTCTGCAGGTCCTTCCAGTTCAACCCAGGTATCTCCATCATCTCTTGTCCCCACTCTAGTACAACCAAAACATCATCTCTCAGTTGAATCTCAGCAACAGTCTCTCACTTTTATCTTTGTCCTCCTGTGATGCTCTCTCCATCTATCAGCAAAAGGGATCTTTTTGTAAAAATGCAAATTTGGGAGACACCTGGGTGGCTCAGCCAGTTAAGCACCCGGCTTCATTTCGGGTCAGGATCTTGCAGTTTGTGAGTTTGAGCCCCGCATCAGTCTCTGTGCTGACGGCTCAGAGCCTGAAGTCTGCTTCAAAATCTGTGTCTCCCTCTCTCTCTGTCCTTCCCCTGCTCACACTCTGTCTCTCTCTCTGTCTCTCTCAAAAATAAACAAACATTTAAAACACTTTTTTTAATGTAAATTTTGTCTGGTCACTTTCCTGCTTAAAACCCTTCTGCAATGGCTCCCCAGAGCGTACTCAATAAAATCCTAAATCTTTAGCATAGCATAAAAGGCCATGAATCATCTGGATCTTATCTACCTCAGGCCATGTTCACCCAGGTCACATGGTCCAGCCTCAATGTTCTAATTTCCACTTCTCAAATAGGCCTATCTCTTTCTTGCCTTTGCGCCTTCACACATGCCCACAAAATGTGACATTTCCATCATGCTTGACCTAGATGGTTCCTGTACAGCCTTTGGTTTCAAATTCATGCCACTCTATGGGAAATATGTACCCCTGTTTCCCACCCAAACTCACCCACACACATGATCCACTCTCTACATTATCTCACCAGCCAACCTTGTCCTTAAATAATGACTGGTTTATTTGATCAAACATTCATTGTGGCCTGCACTGGGATATGCTATCATATTCAATGACACATGTAAGCCCAGAAAAGCAACATATTGGAATTTATATCTGCAACTGTTCTTAACATTTTGATAAGCTTAAAGAAAAACAAAGCACTGAGCATCAGTTAAAGCTAATAAGAAGAGTTAACACAGATACTAATCAACTAATTTGTTGATTACTGGATATCAGTATTAGCTTTAGTCTGAGAGCATTCCGCAGCCACAGCAACCACTGACAATAAATTACAGGCAAGGAGTATATCCAAGGGAGGCAGGATCTTAAATTTACTGGGTTCATCCTGGCGACTTCAAATTACTTTACTAGTACTCTTAGCAAAACTAGGAGACAGGGAGGCACAAATGCTATTTCTTTGTGGAAAAAAACTAAGGTTCAGAAAGTAACTAATTTGTCAACGGCTTACTGCCAATATCATAGCATTTTTCAGGTATTATCCAAGAATCCTCAGAGCATCTCTGGTAGGTAGATGAGAAGACAGGTCATTAACTGCACTTTGCCTAAAGGAAATGTAACCACATAAGCATGCTTGGCCTCATTGCACCCACAAAGGCAGGGCAGAGCCAGAAACAGAAATAGGTTCTGAGATTCCTGGTTCTCTACGATGTTCTCTTTTTTAATTTTAATGTTTATTTATTTTTGAGAGAGACACAGAGAGAGACAATGTGTGAGTGAGTGAGGGACAGAGAGAAAGGGAGACACAGAATCCAAAGCAGGCTCCAGGCTCTGAGCTGTTAGCACAGAGCCCAACGTGGGGCTTGAACCCACAAACTGAGATCATGACCTGAGCCGAAGTTGGACACTTAACTGACTGAGCCTCCCAAGTGCCCCTCTACGATGTTCTCTAACCCATAGCACAGGCTAGATAAAAGTACCTGAACAAACAGATACTGATCTAATTTGCCAAATACATGTATCCATTGGATTCAATTATAAGCTTTCATTCCACATCCAAGACATTTTCTCTGTTTTTCAGTAGGGATAGAATTACCTGTTGAAAATCTGATAATCAGCTGGAGGTGGGATGGTGATTTAACAAAACTACAAATGTGCAGTTCTGGCCCCCTAAAGCTGATATGTTGGCCAATATTACTAAAATTCAAAACCTATTTTTTTCCAGAACTTTTGGCCTGCTGAAAGTTGTTGAGCATTCCACCATGAAAAGAGTCAGTAAAACAATGTCTCGAGAGGCTTAAGTAGAGTCTATTCTCCTTGCAAAGTCAGCAGACTATAAAGAAAGGTGAATATGTTGGATACAGCACTGCCTTCTAATTCTAACTCCGTGGAAAGGTAAAAACAATTAACCAGATTTAAAAGCTTTTGCAGCTATTCAGAGAAGCAAGTTATTTAAGTCACCTATACTGCTGATTCAATGGGTGTCACTCACCACGCTCCCTACCTTCACCTTCATCCCACCTGGCAATCAGCAGCTTCACAGGCTCCATGTTTGGAACCTCCTGTGAGCTCCTGACACGGCAGGCTCTCACCTCAGTCCCCTAAATGCCAGCAGCCAGAAAGTAAAATTAAATTTAAAAGTTAAATAAATAAACCCCCACCAGCAAGCTCACCACAGCAACAAGAAAGCCTCAACTGAGCCTTATTCAGCTTTACTCTAATCTTACTCTATTCTCTCTCATCAGACTCAATTCTCAGTTCCCTCAATGATTCTGCATTTTGTGATGACAAAAATGGGGAGATACTTAGCTCAGGTTTATTTCTATACTATTGCATAATCTCATTTCATTGGCACCTAAATTATATAATAACCAACAAAGAACAGGATTATTCTAGTCTATGCTGGGTGGGAAGGAGGAATATATATATATGTCTATATACATACACATATATGTATACATATATCATATGTTTATTTATGTGTATATATGTGTATATATATGTGTATATACACATATATACACATAAATAAACGGACCCCTGAATCCTCTTCATTGGTACACTTCGTTTCCAAAAGAAGCACTTTTACAGGCTTTATTAGACAACAGCCACACACTTGTATTTTACCTTGTATACAATGATAGTTAATATGTCTCTTCTTGAAAACGAAGATAATTTAACAAACTGGGGGCAATATGGATCAGAGCAGTCTACCCATGAAAATTAGATCTCACTTCTGAGCTTAAAGGGAACCAGAATGAGTCCCAAGAGAAACCGACAGTAGGACTTGGGAAACTTTACTTGACCATTCTAACTTGTCTTTTTCAGTACAAGATGCAAGTATGGTTAGGAAGGCAAAGGATAGATGTTGGTAAAAATGAATTAAGCAAATAAAAAACATTTAAGATGTTAGTTAGAATTTTTGGACTGATAATAATCACTGAAAATTATTAATGAAATTATATCAATCAGAAAGACAAAGTAAAGAAAGTGATTCAAAATAAGGCTCCCCTATTCCCAACACCAGGTACAGAGGCAACGTAGTTTCTGATAATTATTGAAGCACGTCTTTGGTAAATGGCCTGTTCTATTGCTCTCATTTTACAGGGCAAGAAACCCAAAATCCAAACTGTACTTTGCTTTGTTCACTTATGCAATGATTCGGCAATAGATTAGGCAAGAGTTTTAAAACTTTTATTCCCAAACTGATGCTTAGCCATTCTGTTTTAACAGTGTTAACAACTATTTTAATTTTTAAAACATGAGATAATAAAAAAATAGATCAAACACTATGTCCCCAAAATAAACATCAAACAACATGTTTCAAAAATATGACCAGAGAAAGCTTCTAGAAAGAAACTCAAACTATAAACAAAATTGCCGCGAGTACATTACTTCAGAATTTCTGGATCCTTGAAGAACACAACCCAAGCAATGAGTTCCATTTCTTACGGCTTATTGCAAAAAAAGAAGGTAGACACCTAGGACAGAAAGTGTCCTCAAGAGGGCTTTAGCCCAAACTGTACTAACCTGGGAATTCTCTATAATTGGAAAATTCTGGGAAGAAATGTCTTATTCCAGTTTCAAAACCCATGGAACTACCATCAGATTCCCTTGAAGCAAAAGAACTCTATATGAAAATACTTAACCTCACTGATGTGGCAGGAGGTGTCAAATAGCTCCTGAGCTGAGCATTGCCTGCTCTAGCGACCCTGGCAGGCTTTCAGCTGAGGCCATGATGGGAAAGAAGCAGGGTGCTGAGAAAGGTCTGTATGAACACAACCCGCTCTGGGAAACCCACACTGTTATTCAAGTATCAACCCTTACACACCTCACCACATTTCTTTACAGCTCTCCGGTGGGTGGATACAGGTTTCTTTTAAGAAGCCTTTTCCTTCAGCAATATTTGCCCAAGTGTTTCCTCTGTATACACAGTTTCTGAGTAATAAGGGTGAACAGCGGAGAAGAGGTCAGCAAAATGCAACCGGACACTTATATCCAGTGCTCAGAATAGCCCTCGCTCCAACTTGGCCCCTCCCTTCCCATCCGATAGGTTTTCATTCACTCCTTCTCGGCAATTACGTTTTTAACCATTGTAATTATTAACAAATGTCTACCCGGCCCCACTTTTTCTTTAGAATACTACCTCCTCCAATACACATAAATACGTCATCATGATATCCTCTAGTGAAAAATAGTGTTAAGTCATTATGATTTCATGTCTGTAAAATGTTGAGATCCTGACCTCCGAAAAGACAATCGTCACCATTTCATCAGTGTAGTCTCGCTCTTTGAAAACCAGAGTATATATTCTCAGGGAAGAGAATAACACAGACATGCTTAAAGGCCCTCTTTTACTTATCAATGTGGCTATATAAACACTATAAATATGTCAGTGATCTCTGCAAAATCAAATAGCAATAACAGCGAGGACTGGATCATTAGAGGCTGTATCGTCTCATTTAATAAAGAGTACTAGGGGAACCCAATTGCTGACTAAAAATTTAAGCAAAAACATCAGAGGATTATATAAGTAATTCTACCTATGTTTACTTAGTGATATTACATATTCACTTATTCAATTCTTTCTTGTAACAAATATCTAGTAAACATCTACTCTGTTCAGACCCTGATCTACTTTTTTTGCTTTTATTTCCCTAAAAATAATCCTCCCTTAAATTCCATGAATTTCTAACCATTCTCTCCTTTAACGTCCATCAGTAGACACGGGAATTTGTAAAAATTCTTCTTCCATTTGGATAGATGGGAGCACACTTCCTTCTGGACTTGGTTTTGAATACAAGAGGAAAACCACCACAATATATCATAATAGCTTTGAGAGCACTGATCACAACTTCAGAAATGGAGACATGTTTCAGCCAATATTGTCCTGCTGTATTTTATGCTTCCTGAGCTGCTGGTTAGACTTCATATTAAGAAAAGGCCCCTCCTCATAAGGTCAGAGTTGCCAAGGCTTGCTGGGAAGGTACCTAGCCCTGCAGAGCCAAGGCCTTATCTCAAAGGATAAGGTGGAGTTTGCTCTTTTCCCCTATTGCAAAATATGAGAATATTAAGTAATCTGTTTATATCATACAGATCCAAAATCTTGGCTGGTTTTTTTATGGATAAAACATCCATAGGATTTCCTTCTGTTTAGAAAAAGCTACCTGGGGCTCTTTCTTCAGATCTCAACCCTGGTTCACCCAGTAAAACCTGGCCAATTTCCCCTAAATGTGTTCAAAATGAAAACTTAGTGTTTGTTCCTCATGGCCAACATTTCTGGGTCATTCGGGTGATGTCCATTACCAATTTGTCATCTACAGACCAATTCTGTGGAAGTGCCAAGGCTGGAGCTGGAGTCTTTTGGTACAGAACCAAGTAGGAGTATCTGATACTATGAAATTTTTACATGAGTTTATCCACAAAAAATGTTAACTTTACAAAACTATACAGGCGTACATATACACTGATACAAGGTAACAATGAAAGAACAGATATAAAAGCTTCTCTTTATTTTAAAGATTAAAGTGCCACTTGGTTGCCTTTTTAAAAAAAAAAAAGGTATCTCTTTAAATCATTAACACAAATGCACACAAAGGGAATTATGTGAAAATGAGGTGTAGGTCTTTAAATATATCCCACATAAATTCATTATTTAAACAGAAGATGACTCCTCTTCTGACTCACTCTATTCTCAGTGAGCTTTGCAGTTGATGGTTTTCTACTGAGTTTTTAGACCGTGGATTAAGCATCATGCCACCCACAGAGAAAAAGTTGAACCAGGTGAACTCAGGGCGTGGTTGGAAGGCTCAGTCTGTCTCCCCTTCACAGAACGACAGCAGTAGAAGAACTGTGAGGCAGCATCTGGCCCTGCTCACCTTCAGGCTGAGCTGAATCCTATGATCACAAATTAAGAGACCCTAAAAAGACTTTTAAAAGCATAAACATTTCAAAGTGACTAGAGCTACTGGATCTTAGTCACCCTCATAGTCGCTTATTGGGAGCATATCTGATTTGTGCAAATTACTTCAAAAAACAAAATTTTAGGGGCGCCTGGGTGGCTTAGTCGGTTAAGCGTCCGACTTTCGCTTAGGTCATGATCTCGCGGTTCATGGGTTCGAGCCCCGCGTCGGGGTCTGTGCTGACTGCCAGCTCAGAGCCTGGAGCCTGTTTCAGTCTGTGACTCCCTCTCTCTCTGACCCTCACCTGCTCACACTGTCTCTCTCTCTCTCTCTCCTAGAAATAAATAAAACATTAAAAAAAATTTGGAAAAAAAATTTATTTTAAGTTTACTTTTGCCAAGTGTGCTGCATTATATTTCAACCATGTTTACCCTAGAAGCAAGAGAAATAACTGCATGGATATAAGGAAACATTTAATAATACAAATGAAAGGTGGTCCAGCCCTTTGCCCTTGGGATTTCTGATCCTTAAAACTGGAGCATCTACTTCTGCCATGATACTACCAGAAACTCAACCACTTCAGAACAAAGATGAAAGTTTGCTTTCCTTCAAATATGCCCTTCTCTACGCAGTGAACACTATGAGATGGACTCATGTCCTTGAGGAAAATATTCCCTCTCCAACTATGAATCCTCTTTAGAGGTGTCGACAGTTTTCATTCCCAACCACTGAGACCATGAATAAGCCATAAACCCATCTATTTCAACTTCTTTATACTTCACATGGAGTCACTATACAATCTAAGTGATGCCACCCCCACAAGATGAAGCCAGGTGAGGAAAATGGGAGGGTCAACTAAGAGGGCACCGAATTAGAAACAAAAAGTCCCAAACTGCAGTTTCAAGACTCGTACTGGAGAAGAGCCTGCACTGGTGGGTAGTCTCCACCAGATAATGACACCATAAGCAACCATCTTATAGGGTCTCAAAATTCAGGAACGGGCATCTAGAGAAACATGCCTCAAAAGAAGTATAATCAGCTCAGACTCCAATCAACGTGAAAGATAATCATGACAACACAAGTCTTCTCAGAATACAAAAATATACAAAAACCATGAGGCGAGTTCAATCATCTCAAAGCCAAACAATTTTACAGATGTTTCTACCACATTTTATTGTCTTTTTGCTTCTTCTTAAAGAAACCTGACTACAGATTTGAGTGCTATTCATGGCATTTGTGCTTGAAAATCGAGCATAATACTTTAGGAAATAAATTTAGTGAAGGCCTTAAGAAATCCATGTATTAATATCCTACTGCAGTGGAGTGCTGTCAATCCTACAGACCTTACAAACCCAAGAAGTGAATTACATTTCCTGTGAACTTAGCAAGAAGATTATTCTCAAGGAACACACACACATACACACACACACAGAGTACATCTCATTCCCAAGCCTTCCCACTGATTTTTCTAATTTAATTGTCCTGAAAGTATATGTTCATTCAATCCTACAATATTTCTTACATTCATATGCTATAACTTTAAGATTCTTATCTCAGAAGGGGAAAAATAGTTGGGGAGAGGGAGGGAGGCAAACCATGAGAGACTCTTGAATGCTGAGAACTGAGGGCTGATGGGTGTGGGGGGTGATGGGCATGGAGGAGAGCATTTGTTGGGATGAGCACTGGGTGTTATATGGAAACCAACTTGACAATAAACTATTTAAGAAAAAAAAAAGGTTGTTTTCTCCTCATTAATACTGGGACAGTGGCAAAGTCACCACAATGGAGTCTTAACACAGAGGCACAAGAATCTTAAGACAAAAGTTTTACTACTTTGCTCTCACTAACTTGACATTTTCCCACAGTCATGTTGTAAAAGTGCAAGGAACCCATAAAACAATATGAAAGAAAATACTGTAGTTTCCTTTTTCCTAAGTTACTTGGGCATCAAATTCTTATTAGTCAGAGTCCAGAGCATAAGTGAGGAAAGGAGGGAAATGGGGGGTGAGGAGACTATACAATCAAAAGAAACTGAGTAAGCAAACGTGAGAAACATCATAATGGCCACACTATTCCAACTATTCCAGGAGGCACAAAAGCATCACGTGCCCAGGACCTGGTCTTCAGTCTGGTCGAAGGATCACTCCAGAACACACAGTATTTCTTTTTTCCAACCCCCACCCCCACCCCACTGGTCCAAGTTTTGGGTAGGCATTAGATGCTCACCAAATCGTACCAATCAGACTAGAGCTTCCAAAACACGTATGAATTGTCTCTCAGGTGATTTTAAAGGGCAGAATTTATGACATAGTTCACGTGCAAGCTTCATTTCACTTTAGGAGTGCTATCTACAACTCTCATTATTTTTTTAAATCTCGTTGTAAATATAATACCTTGTATATCTGTGATTCCCTCACATTATTACTTTAATAAATATTAATTAAGCCCTATCTTCTCACTATCAAATAAACAGTATTATTCCCACATTACTGATAAGTCCAAAGAAAAGAGAGGCACACTAAAAGCATAATAGGACTAACTAAAATTTAACTCTCATTTGGTTTTTTACAGACACTGGGAAACATTAACAAAAGAGGTCCTGGAGGTTTTTTAAGTAAAAAATGTTTGTCCATCATTTCCTAACTGAAACGCATCCATGATCACCCCTCTTTCTGTCCTCAGTTTACACCCATTTTTGCTGCAATAATGATATCGTTCTCCTTCTACATCTGTTTCTCTACCCTGCAAGCTCTAAGAAAGAATATCAGAAGATGCTGCCAAGTACATTTAGATAAATCTAGCAGCTTCTTTGCATTAGTCACTGCAAGGTGGTAACTATCCAGCAAAACATTTATTTCTGACGGAAAGGCATGGCTACCATAGGCACCTGCTTCAAAAGTAAAACATCCCCCTTTTGTTAACCATGCAGGACCACACCAATTCAGATTCCAATGGTCCAATGAAGTTCTTAAAATGACTTTCTGTGTTGAGGTAAAATGTGCAGACTAACAAAACTCCATAGAAAAGCTTCAGTTTTTAACTTCCAGAATATAAGATATATGAAATGTATGGGTGCTATTCTCTACAAAGACACGAGTGTATGAACATATACCTCCCCAGCCCCATGAAGCTCACCTTCTACTTCTTCTTCATCACACACATGTTTAAGGAAGGAGGCTCCTCTGTCCAGGACAGCTTCATCCTCCATCCTATAGTAATAAAAAAGAAAAAAAGAATGCTCAGACTTCTCCTGGAGTGAGCCACTTGAAGTAGCCCAGCTTCTGGGCAGGTTAACCTGCAAGCTGCTGTTCATGTTAACAGGGCAGAGTCCCTCTTCCTTTGGTGTCTGCTACTCCTTCACGCAGCTCCTCTCATCTGGTGCTTGAGAATATGCCGGTCCCACATAGCTTCAGTTCTAACCTTGAGAGGGCACCCACATGGACAGGTGAGAGAAAATCATCTCAATCCCATAGGCTGGAGGTTAGGGGTGCTCCCTTTGGGATTTGCAAGAAGGAAAAAAAAAAGATGAAAGCAAAAAAAAAAAAAATAAAAAAAATACCAAGAGAGGAAGTTTGGTTTGTCTGGAGTGCTCGTGATGATCGTTTGTGGAAATCCAGCTTCAGTGCTTAGCTCTTTAAACACCCACTGCATAAAAATGTATACCCTCACACACACACACACACACACACACACACGCACACCCACCCACACACAGAAAACGACAGGGAGTTAGGCTAGTGCACAGTGGGAGCCTAGCTTCCAGCCAGCCTCTTAATACCAGCACAGCCCAGTATTCTCTGTTGAGTGGCAAGCTTTGAGTCACATGTTGGCCTTACGGAAATCTGACATCTGAGGATTATCCAGCAACCCGGCTTCAGCAACAGTCACATATATATGCCACCCATTCATTCATTTTCCACATTCTTATCACACGTCCCTACGTATATCTGTCCTGTTAACTCTTCCCTGAAGGGCACAAAGTTCTTCGGTTTATAGCCACAGTATGCTGTCCTCCTATCTCCTTACATAATAGGATCTGCTCTGCAATTTCATATGCTAAATAAGACCTCAGAATCCATCCAAGTAATGACAGCGTTTGTACGGCCTCTTCATGCCAAACATGTTTCTTAGTTTATAGAAGGAGTTAAGGTTTATTTCCATACTCTGTGACTTCTTTTCATTGCATTAACTTTGACATGCAGAATTCCATGAACTCTATTTATAGTGAAAGCAGAAAAAAATCCCGAATTGCTCAAATGCTGCTTGTGTCGCACCGGTCTAGAAACAAAGAACTTTCTCTGGAGACAGCTGCTCTATGTCATACCATACGTAAGCTCTGCCAGAGAACCAAATGTTCACTCTGTATTCTATTCATCCAATTATATGCTCAGGCACTGAATATTGTAAGTCTGTTTTCCATATTGTCTGTATAACTTATTCTTATGCCTCAGATATTTGTTATAATCTATGTGGATATGCACTGAATTCACATTTTCCTCTTTTCTATTTTAGGAGCATGTCCATCTTGCAGACAACTATCTGAGCATAAAAAGTCAGAAATTCGGTGTCAGGTAGACCCGGGTTTAAAAAACCGAGCACTACAACTTAATATACGTATCACCTGGGGCAAAGTATTTCACTCTTTGAGCCTCAGTTTTTCCACCTAAGAAACTGGGGTAACAATATCAACCTTGCAGGATCACGTTGAGACTCAAATTAGGTAACGTACATGAAAACATTCAGTTTTGTGCCTTGTGCCTACTACATGTTTAATAAAAGTTTCCTTCCTTTATTCTTTCCTTCTCTCTTTTTACCCTGACCTTTACTGGTAAACAGTGCCATTAAGAAACTCATTACCTCTGGGGCACCTGGGTGGCTCAGTCGGTTAAGCATCTGACTTCCGCTCAGGTCGTGCTCTCACAGTTCCTGAATTTGAGCCCTGCATCGGGCTCTGCTGAGAGCTCAGAGCGTGGAGCCTGCTTCAGATTCTGTATCTCCCTCTCTCTCTCTGCCCCTCCCCTGCTCACATTCTGTCTCTTTTTCTCTCTCTCAAAAATAAATACACATTTTTAAAAATTAAAAAAAAACTCATTACCTTTGGACACCTGCAGAATATCTTCTTTTCGTTTATCCTGATATATGTCTTTTTCCTTCTCTATACTCAAACTAAAATATAAAACTAATTGCAAACAGGATATAAATCAGCCATAAGGATTATAGTGGAAAATAAAATGTCTTGAAACTTGAGAAGTCAAATGATTTACCAGCCTCCCTGAGCCTCAGCTCTCCATGAAGATTAAATGATACAACATATTTACCAATTCAACAAATATTTAGTGTCTGCCATATTCCAGGCACTCCTCAGAGGGAGGGGGAATATATTCATTAATATGACAGATAAAACTCCTAATAAAATAATAATAAATAGATGAACAAGGTAAACTTAGATAGCCTTAAGTGCTTTGCACAAGGTAAAATGAGGCAGGGGTTATTTGGCATAAGATGGTTCAGAAGAGGCTTCCAAGGAGGTGACATATGAGAAGAGACAAAAATGACAGGGAGGAACCAGGCATTTGAAAATGTGAATGCAGTGTTCCAAGCAAAGGGAGCAGCAAATGCAAAGACCCTAAGGTAGGAACAAGTTTAGCAAGTTCCAGGATGAGAAATGAGGTCAGTGAGGCTGGACAGAGAGAAGGTCAACAGTAGTTGACAATACTGAAGGAAATAGGCCTGTGCAGGTGAGTAATCAAAATTTTAGGCGTTATGGAAGCCACTGAAGAATTTTGTTGTGTTTTTTGTTTCACTTTGTTTTATGAGGTAAAACTGACATATAACATGATATTAGTTTCAGATGTACATGATTCAATTTTTGTGTATATTGTGAAATGATCACCACAGTAAGTTTAGTTAACATCTGTCACCACACAGTTACAAGCTTTTTGTCTTATGTTGAGAACTTTTAACATCTACACTCTTAGCAACTCTGAAATATGCAGGACAGTATTACTAACTATAATTAAGAGTTTTAAGATAGAAAGTGACCCAAGCCATTTTACCTTTTTCAAGAATCATTCTGACTGCTATGTGAAAAGTGGATAATCAGGAGACCAAAGAATCCAGGAAACTATCTTTGGAACCCAAGGAAGGCTGTGGGAGACACGAGTTTGGGGAAGGTATCAACACTTCCTTCCTGGCCACTTTACAGAGGAGAGGTTTATTTTATATGAAAATGGAGCCGTTGGGTACACAGCTAAATGCCCAAGTCTGGAGCTCAGGAGCCTAGGGCTGGAGAATCCAAGAACAAAGCTGGTAATCTGCGCCTATTACTGGATGAGCTCTTGCAGAAAGAAAATACAGACATCGAGGTGCAGACCAAAGACCAAGGGCTGGAGCATTTATAAGCAGAGCAGAGGAACTAAGTCAGAAGTAAAAGAAAAACGAGAAAAGAGTGGTGTTGAGGAAGTACTGCTACTAAGAGGCTAAGAAAGATGGAGACAGAGAAGTAACCATCTTGACTTGGCAATGTGGAGGTCATTGATGACAATGACCACAGCTACTGAAACATGCCGAACACAGTGCTAGACACACAGAAGGCATTCAAACAAATCCTCTTCTCTTTCCTCCCTCATCCCCTCATTCATTTGGCAAATATTTACTGAGTACCTACTAGGTGCCAGGCATACTGCTAGACACTGGAAACACAGTGATGAGCAAGACAGATAAGGGCTCTGCTATAATCACATCTGCCTTCTTGAAGACTTCCCCTAGCAATCTGGGACAGTCAGTGCAAAGGGCAAGAGGTCATCAGCAACACAGCATTTGTATACATAGAGAAGGATGGCAGCTTACTGGGGAAACTTTTTTAAAGATCTCAGAAGCACAGCAAATTCCTGGAGGGCCGTACTACTGCAGGCATGTTAATAGTACTGTCTCCCCTTTGGAAAGCAAAGAGTAGTTTAGCCCACATTTCTTCTCAGCACTAACCCTTTCCTGTCTTATCGGTCTATAGAATCCAACAATTTCCTGTAGAATATCGCTTCTGCACCCCACCACAATCAAGCTGATCCTAAAGGTCTTTTAGCGACATGTTATGCATTTCCTAAATAAAATGTTTGGCCTCTGCACCCAAGCCCTTCCTAAAATCGCATGCAACAGGCAACTGAAGCAGAAGTAAAGGAAGAAAATCAGTAGCTACTGAAGGAGACCAACGGAAGTTTACTGCCCAGAGCCCTCTTCCTAGGCTGAGGAACAATCAGCCTAACTGAAGCAGTGTCTCGTGCACCATCTGAGGTAGCGAAAATAATGATGGGTGCATTCCTTGGCTCTTTGATACATATTTCACATTCCCTCCAAGACTATACATAGCAAGTAACCAGAAACCTAGTTCCTTCCGAGGGACAATGCGGAGCATCGGGAAGCAGCCTCTTCCCTGTAGGAAGCGGAAAAAAAGAGCGCCACAAACTGAAAACATAAAACCTGCATGTCACAGGGCCTTTTTCCAAAGCAGCCCTCTCCTCCTCACAACCAAGTGCATCTGCACCAAGTTACAGGGGACTGTCCAACTTTCTTCCATCTTCATACTAACAAACGTCAATTATTTGGGTTTGTGTTCCCCTCCTAAAAGCCTCTCAGCAGTTGCTTGCTATTATTAGTAAGACTGAGATATCTTTTTAAAACATGACTGTCTGACCCAACCAGTTTTCCCTTCTATCAGGAGGAAGAAATTAACTCATCTAATCCCTAAGCAGGCCCTCAAATCCATTTGTAAAGTCTTCCTTTCACACAAGGTGCCTCTGCCGAAAACAAAGAAAGAAGGGAAGGAGCATGCTTCTAAAACAGCTCCCGGGGTTGCTCACATCGCCAGCATGAGGCAAAGTTCAGAATAGACTTGGAAGCTTCTCACCAGCATCACGGGGATAAGGGTCACACCAGTCAGTATAAAATCCACACGGGGCCAGTGCTGCCTTCCTTCCACAGGGCCTCTGTGAGTAGCAGTCAGACCCCTTCCTCCAAAGTCCACACCCAACGTGGGGTTTCTCTTATTCTCCGTTATGCTGGGACACTAACATGATTTAACTGTAACACATGTCAAATCTGCTGCCAAATGGACCGGCTTTCACCAGCCGGTCCTAATCACCAAGCAGGCTTGTAAGGGTGACTTAAGCCCGGCACGAGAAACATTTGTGCAAAACTGTCAGCCATTGGGCCTCGGGCACCCATCTACATTCCACCCCTCCGAGTTCCCACCCCCAGAGCCCTCGCCAACTGCCAACGTGCTCTCCAGCTAGTCCACACAGTGCGAGCAGCTGCCACTCAGCCAGTCAGCAAGTGGCGGGGTGCCAGCACTCAGGCTTCAGGACGCAAGCCTGCCCGTCACAGTGCTGCTAAAGGTTGAAGGTCTTCGGGTATGCTGGCCTCTAGATTCGCCTCACTTGCCCTCCCACCGCCCCGCTCCCACCCCTCCCGCTATGCCTCCCACGGCAGCATTTCACTGTCTCTATAGTAACAGCATCTGGTTTCTGGGTTAGAACTTTACACGGAGAGATTCTCCTCTTAACCTAAGGTTTTTGCCAAAGGATGCACTAGCAAAAAAGCCACTGCCTGAGGCAGGGCTACCTGTCCCCTGGCCATGGGGTGAGCTGCAGGCTCACAGCAGCAGCACTCAGAGCCGGACGAGCGGCAAGCACATCCTCCAGCCTTGGCACGCCGGCCTGTGCACGAAGGATCCACTCTGGGGCTTGCAGCCCCCGATCCCAAGCCCCTGGCCCACTCTCCTCCACACTCTCCACACTGGGCCTTTCTGACCACTCCTAAAAAGACACCAGGGGACGGCGTCCTATAGAAGAGAATAGCTCCAGGTTTTAGGTATCCATTCCCGAGTTTGACAGTGCTGCTTCCTTCTGTTCATACAGCTCAAGGTGCATTCGTTAACCTCATATTTTAACCCACCCCACTTTATCCTCACTACATCCAATGAACCTCATAATCTCTCACTTCACAACGGCTCTCCTGTGCATTACAAGTATTTAAACAGATCTTTACCACATACCCTCACATACACCAAAGTCATGCATACAGAGGAGCAGACAAATACTAGGATGTGAGGAGTTTTATTATTATTGGCCACTGCTGCCATGAAAATGATATCTTTGGCATGCATACAGGCCTTTGGCATGCATACAGGCACCTTTGAGAGGTGCCAATCTCAAATCTCAGAGCTCAAAAGAAGGTTGTCCCTGCAACTTTGACAGTCGTGGTCTTAAAACAGAGGGGAGGCAAAAATCAGTGTTTTTGCAGGTCTTTTTCAGGAGCCACGCAGAAAGCAACAATCAGTACTGACATCTAAAATTATACACTCACTCACACACACACACACACACACACACACACGTCTGAATTCTATTCCCTATTCAAGCCATTTCTAAGAAGTGGAGAGCCATTTTCATTACAAATCATTTACAAACATGATGCTTTCTTTCAAATTTTTTAAACTGCACAGCGTTTTATTGGTGCCTTTGTTGTTTTGGAAAATCTGCTTTGCACACTTTCAACATACAATTAGAGAACAATATCAAGTCTCCAAACCATAGGGACAGGCAAGGGTGAGCTAGCTCTGTGGCTGCAAAGAACACTGCCATCTTTTGGCAACACGTGTTCACTGCAGGGAAGCGGAGGGCAAGGGCAGAGGAAAAGCTCCAACTGTTCCCTTCGAAACTTCAGCAGGTCTCACAAGAGCCTTTCACTCCCCGGGGAGGAAGACGAGAACACGGCTGTTGACTTAACGTTAGGAACTGCTAGAGCTCTGGACACGCACGTTGGGGGAAAGAGACATCAGCGAGGCACACCTGACAGGCACGACTAACGGCAAGAGAAGAATCCCCGGGACCAGCTGGCAACAAAGCAAAGCAAATCCCCTCCGTGAGATCAGGAGCGCCCTAATCAGTCTGGAAATATACACAGGCCCAGAGCCAGGGAGAAATGGGTGACGGCCCCACATGAAATCAGACTGCAGACTGGATAAAAAGGTGAAAGTGTAATCCGGAGCAGGATCACGCCAAACATAATTCTGGATTTATGAACTGCATTAAAAGTTCATTTGTCCTCTTGGGCGCTTATCCCAGAGAGATGAAAACTTACGTTCACACAGAAACCTGTACACTACTGTTCACAGCAGCTTTATCTGTAGTAGCCAAAAGCTGGAATTAGCCCGGATGTCTTTCAACAGGTAAATGTTTAAACAAAGTACGGTACACCCAGACCTTGGAATACTGCTTAGCAATAAAAGGAACAAACTATTGATACATAAAACAATGCAAGGGATTATGCTGGGTGAAAAAAATCGAATCCCAAAATGGCTACATATTGTGTGATTCCACTTACATAACATTTTTTGAAATGACAAAAAATTCTAGATATGAAGGAGGGACAGATTGAGGTGGCCAGGGAACGACTTGCATTCCTCCCTCAGACACCTCCCCTGATTTAGCCTACACCCAAAGCCATTCCCGTTTGAACTTCTTTAGCGAGCCCTTCCATGTGCTTCCACAACCACTGTGTGCTGCCTCCGAGCAGAATTCCACCTGAAGAACAGAGGGGTCTGATTCCTCTAAATGCAGATATTCAGCACCTTACCCTTTGAAAGTTTTCTCAGAGTTTTCACTGTTGGGGGCAGGAAAAGTAGGCTCCCTTTGCAGTTCTTTTAACTTTCAACTGCCCTTCTTCATGTGTGCTGGTGTGAAAATCAGAAAGGTCCTAAGAGAGCGTTGAGGCAAGATGAAAAAGCTGGGGATGCTCCGTGTGAGAAACCAGAAGGACAGCAGTGGGCAGGGCTATCCTCTCTCCCTTCCTCCTCACCACTGCCAAGTCTTCAGCCAAAAGCAAGAGTCCAATGAGCAGCAGAAAAGAAGAAGGCAGAGCAAAGAGAAGGAAGATAACCCATAGGGTAACAGTGGAGAAAAGGAGTATCTACATCTAGAAACCCAGCCTGTAAGACAGCTGTTAGTTAAGGGAGACTTCAGCATGTTCCGGCTCAGAACTGAGTGTGTGATAGCTGGCTTCCTACCTGCCCTCCCACCCATGGGTTCTAACCTGTCTCCTGGCTCTGAATCCACTCTTCTGTAATCCATCCATTTACCAAACGCCATTTGGGGGTCGCCTGGGTGGCTGAGTCAGCAGAGCGACCGACTTCGGCTCAGGTCATGATCTCACGGTGTATGGGATTGAGCCTCACATCGGGCTTTATGCTGACAGGTGTGGAAGCTGCTTTGGACTCCCTGTCTCCCTCTATCTCTGCCACTCCCCCATTCATGCCTGTATGTGTGTGTGTGTGCACACACTCTCTCTCAAAAATAAACATTAAAAAATATTTTTTAACACCATTTGTTACTCTCCTTTGGAAGATCCTTCAATGGCTATTCATTATATTGAAGATGGAGTCCAAACCGCTCAATATGAAATTTAAGGCTTGTCACGAGCTTTCCACACTTAGCTCCTGTCAGCCCCCATGCCACACCATTCCCTGAAGAGGCCACCAAGCCTTTGTGTACACATTGTTTCCTCTGTTCTCCACCGGCCCCCTGAATGTGCCTGCTTCTCATACAGCACGTAACACACTGCACTGTCACTGTCACTATCACTTAACCTCACGCGACTACACTTGGATATGTCATCCCCACAACATTATGAACTCTTTGAGAGCAGTTATCACCTTTCCATAGTCTTTTTACCTCCGGTGTAAAGCACAGTTGCTACACATACTAAATGCTCTTTAATTGTTGATGAATGAACATATGAATAAATGAACATTCACACAACATACACACGCAAACTTCCAATTACTCGATCTGGTTTTCAACTAAAGAAAACAGTGATTTGTTCCAAAGCTAGAAGGGGAAAATGGCTATTCTATAGTCCCTGAAAGATGTTATGGCTGTGGGTGAATTAAAGTATTGGGGAAGGCGCCTGAGTGACTCAGTCGGCTAAGCGTCTGACTCTTGATTTTGGGTCAGGTCATGATCTCATGGTCCATGAGATCGAGCCCCAAGATGGGCTCTGTGCAGACAGTACACAGCCTGCTTGGGATTCTCTTTCTTTCTCTGCCCTTTCCAGGCTTACACTAGCTTGCACATGCTTTCTCTCTTTCTCTCTCTCTCTCTCTCTCAAAACAAACATTTAAATAATAAGTATTTTTAAGAATAATTTTAACTATATACTTCTCTCCTTATTGGCTAACTTAAGAATTTAACCCTTTACATGCACTGCAACTACACTATAATATGTAATGGCAAAATGAAATCCAAATCAGAATTTCCCCCCCTTCCATTTGAATTAAAAAGTTAAGAGGTACCTGGACCTGTCACATAGTAGGTTCTAAGTAAATATTTGTTCAATGAATATATGGATGGATGAACTTAAAAATAAACTTCAACTTAAATCTGCTTCAAAAATTCAGAAGAAGCATGAGACATTGTGAGAAAGTTCAATTTTGCTCCTAAAGCCTGCAAGTGGACAAATAAAACTCTGTAGTGGGTTTACGTAAACCAATAAAGAAACTCATAGTAGCTACTTGAAGAGGAAATTAGGATTTGAAATGTCAATATAAACCTTGAGCTCTGGAAATTTTAGCCAAACTTTACATGTTATACATAGTTAATGTTGCCTATCTATAGTAGTAATTGGTGCAGAAATAGCACAGATAACTAATACCCACAGTTAATTCATACATTTCATTTTAGTCTATGATTCTTCAGACATTTATTATGGACTTTTCCACGGTCAAGTCCAATGCAGTCTGGCAGGTAGACAGGGAATGAGGAGCAGGGGTTTGCTCTAGGATACAGCGCTGGGAGTCCGTGAATGGCACTGCTCAAGTACAGCTCCTGACCTGCCCACCTCTGAAACTCTGAGCTGCCTCTGGAGAAGGGTGTCTTCCTGTCCTACCTCCACCCAACTCGGCGGCCATGGTGTTCACATCTTCCATCCCAAACTGCACAGCTGCGGGCAGGGAGGAGGCCCAGCACCGGACTGAGTTTTCACTAGCTGCCAGGCACCGTGCTAAGCATCATGCGTGCATTCTTTCTCAATGCTGTCTAGTTTTGTCGGACTGGTTCAGTAATAGGACAGGGCTGAGAGTTCTGGCTAAAAGATTTCAACACCTATAACAATGTAGGAACTGAGATTAGGGGCTCTCATCATTCATTAATTTGTTTAAAAAAAAAAAAAGTCCTACTTCTAAACACTCACCACAACACTACAAATGGCCAGATTTGCAACAACATGGATGGAACTAGAGGGTATTATGCTAAGTGAAATAAGTCAGTCAGAGAAAGACAGGTACCATGTGTTTTCACTCATATGTGGATGTTGAGAAACTTAGCAGAAGACCATGGGGGAGGGGAAGGCAGAAAAAAGTTACAGAAAGGGAGGGAGGCAAACCATAAGAGACTCTTAAATAATGAGGACAAACTGAGTGTTGACGGGGGTTGGGAGTGAGGGGAAAGTGGGCGATGGGCATTGAGGAGGGCACTTGTTGGGATGAGCACTGGGTGTTGTATGGAAACAAATTTGACAATAAATTATATTTTAAAAATAAATTTCAAAAAAAAAATAAACGAACACCACGTGCCAGGCATTGCACTAAGCACTTTACAATGATTTTTTATTCAATCCTTATGACAGTTCCATGAGGTAAGTACTTTTCACATACCCATTTTAGACTTAATGTACTTTGATGGCAAGTAACTTACCACAAATCACACAGTACAATGTGATATGAGAAGACCACACAGGCCATCTAAAGGAGTCCACAATTTTAACCGCTCTCCTATATTCCTGCATAACTAAATAATCCATGTCTATTAGGCACTACCTTCAAGATTTTTTTTCATATGAAAATATTGCTTAACTGAAATATGCTCACAAATTACATCACTTACAACTCACCTCTTTCTTTCTCTTGGTGTGCCTACTGGCGAAAGGCTGAAGCATCTTCTAACAGGCCTCCCAAATAAATGTCTTTATTCTTATTCAGCAAACACTTAGGTTGAGCTTACTATGTGCCACTGTTCTAACTGCTTGATAAATGCTATCAACTCAATCAGCTCTCACAACAATCCAATGATGTATGTACCATTTTTATCCTTATTATCTCTGAAGCACAGAGAGACTATGTACCTTGCCCAAAGTCACACAGCTAATAACTGTTAAAGTCAGGATTTGAACCCAAAGCAGTCCACCTCCACATGTCTGTGTTCTTAGCCACTACATATCATGCTGCCTCTCTTTGGCTATTTTGATTAATCTGTTCCAAACTTTTTAGGAACTTGGGATCACAAATATTAAACAGACTTTTGGTGAAAGAGCAGACTCATCAAATACCTACAGAGTATACTGACCCTTTACATTCATGAAACACTACCTCCCCCAACCTTATTTTGCAAGTGCACAAATTCACAAATATCCACTTCAGATGCTGTGTCTCCCTCTCTCTCTGACCCTCCCCTGCTCATGCGCTCTCTCTCTGTCTCTCAGAAATAAATAAAACATTAAAAAAATTTTAAAGCACAATGACTATATGGTGTAGCCATTCAGGGCTGCCAGTAAATAGCTGAAGTCACAATTGTTAGGTTCACACACAGCAAGGATCTACTATATCAAAAGCAAGAAGGGTACATCACTCACCATCCAGGCGATGCTACTCAGCAGAAAAACAACTTTCACCTCATCAACTTTATGAGCACAGTTCACTATTACATGAACAATGAAGACTCTTCTCTACTCTTTGTTCCCTTTACTGAAGCATCTCTTCCCTTAAGGCTGCTCAAAGTGTGAACATTTTCTTCAAGGAATCCCTCATTTTCTGAAGGAAATTTCTTATTTCCTTGAAGACTCTTCAAGGAGTCTTCATTTTCTGCAAGGAATCCCTCAGTGCATGCTTATTATCACATTTTCCAGAGTTTAACTCATTTACTCATTCGTTTAAACAATTTATTGAATGTCTACTACAACAAGACATTATTTGGCACTACGGATAAATCCATGGTGGGAAATGGACAGAAAACAGAATTTAAAAGAAAGCTGTATAAAATAGAAGGTGAATCTCCTACGGGAAGATGTAAGCCAGAAAGAGAGTTAGGGCAAGCCGGTGGGACAAGGATGGCTGGGGACGGGGTGTGGAGAGGGCAGTTTTCAATAGGTAGTTAGGAAACACCTCACTGAGTGATGGTTGAGCAAAGATCTGGCGGAGGTGAGGTGAGGAAGTGAGTATATGAGGGAATAGCAAATGGAAGGAGCCTGGCAGATTCTTAGAACCTCAAGGAGCCAAATGGCTAAAGCAGAGTGAACGTGGAGAAGAGGAAATAAGGTCAGACATGTAGAGGTAGCAAAAGGGCAGGCTGCGTGGCCTGGGAGGCTGTTCTAAAGGCTTGACGTTTACTCTGAGCAACTAGAAACCACTGAACAGTTCTGAGCAGAAATGATTACTTCCTCAAGCTTACAGTCTTCTATACTTTTTAAATCTTTGTCATTATGTAAACATTTCCAGTAAAGTCCTTCCTGGAACCTAGTTGTACTGAGAAGGTCTTCCAGGGGCCACAGCTAGGGTAGCACAGAAGTTACAGGCGGGATCGGCTGGCCCAGTGTCCCACAGCAGCCAGGCCAGAGCCTGACTCAGTCATGTGTCTGTAGATCAAAGAGTGGACCGACACGCCTTAGAAGACTAACCCCAGTGTCTAGTGTGACTTGAGCCTTGTGAAGGTGCTAAGCAACGTGTCACTGCTCAGAATTAAGGCCACTCTGCATTCTGTATTCATATAATCTTTATTAACTTCTGCCAGCTGCCCTCAAAGTTCATGACTCAAGTAGTGGCCACCTGAATCCTTGCCTACCTAAATTCATTCACCCCAGGGATGGCAGCATTAGTGTTAGAAGATGCCAAGCCGATGATTCATATACAGGTATCAAGAAACTAGCATGCAATCGATTTATTGATGGCTCATTAACACCTATGATTCAAATCTATGCTTTAAATAATACAGAAATATACTTGAAGTTGTTTCTAACAATAACTTTTCTAGATTAGTTTTATACGAATGGGAGGGACACAGAAAGACTACCAATTGCACACTCAGACCTATTACATTTTGGGAGGGGTGGGAATGCCCTCAACTTGCCATCTCTTGCCTAAGGATGGAATAAAATGCTTTCTTGACCCTGTGGCTTCCTTTGTTGTCAAGGAGTCAGCTCCCACCCACCAGAAGTATGGTACTCTTCAACCTAGAAACACCCTCTTTGACCTGGTAGGAAAAATAAGCCAACAGGCATAACTATCAAATGCAGTATGTATATCTGAACAAATCAATTGTTTTAAAAACTTTTTTGAGACAATCAAGGAAACTTGAATATGGAGTATTAGATGACACTAAGGAATTACTGTTAATTTTATCAGGTATGATAATGACACTGAGATTATTTTTTTAATGTCTTTATTTCTCTTAGGAATAAACACTGAAGTATTAATTGGTGAAATGAGATGATCTAGGATTTGTTTTCAAATACTCCAGCAAAAAGAAAAAGGGGAGGTAGGGAGGAATGTGAAATAAGATTGCCAATGTGTTGGTAATTATTGAAGCTGGGTAATGGGTATATAGGAGTTCATCACACTATTTTCTTCTCTTTTCTTGCTCATGTTTGAAATCTGCCAAAATAAAATGCTTCTTAGAAGGCTTTAGGGGCGCCTGGGTGGCTCAGTTGGCTAAGCGTCAACTTCTCATTTCAGAGCTTGTGGGTTTGAGCCCCGTGTTAAGTTCTGTGCTAACTGCTGACAGCTTGGAGCCTGGAGCCTGGTTTGGATTCTGGGTGTCCCTCTCTCTCTGCCCCTCCCCCGCTCATACTCTGTCTCTCTCTGTCTCTCAAAAATAAATAAAACATTAAAAAAAATTTTTTTAACTTTAAAACTAGGGGCACCTGGGTGGCTCAGTAGGTTAAGCATCCGACTCTTGATATCGGCTCAGGTTGTGATCCTGTGGTTTTGAGATTGAGCCCTTCATCGAGCCCCGCGTCAGGCTCTGCACTGAGGATGGAACCTGCTTGGGATTCTTTCTCTCCGTCTCTTTCTGACCCTCCAACACTCGCTCTCTCAAAATAAATAAATAATACACATTTGTTAAAAAAAAATTTTTTTTAAACTATCCTATATAAGCCTTCTTATATGCCCAATGCATTCCAGAAAACATGTATGACTACAAAAGTCATAACAAATATATTTACATGTTATAAAGATAGTTCTGTATTCAAGAATAAAACAACTCTAATACCTACATTCATATCCTTCATTCTAGACATAATAAATACAATGTGTATTAGGCATTTCAACATTTTTTTTTCCTTTCTTTCACGCCTTAACACATAGGCTCTAATCCAACGAGCACCTGACTGACTGGCATGGTTAATCCTGTCCATCTTAGTCAAAACAAAACAAAGTTTATGAGACCTATGCTTCTGAGCATTAGCATCAGCATTTGTGTGAATTGCACAGTAATTTGCATAAAAACACTCAAATACCTGCACGCAGCAGCAGACATTGAGATGCACATAAAGCTGGTGATGCTGACAAAACTGGACCAGAGGCTGTGCGCAATGCAACCCAGAACTCACGGCTAATGCCCCTCCACTCCTCAGTGGACACACAAAAAAGCACAAGCAGAATGTGAAAGGTGAATTATGGGGGTTTATAGAAGTCCAGGCATGGTTTGTATGAAAGCTGAAACCCATGAAAGTCAGTACAGCCTGTACGTACAAATATGTGAGTGATATCTGTGCATGAAACGGTAAGCTTTCTCTAGGACTTTGGAAGAACAAAAAGTACCTAAAAACCATTATAATCCTTCTGTTGCTGGACACTGGTGGGGTACAAGGGAAAAGCATGAGAAGGATGTTCTTGGTGACACCACATACCCTTCTTGCCAAACACAGGACATCTATTTTTGCCAAAGAAAGACTATTACATTTGTTCGTTAGGTTACAAAGCCAACTCACAAAAATCAACTTTCTGCAAATGTGGCCAAATTATAACAATAATAATATAATCTAACATAATAAGTGCTTTGAGTTATTTAAACCTTACTATCAGCCCAAAAAATAAATGCTATTAATATCCCGATCGCACAGTTGATGAAATTAAGATTTAAAGATAAAAGCAAGTTGACAAGGTTATAAAGCTTCTACATAATAGAACCATATAGGTTATTAACTAACAGTACTAAAAAGACTAATCATAGTAGAGTGCTTCAAGGAACACTTTAGGGACATGACAGATGAAACACACTTGCATGGGCTCAGATGAAACCCTAAGTATCACTCTAATATCATTTTCTATGAAGAAATACAGTTAGGTTCAAATGACCATATATAATGATGACACTCCAAAAATAATTTGGAAGCAGAATGCATTTGGTTAGAAAGGTCATCAAATGAATAGCTGAAATTAGAGAATAAACACCAGTGTTATCTCTAATAGAGAATCACAAAATTAACCACAGTCAGTTGAGGAGAACCTACTCCGAGAAGAAATTATATACACATATATTGTAAGGCAACTTTTTACATTTGTTTCTCTCCTTATTTCAAAACTCAATCATCTGGATAAACACAAGAGAGCTAAAGACTAAAAGTAAAACATCAATTCATTCTTGAAGATCTGGTAGGCATCGTAAACTTCTTCTCTTAACATTTGGGACTTGCTTGTGAACTATTACCAACTTGAATCAATTTCTCAAGCCACTAGTTAAACGGGAAGAATTATTTCTTCATTTGACTATCAGAAAAAAAAATTCCCTTTGCCAAGAAGAGTCCTAGAAGAAGTTAGGATTACTGTCTCTCCAAAATCCATGTGTTTTCACTTTCAGAGTCCTCACAGCTTATTAGCTGCAGCCACGCTGAAAAGGAGAGCCAAGAAACAGTCCAAGTAAGACTGTCACCACCACATTCCAGTCCTGACGGAGAGACCTCCAGGCCTGTTTTGTTAGTCTTCTTGCCTGTGCTTACAGTTCCATAAAACCAAGAGTCAACACCAGGAAAGACCTGCTGAGTACAAATCATGGCACTCTTTTACCAAATGGAAGCGACGATCAGCTTAGTGATGCCCATTTCTGTTATGTTCACAGATTCCTTTTTGTTTACAAAGGGCTTTGAAAGGCAAGCATATAATAAGCACCTACAGAGGAAAACTACTCACTAAGCTATAGAAATGCCATTTTGTTAGTAGCCAAATCATTTATTGCTTCATTACCTATTGATTGGGACTGCTTTGTCGTTACCACTGACCACTCATTCATTAGTAGAAACATATTATTCAGTCTTAGTAAGGATTAGTTGACTACACTCTAAATTTTGGTGTCTGGGCGAATTTAAACTGGTATTTCTTGTCTAATTCTAATTCTCCTGACATTATCCCACTCACAGAACTTCTCTTTAAAAATTAGTAAACGGGGCGCCTGGGTGGCTCGGACAGTTAAGCATCCGACTTCAGCTCAGGTCATGATCTCATGGTTCGTGGGTTCGAGCCCTGCTTCGGGTTCTGTGCTGACAGCTAACTCAGAGCCTGGAGCCTGCTTCAGATTCTGTATCTCCCTCTCTGTCTGACCCTCCCTGCTCATGCTCTCTCTCTCTCTCTCAGAAATAAATAAAACATTAAAAAAATGTTTAATTAGTAAAGAATATTTATAAAATGAATGTAATTCAAGTTATGAACTCTCCAAGTCTCAATTTCCTCATCTGACAAATGGACTTAGTAATCTCCACATTGTTTAATTGTGGGGAAGCTATGAGGTAATATAAACAAAAGTATCCTGTGTGCTCAGTGCTTGGCACAGAACTGCAGGGAACACACACAGCTGGTATTATTACACATCAGGGTCCTTAACTTTTCCCAGACAGGCACAAGTCTATGAAGGTCACACTGCTAGCGAGTGGCAGAGATGGAATTCAAACCCAGCTCTGCCTAAAGCCAGCACTCTCCCGCCATGCTCTTTCTCTGCATGAAATACAAGGAACAACCGAGTAGTTCTAAACTCTTTCCTAAGCTTATGAGTCCCAGAGTAGAAGCCAAGAACAAAGGATGAAAGAAGGTTCCCCTTTTAAGCTTTACGGAAAGTACAAGGGCGTCAAGGAAAGAAATCATCAAGCTCGTACCTCTTGATATAGCACAGGTCAAATATCCCAGCTTGTTGATAGCACTCAGAAGAGAACGTGCCTGAGGACTGGAAACCATCCAGCACAGTATTTCTGAAAGGTGGTTACCCTGGGAAATGCAGACCTGCTCATGGACCAAGAAAAAGCTTTAAAATGACCTCAGATGCTAATTATTTAAATCAAAAGAAAACTTAAAAATAGAAGGGACTAGGGGCACCAGGGTGGATCAGTCAGTTGAGTGTCTGACTTCAGCTCAGGCCACGATCTCACAGTTTGTGAGTCTGAGCCCCATATTGGGCTCACTGCTGTCGGTACACAGACTGCTTCAGATTCTCTGTCCCCGCTCTCTGTGCCCCTCCCCTGCTTGCTCTCTCTCTCTCACAAATGAAAATAAACATTAAAAAAATAGAAGTGACTGAGGGGTGAAAGCATGAAAAGAAAGAAAAAAACATATCCCACAGTCTTTACTAACGTATCTTTGATAAAAACAAATTTTCTGAAATTAATGATTTCCTAAAATGGTATTAACAACCCAGGTAGTTTATAGTAAAACTACTGACTCTGTAGGACATTAAAAAATTATCAATAATGATAATTTTGGACATACTTTGTTGTGTACCTACTATTTGTGGGTCCCCATAGATGGTTCACTTGTGATCTTCACAACAACACACAAGCCCTACAGTTAGTACTAGCCACGGTCCACACAGGAAGGAAGCCTCTGAGAGCCACAAAGAGAATGCCCGAGGGTGCGGAGTCACAAAGGGAAGCATGGTAATTCAAGCTCAGATCCTTCTGACACAAAAACCCCTGCTATCCTTTACTGGCTCTACCACAGGGTTCATTTAACACGTCCCCCCTCCTTAGGAACCTAGGAAAGCTACAAGGTGGATGGAGATTCCTGGAGGAGCAGACCCAGAGCATCAATGGAAGAGCATCACCTTCTCCTAAAGGACCAAATCAGTGGTGCTGAAAAATTTTTAAATGGGTGCGATTACGACAATATGATACTCTGAAAGCATGACCATCTGCACCTTGGATGGGACCAGAATACAAAGTTCTCAATAAACCAAAAAAGCAGGCAAAAGCAAATTAATGAATTCCCAAAAAAAACCCAAAAAAACAAAAAAACCACCCAAGCCCATCTGTGGTGTTTTCATCTACTCTGCACAATCAACAAGATTGAGTAGAGGACAGGAGGATAGGCAAAGCACTTCAAATTTTTGTGATACCACCATATCATACAGGGCACTACTTCCAAGGTACTTAAAGAGTTCACACAATTGTTTTTAACAGGCCTAACCTGCTACTAGGAAGGCGGGTATCACATTGAGTGTAGATTAGCGATAAGACAATTCAGACCAAAGGAAGTTCTGAGCACAATAAAGAAATCACAGTAGAAGCAAGATCATAACCCAAGCTCCTGGAATGGAAGTGGTTTCACTGGATAAAGCTGCTACCTGTGTCAACTGTGAATCCTGGTAGTTCCAACTAGTGTGCTGGGAAGTTACTGGTGGGCTGCGATGTTCATCCCCCCACTCCCAGGGGCTACCAGGCAGGGCCAGGCACAGCCAGAGCTCCAGGCCATTTACTTCCAGCCGCAAGACGTCTGGATTGTTTACCTAGAGTGCCGTACAAATATTATTACTTCCTAAGCATTCTATGACGTGAAAAAGATTCGGAAGTATTAGTAAATGAATCCATCACTTCACCAACTTCTTGATCAAGAAATGCTAACCGCTTAGAAAATCCATGATGTACCTGCAGTAGCGTGAATAACCATCCCTCTCTCAACCCTCTTCCCTCCCCATAGGGCCATTATTTTTCTAACAGCTGTGGGCCAGCGTCATCCTAGGCTGAGGATGACACAGTTTCTGAAGCACTGTATACAAGGCTGTATAAACCAAGTTCAGAGGCCACAGCTAAAGACACCTCTACTCCCTCAGGACAGGATCATTCCATGCCAAGGAGGAGCCCAGGACAATTCAGTTCTCCACACAGGCCACCCACAAAATGTACTGGGTGCCTCTAGATGTCAGGGAGCCACGACAAAATAAAGGACTGAGGCATCAGTGCCAACCTAACAGTCACAAAGATGCTACAAGGGAGCAGCCTGGGCAGGGAACAGAGAAAAAGGAAGGTCCCCTCTTACCTCTACATTTTCCACCATATCTATGGACACACGGTTAGGGGCACAGTCATAAGGATGGACACAGAAAGGGCTGTTTATAAAAAGCAACTGGGGTGCAGTGAAGACGTCGTAACCCACAGGAAGATGGGCTTGTGTGGCAGCTACAGAAGCTCCCGTCTTCAAACCCAGCAGCCTCGGTAGAGCTCTGTGATGTCTGCAACCTCAAACACAGAGACACCCCTGCTTCTGCTTAATGTCTGCTTTTGACTTCTATCAAGAGGCCAACTACTAGTAATGTGAGTAAGTTCAAACCACAGGCAAGCCAACAACAAAGTGCATGTCAGATGATAGAGTTCCGAGATGTCGTCAGGCCTTACACTTAGTTTTTTGGACACCTTTCCCCAACACTAGAAGAGCTCTGGCTTCTTGACAATCACTCTGCTCCACTCCCCCATATCTATTCCATCCCAGTATCTTTCATGTGACCTGGTGGGCCCCAAAGGGCACCTAGAACCCTAATCGCACATGTGTGCAGGTGTGCACGTGCATGCACACACATGGTACCATTACCACTATAAAATACAGGCCACCGCCTCCTCATTCTCCTAGCCCCAACCTCTGCCTCACAGGTTCCCATCTCATAGTTCTCCAACCCCAATGCAGCACTGCCCTGTGGAACCCAATTCTGGTCTCAAGGACCTTCTGGCCATTCTCTCACTACTGCTGAGCCCTGTCAGCACCAGTATCCACCCTCTGCTCTGAGCAAGGGCACCCCTACCTCTGCTCAGCCCCAGAGGCCTGGGCCTCCTCCTTGCTGCTTTCCCAGCCAGGCACAACTCTGCCTAGATATATTCTTAATCCTGAAGATTAAACACAGAATGGTGACTGTCTTAAAACTATCCCTGAATCTGACCAAGTAAGAAAGCAAAGGTCAGTACGTAGGACAAAAACAAAGAGCCAAAGTATTCCAAACTACAGAGAAATAGTAATAGAGAAGTGGACCTGAATTTATTATTTCAGATTATTTCAACTCATTGAGGGTGGACACACTTGTACCAGCCAAGGTTGGAAGGTCAGATTTTCTGAGGTGGCATCTATGTTGTCTCTCTAAATGGCCAATGCAGCGCCGACAGTTGGCTAACGTCCTTAGTAGTGTGGCACTGCAGTCATCACATCCATGAAGCTGGCTGTCGATCCTACAGCCCCTATCTTAGGTGACTCCAAACACATATCTGCTTTCCTGTGTCTGTTCCCTCAATCACAAGAGACAAAACTCACTCTTGCACAATCTCAGACCTGAGAACACTATGAGGTTCCGATAAGATCCATGAAGCATTATAAACTCCTTACACACACACACACACACACACACACACACACACACGATAAACTCAAGAGATACTGTTGCTAAATGTGTGCTTATTCTCAAATTATGGGCAATATGACTTTAAATCGCCACCTTCTGAGCAAGAGATACATGAATGTCTACCTAACTAAGGCAGGGTCATCTCTTCAGGTTCAAGCTCACATTTATCAGGAAGTTCTGCTAAAAATATCTATATGCTTTTTAAACTTCAGAATGCAGCAACATTAAGGCCACTGCTATATTCTCCAACATATGGTAAAACTTTATGTTAGTATTTTGTGTTATAGACCTAAAATGTCTATCTCCCTGATTAAAAAAAAAAAAAAAAAAAAAAACTCAGAAATGATAGAAGCTTTCATGTACCATTTTGCTACTACCATTCTGCAAACTGTCTGGAGTTTCAGAGGTGGCATATAAAAACTTCTGTACTGTATTTTAAATAAAGCATGGTAATGACAGGTCTAAATTTACCCTGGTACAGAATCATAGGAAAATCACTTTGTCTTTTTATTGTTAAAAGAGATAAACTATAAATCCTTTTTAAATCACCAGCCAAAGCCCAAAATCTGTAGGAGTGAGAGGAAAGGTAATTATGAAAACTTGTTTTGTGAAGTTTTTTTGTGGGAAAAGTATCTGATGCAGTCACCTTGACATACGAAGATATTATTTGAAAGCAATCTAAAGAGCTCATGGATCTGCAAATGAATAAATGTTCCCAAGATAAATTACAAAGAAAAACATTCTGAATGTGAGTTATCTTTGTCATGCATTTGGTTTAAAGTCTGTTCGGGTTTTTCAGACAATTCTTTGGAACTTCATTATCTACTACTGTTTCTTTAACAGCTTTCATCCTTATTACTGCAGTTGTTCACCTTCAGGTCAGTCCACTCAAGCAACTTTTTACTGAGGACCTTACCCTGTGGCAGTCCAGAGACTGGGGACATAAAAAATAAAAGATACAGCCACTTCACTGAAGAGATTACAGGCTCCTGAGGTAGAAAGACACATGAACACGGAATCTTGCATAGCTTCAAACTCCAGGGAATATACTGTTCAAGATAACAGAGAGAGTTCTTCTGCCCTTTTTGTCTACAAACACAACATTCCCAGTAGTAAGAAGAAAGCATGTTCCCCAGTTGGCTGAACTTCCCTAGGTTCCTGGGGTGTAGGAGGGGAGTGGAAGGAGGGAGGCAGAAAGAGAGAGAGAGACCACATATAACATGTTCTTTTATGGGAAACAACCAATAAGACAATGGCTTGTTTTAATGTACACAATCTATTGACCACAAACTCAATCCACTCAAAGACAACACAACTTCTTCAACATTTCTGACACCTGTCATCCTGAGTACATTTAAGTCATTCCCGCTTTTCCTGGTGGCTACCTAAATGCTATGATCTCTCTCCTCAAATCAGATAATGGCTATTCAACAACCAAAAGGAAGAGGAATACTAACCATACCCTTACTTACTATCTAGAAAATTATGGATTCTAGGCTTGCAGCATTGGTTTGCCCAGAGCAAGCAAAGGTAAGAAACAAAAGGAAATATAGGGATAATCGTGGTCACATGGCTCCCCCTCCAAAAATGTATAAATGTTTAATTTTCAGAGGCTATCATAGCCAAACACCTTAGGAAACTGTATGTTAGATCACAGAAAGCACTGAAACATCCCCTTCAGAAAACATAGAACAATAAAATAAAAACAACAATAATAATAAGGAAATGAAACACTGTCATCTCCTGAAAGTTATAAAGGGTTAATCCAGGAGTAAATCATAATTTATTTTCTCATTTTCTAGCAGCCATATTTTTTGACACTACTAAACAATTTCCAGTTGGCATAATTAACCATAATAGAAAGTCAATTACCTTTATTTTTTAAGTTTACTTATTTATTTTGAGAGAGAGACAGAGCACAAGAGTGGGGGAGGAGCAGAGAGAGGGAGAGAGAGAGAATCCCAGGCAGGCTCTGCACTGCCAGCACAAAGCCCAATGTGGGGCTCAAACCCATGAACTGTGAGATCATGGCCTGAGCTGAAGTCAAGACCTGGACACTTACCCCACTGAGCCACACAAGTGCCCCAAAAGTCAGCTACCTTTAAAACCTAGGTCTCCCACAGCACCTTGGGGGGAAAATAGTACATCTGAAGACCAGAAACGGAGCAAGTTGAGTTCTGTATCATACGTAACTGCAGAGAAGTACTTTCTAACAGGGTGCAACACTTGCAATATTCTGAAGGAAGACACAAGAATAAAATTCGAATGTCCAAAATGCATTAAGTAGAGTTTACTAGTACCCATATTTTATGATACATCTTTATCTGAAGCTATGTGATCTAAGTATTGTATTCAAAAGGAGACAGAAAAGGAAAAAAGAAAAAATTGCCTCTGCACTTGTGAACTTCATTTACCTACCCTGCGTGCTGTTCCCTTACAGCACCCTTGTAGCATTCTACTTTCTAAATGTGTCTGAATTATGTCCCCAGTGGGCTGTTAGACACTGCAAGAGACATAGGCCATACTTCTTTCTACCAAGATCCTAATACAATGCTCAAAACAATCAGTGCCTATTAAATAAAATGCCACTGTTAATTTCAAAAGTAAAAATATAGTATATACTGGCCAATAACACAAATAGTGTAGAAGGTTCTTTTGATTTGCATATTATATTGAGCATTAAAAAATAAATATGTGCCCGTGTCATGTAGAGTGACTTAAGCCATACTTATTTTGGTGATGCAGAATAAACTTCAAGGGCAGGAAATATTCATCCAACACAGACTTTCTGAAGAGTTTTAGCATTGCCTAAAGAGCACAGAACCATTCTAAAGATCACAAGGTTAGTGGTATTACTAAAGTCACTTGTCATAAAAATATTCCAACAGATGACAAGTCCATTTCAAGTCTGAAAACTCCAGAAAAAAGCTCAGAAATATTCATCTTACATCGAACTTTTTTTGGTCCCATTGCAACAAGTACCCTAGACACAAGTAAGAGTAATGTGAGTTTCATCCAGGATCCTCAAATGATGGTACAAAAAACCTGAAAAACAGATCCAGATATACTAGAACCCAACTTAATTAGGTTACCTTGCTTTTCACACAACCATGAACAGGAAGGTGATTTAAAACAGAAGACTCTAGATGATAATAATGAAAACAAAGACCATAAGAGGAAAGAAAACCATAACTGAAAAATTATTAAATGAGATCACGAGGTTTTAGTAGCCCCCAAAAAAAGAAGAACCAAGTTTATTTCCACATATAATACAGCCCTTTTAATATAATGTTATAAACTGTGTAGTATTAGATTTTATTTCTAATAATTTTTTTAATCTGGAGATATGATTAGCCAATATTATATCTTAAGGTCCTTAACAATTACCTTGTTATATCATATTATTTTTAATTTCTCAAAGGAAGAAAGCCTTCCAAAAATTCTTAAACTCAAATGTAAATGAAGAGACCAAATAGAACTCAAGCATTAATTTTTTCTACATTAAAAAAGAAACTTCCATGCAGTTCTTTGAAATATGAAGTTGTTTGGAAGACCATGAAGTCAATCATAAAGGTGAAGGTAAAGTAACAAATTCTGCATCATTTTCCTACTTCCAGAGCTGACTTTACCACTGTAGAAAGATGAAAATTAAGTTTATTCACCAAATGATCGGATTCCAATGTTTTAAAGTGTATTTTACAGTCTGTGTGTATGTCTGTGTGTGTGTGTGTGTGTCTGTGTGTGTGTGTACACAAAAGAAGAAAGCTAAATATCCACCAAATGATGGGGAATCATATTCAGTTTTATTTTTATTTTATTTTTTCATATTCAGTTTTAAAGTCAATAGTGAGGGGTGCCTGGGTGGCTCAGTAGGTTAAACGTCCACTTTGGCTCAGGTCATGATCTCACAGTTCATGGGTTCAAGCCCCACTTCAGGCTCTGTGCTGACAGCTAGCTCAGAGCCTGGAGCCTGTTTCAGATTCTGTATCTATCTCCCTCTCTCTCTGACCCTCCCTTGCTCATGCTGTCTCTGTCTCTCTCTCTCTCTCAGAAATAAATAAAACATTAAAAAAATTTTTTTAATAAAAATAAAATCATTAGTGATTTGTACCTATAGGCACACTTTTTTAAATGTTTATTTATTTTTGAGGGAAAGAAAGAGAGAGAAAGAGAGAACACAAGCAGGGGAGGGGCAGAGAGAGAATGGAACAGAGGATCCAAAGCAGGCTCAGGTTCTGAGCTATCAGCACAAAGTCAAATGAGGGGCTGAAACTCACAAACTGTGAGATCATGACCTGAGCAAAGTCAAATGCTTAAACAACTGAGCCACCCAGGCGCCGCAGGCATATTTTCCTTTAAGAATATTGGAAGCACAGGGCGCCTGGGTGGCTTAGTCGGTTAAGCATCCGACTTTCGCTTAGGTCATGATCTCGCAGTTCATGGGTTCGAGCCCCGCGTCGGGCTCTGTGCTGACTGCCAGCTCAGAGCCTGGAGCCTGTTTCAGTCTGTGACTCCCTCTCTCTCTGACCCTGCCTTGCTCACGCTGTCTTTCTCTCTGTCTCCTAGAAATAAATAAAACATTAAAAAAAAAAAAAAGAAGAATATTGGAAGCACATCCTATACATTTATCTTCAAACATGGTTATAGATATTTTTAATTTTTGTATTTCTGAATTAATAAGCTTAGAAATATTCTACTTTGAATACCCATGTGTCTGGACATATTAAATGAAAAATCTCCATGAGACTTCAGATTAGTGTCAGTAACATAAACTGTCGATTCCTATTTACTCAAGAAATGATTATAGCATTTGGAATACAACCAACACCTTGTTTCTTTTCTGTCCTTTCAGCCTGCACTATCTTATCTAGCTTATCAGCAGGCATCACTTCAAAAGTAGTAATAAACTAACAATTATTAAGTCCTTACCGTGGGAAAGACACACCTATGAAATTAGTAATTTTATTATGCTTTTTAAAAAATTCTTTTTTAATTAGACAGAGGGAGAAAGAGAGAGTGAGAGAATCTTAAGCAGGCTCCACTATGAGCGCAGAGCCCAACATAAGGCTCGATCCCCTGACCCTGGTAACACAATCCTTGGACTATGACCTGAGCTGAAATCAAGAGTCAGATGCTCAACCAACTGAGCCACCCAGGTACCCTGCTGGTTATGCTTACTTTATAGATGAGGAACACCAGGATGTCAAGTGACTTTCCCAAGACCACAGTCATAAATGGCAAAGCAATATGACCAGCCAGTCCAATGCCAGAGTCTGAATACTTAACCACCGCATGATTTGCCTCCAGTGGGCAACCACAGAAAGAGGAATTGAAACCCAAACCCATCACTAGAGTAAGAAACGTTCCCCTCCCCTGCTTTTTTTTTTAAGTATCCAAAATGAATGTACATTTCATGGGAAAACTGCTAGTTTTCCAACTACTAGTCATAATGAGATTTATGGACTACGCATAGATTTCAACCCATATATTCAATCTCAGGTCCTCAGATAACTGAGTTACTGGCTTGCTCTTTCTTGTTTATCATCTCATACAGTTATGGTCAAATCTAATCCATATTTATCAAGTACAGTACTCAGCCCAAAACACTTTTTTTTAATTGTGATAGGAAACACGTAACATAAAATTTACCACCTTAATCATTTTTTTAACTTTTTTAAATGTTTGTTATTCTTTGGGGCGCCTGAGTGGCCTAGCCGGTTAACTGTCTGACTTCAGCTCAGGTCATAATCTCACGGTTTGTGGGTTTGAGCCCCGCATCAGGCTCTGGGCTGACTGCCAGCTCGGAGCCCTGGAGCCTGTTTTGGATTCTGTCTCCCTCTCTCTCTGGCCCTCCCCTGCTCACGCTGTCTCTCTCTCTCAGAAATAAATAAAACAATAAAAAATTTTTAAGTAAATAAATAAATAAATGTTTATTTTTGAGAGAGAGAGAGACAGAGCATGAGTCAGGGAAGGGCAGAGAGAGACAGNGCTCGAACCCACAAACCATGAAATCATGACCTGAGCTGAAGTTCAACGCCCAACCGACTGAGCCACCCCTGTGGCACATTGTTGTGCAACAGATCTCTAAAACTTTTAGCTGTTGCCTTAGTTTCTTCAGGCTGCTTTAATAGAACACCACAGGCGAGGAGCTTATAGAAACAGAAATGCACTACTGAGGGTCTGAAGGGTGGAAATCTGAGACCAGGGTGCCAGAATGGCCTGGTGAGGGCCCTCTTCCAGCTCACAGACTTCTCACTGTATATTCACATGGCAGAAGGGGTGAGGGAGCTCTGTGGGATCTCTTATAAGGAACAAATCCCATTCACCTAAATCATTTCCCAAAGGCCCCACCTACTAATATCATTACCTTTGAGGGTTAAGATTTCAACATATGAATTCTGGGGGACACAAACATGCAGACCATAGCTGCCCTTAGTACTACTGAACTCCATTTTGTTGTATCATTTTATTCCTTTATCAATGACTTGTCTTTAAAAAGATGAGCAAAATCTTGAAAACTGTAGAAGACTTTGTTTTAGATAAGCATCTATAAGATGCTGGCATTATAAGCTAGTGATTCTTAACTTTTTAGGGTGCCATGGGTCTTTTGAGAATCTGATGAACGTTGTGGACTCTAACCTCAGAATAAAATAGGTATATGATTATATAACTAAAATATTGCTATAATTTCTTGAGGTTATTGAACCCCTGTCCAAAACCAAGCACGAAGCCACATACCAAACTAATTTTTTGGTCTTATTCTATACTAGCGTTTACCAATTCTGTTTCACTGCAGTATTCCTTTAGGTATCAAGTTTCCCTTTAGGAATTGTAATCAAGGTCTTATTTGAAAAACTTCACATAAATGTTATAGTATTTACAAAAAATAAATTAATCTACAAATATTCAGGAAAACAGCTACATTACTTATACAAGGAACCACATAGAGGCAAAGAATTTCTATGAGTTCTATCACATAGTCAACAAGCAGTTTCCCACAGAAATGCTATTTAAGCACCTTATGCCTGAAAGTAAGTTAAATTATAAATGCCTTTTCCTTATGGGCACACATTCTTCAGATCTGATAGTAAGAAAGCCCCATGACTGATTCCAGATAAGATGGACTTGATTGCTGCCCTTCTAAATTTAATGTACTGTAGTTAAATAACCACATTCACTGGCTGTGATTGCACCATTGCACTTTCTGATGTTTCTGATAACATAAAAACATTAGATTTTTAGAGGTGATATCCTGGAGCTGACAGGCCCTCATTTCCTTTGCATCCAGATTTTGGGAAACTAGATGACTGGAAATTATATTTTGTTATTTGAAGGGGACTAAATAAACAGTCTTAAAAGACACTAGTCCATATTAGATAATAAATGTCTTGTGTATGTCATAGCTTTTGTAACATCATGAATACTTTGGATGCACTCCTCCAAAAACATATATACACACACATTCTGTAAACAATATCTGGGGGCTCATGGGGCCCCCCTAAAGCCCGGCCCTAAAGCCCGGCCATGGACTCCAGATCTCAAGATTAAGAACCTATCCCTGCATTCAGTGGACAAATGTGTGAACCGACACTTCTGATTTCCAGGATTTCATCTTCTTGAAACAATGTGAAAAATCTAACTTTCTGCCTTTAAAGGTGTTTATTATACACAAGGAAACTCTGTATTCATCAAAAATAGTCACCACAGCATTCTCTTTGTTATCTGGTGTTTCTCAAGGCATAAAGGGATTAACTGCTCTCAAAGGAAGGTCCTGGCTCTTTTCTATTTCAAAGGCTGAGAACCTGAGGGATGGACAGCCTTCTGCATCAGCCATGGTGACTTCATCCTGTGTCTCTCCAGAGAGCTAATCAGTAGACACCCTGACACTGGCAACAGAAACAAGCCAGGAATTGGTCTGGCTAATGTAGGTACCTGGTAGGCTGCAGTCACCACCAGAACCCATCCCATAAATTCTACCCACCTACTTCCCAAGGCTCTGTCACACCTTCCCTTGTGACCCCTCTTCTGAAACTCCTTTTGGATTTATTAAATCCAGTGTTCAAATATCCACTTTATATTTATTTTGTCTAAATAAGCCTCTCTCATATTCTTTCTTATTATAATTTTTTAAATTTTTTTAATGTTTATTTATTTTTGAGAGAGAGAGAAAGAGAGGGAGAGAGAGCGAGCATGAGCATGGGAGGGGCAGAGAGAGAGGAAGACACAGAATCTGAAGCAGGCTCCAGGCTCTGAGCTAGCTGTCAGCACAGAGCCTGACGCGGGGCTTGAACTCACAAATTGCAAGATCATGACCTAAGCCAAAGTTGGATGCTTAATCTACTGAGCCACCCAGGCGCCCCTCAAATTTTTAAATATAAATTTGGGGTCTATAAATGTCACATAGCTCAACTTTTTATAATATACAATTAGGCATATATACTGTCTACATTGATCATTCCTCAGACTCTAAGGTTAAGTTGAAGTTACAAAAACTATTGTTTGAAAGAGTCATTCCTTTAATTTATTAAAACCATTCTGAGGATGCAACTATTTTGTCACTTTGATTTGTTCCCATACTTCTGCCAGGTTTCCCAAATTCTCAGTTTACCAGGTAAGTAGAGATCATACTAATTGCAGAGAGTAAACGTACTTAATATTCCATTTTTTAAAAAATGTATTACAAATGATGAGCAGGCAGAAGTGTAAGACGAAAAGTGAAATCCATCAGGAAATAATGAGAAGAGAAACTTTTCAAGTATTCAACATCCTTCATAACTTTTCCCCTGACCCTGTGATTGGAAACCAGGACAGCACTTAAGAAGCTGGTCACCTTGGAAAGCACAGAAACCTCTAAAAATAAAAACCAACACTTCCAGACTCTGCCATAATGGTTTCCTGGTAAACAGAAAGACATGCTTGCTATTCTACCCCCACACGGGGGTTGTGACCATCAATTATTCAACATTTGGAGAGTGCTTTGGAGATAAGAAGCTAAGTGCTAAAAATCATCATCAATTTTCAGCAAACTGCACTTAAATCGAACTCACTAGGCTTACTGTTGGAAATTGAGTACAAGACGATGCTTCTTTTTCCATTTCATTTAGACCATTAGACCAAACAACCAACGCCCATATGGAACTTTCCTTTCCTTTCGGTCAACCCTTGAGTGTCCTTTGAGTAAAAAGCTAGTCCTTAATTTTCAGAGAAATGTAAATTCTAATAATGTGGTTTCGCAGAATTTACAGTGATGTGCTTATTAGGTATCCTTCCTCTTCTGCCTTTTATTTAAGTAATACGACAAACAGTGAATTTACTAATGATTTCAACTGTAAAACCATGAGAGTAATTAAAATCTGGTGTAATGTACTTCCACTGTATTAGTTATGGTTTAAGGAAGCATATTTATTTAGGTATCCATGGCTGTATTACACTATATATATAAATAAATTCAGGTAAACAATCTAAGCATTGATTAACCTTGTTGAATGCTCTAAATGAAATTAATAAGCTATTCTATTTAAACATAGAATTATTTTGGGGTGCCTGGGTGGCTCAGTCTGTTAAAGCATCTGACTTCTTGATTTCAGCTCAGGTCATGATCTCAGAATATGTGGCTTTGCACTGACAGCGTGGAACCTGCTTGGGATTCTCTCTCTCCCTCTCTCTCTCTCTCTCTTTCTCTCTCTGCCCCTCCCCTCTCTGCTTTCTACCTGTCTTTCAAAAATAAATAAATAAACATTAAAAATTTTATTTAAAACAATTATTTTGGTTAAATGAATCCATATCCATATTATCCGTGATATGTCCAGTTTGTAGTTTTTCACTTTAAAACTCAAAACGGTGACCCAAGATTGAGATTGTTTTCACCAGACTATAACTAAAACCCACAAAAAAAACGTACCTGCATCCATACAAAAAAAAAAAGAGGGAGGCACTAAGTGGTTTTTAAACAGACAGTCATGAGCAGACCACGCTCTGCAAAGCCACCACATAGTAACTGTAGTTATTTTGGGATTAAATATACAAAAGTAGAACTCATTCACACCTATGTCCATTTTGGAGATAATAAATAATTTTGCCCCAAATATTATTTTTCTTACTTCACATCTCCAATACGGTGAAAGATCATATATACAAAATCATAATTTCACGTTTTTGAGAATTAAAAGCTGTGCTGACATAATCTTCTTGGATATGGGACTTGTTTCCCATTAGATCAAGCTCATCAACATTTCTCTAAAAAGAGGGTTATGTATTTTAATCTCAAAATGCACAATTTTAAAAGTCATCATTGCTTTTAGAAAGGGTTTGTTTACAAGATGAGTTTTTACCACTTTAAACACTAATACCTTTTACACATCTATTAGCTAACCTTCAATCTTTTATCCATATTTGCCTTCCAAACATCCCACCCCCAAAAAAATGTGGAAGTGAAATCTTAAATGCGCTCCACATTCCTAATCTCAATAGGGGGTAACAAAACACTGGGTGCTTCAGCGAGATGATCTCCATCAGGCTCCTGCCTCACAGAAACAAAAGTAACTATGGAATTCTGCAAGGAACCCACAACAGACTGCTCAACTCCAGATTAATGCCAAAACAGCTAAGAAAATTTCTCACCGACTCGTTGATATTTACCAAATATTTTATATAATCTTCATCTTCCATAGATCATTATATACTATATATGTAGAAAAATTGTTTCTCATCCTTTAAAAGAAGATAAATTGTTTTCATTCTTTAGAAGAAAAGAATATCCACAAGCAACTTTAAAGAGGAAAATGGATCCAAAGAAGGTCTTTTTAAAAAAAATTCTTTCAAAGGAGGAGTCATAGCCTTTCTTCCTCTGCTCTACTGGCTTTATTTCGGGTGTGCCAGTAATGGGCTACTGGTACAAACAGAAGAAACAGGCACATTTTATGCTTCAAGAAGTATTTTCGGGCATACATCTTATCTCTGCCTTAATGTTAACAGGACCATTAGATAGTTCCTTAAAAATAAACAATATGGTACAGTTGCCACATGTGGGGGGGGGCGCGAGGAGGGAGTCATTTCAAATGAAATGTTTTCCATCCACATGAATATGAAGGAGATAGAAACTCTCCAAAGGAATTACACATGTCCCCAAGTGAATAAGAAATGAATTGGCAGGGACTGAGCCTCCATGAGAACATTACTTTGAATCTAAACCAAATTTCTAAAACACTCCAGGTGATCTGTGCTATATTTATAGAATTTAAATGCTGAAATAGCGAAAAGAATGATTCTGAAGTGTTTAAGAAATGAAGCAATTTAATTAAGCGGCAATGTTGTATTGATTGATTGTATGTTGCAATGTTTAGCTCTAGTACCAGAGGAACAGGAAAGATAAAGACCAAGACTTCCAGGACCTTCTCAGGTGGATGCCATCACTGGGTCATGAAACGCTTTTCATGAACCATTCTCCAGGTCAACTCGGCAGAGGGTTCCTTCCCCGTAAACTTAGAAGATCCTGATAGAAGTCACTTCAAGGGAGGCTAAGAACATCATAGGTACCTGCCCCAAAATGTCACTCACTATCTTCCCAAATCCTTCAAAGTCCAACAGCAGTGATTATTCCTTTTGCATCTTCTGGTAAAAAACTAAAAGTGCAAATGCTACTAAGTATATAGTACCTTGAATGATTTCTTACTAAGATACTGTCACATGTTTTCTCTTGCAAAGAAAATTAGGTAAAATTTAATAATGGGAGCGTCAGCCTGCCTGCAAACTCGTAGCGAATTAAAAGAACCATATTACAGGGTAAGCGTAGAGCTGATGAAGTTAGGCATGAACATAATAACTAACAGCTGAATCACACTACCTGCTACGGAAGCTTCTGAGTATTTCGCATATGCTAACTTACTTAAACCCCAGGAAGAAAATGAGGGAAGGTCTGCTGAAAAGCTGGAAGCCTGGGGAGGGATCGAGGCATGAGGCACGGGGTCCGTGGGGGCCGGGCGCACGGCCCGCATCTCTTCAGGGCTGAGGTGCTCCCGGGGTCGGGCCGGAATCGGTGCTCGCGACGGGCGGCTCAGTCTTGCTCCGGAAATGGTCTTAGAAGGAGCGAGCCGCCTGACCCATGGCCACGCCCCTGTCGCAGGACCGCCCACATCTCCTGCCCGGGCCGCGTGGGCTCCCTGGGCTCGGGGTGGACGAGCTCTGAAGGACCCCCGGGGCTCTAGAGCCTGGCGGGACCGACCGCCGGACGCCTCCGGAATGGCGCCTGCCGTGGAATGGCACCTGCACACGTCCCTCTGCCCGGGTCGGCTCCCTCCGTGCCCTGCCGGGGCCCTCCCCTCCGCACAAGCCCCGGGACACTCGCTGCGCGGCCAGAAAGTGCTCCCCGGAGAACCGAAGCTAAGACGGAGCGCCCACGGGGCTCCGGCCCAGGCACTGCGGCTCCGAAGGCCACGCTCCCAGCCAGCTCGGCGGAATCCTGACGGTCAGTGCGGCCTCAGAAATCAACTTTGATGAAGGGGCGCCTGGGTGGCTCCGTCGGTTGAGCGTCCGACTTCGGCTCAGGGTCGTGATCTCACGGTTCGTGGGTTCGAGCCCCGCGTCGGGCTCTGTGCTGACTGCTAGCTCAGAGCCTGGAGCCTGCTTTAGATTCTTAGTCTCCCTCTCCCTCTGACCCTCCCCTGCTCAACGCTGTCTCTCTCTCTCTCTCCCTCTCCCTCTGATCCTCCCCTGCTCACGCTGTCTCTCTCTCTCTCTCTCTATCTCTCCCTCTCTCTCAGAAATAGATAAAACATTAAAAAAAAAAATCAACTCTGAGGGTTGTTTCCACAAGCCTCACGGTGCGGAGGCCTCAGGAGGCATGGCTGCCTGCCGCCTCTCAGCGCCTTCGCTGCGCCCCCCAGTCTCTGCTGGGGTCTTCTCAGCCGTGCCCATCACCTGCCCTTTCCTGTCCACGGACTCAGGCTTTTCACTGATGGCCAAAGACTACTTCAGAATCCCTCTTTCCCGCCCAGGACATTCTCTCCCATTCTGCACATGCTCTAAACGTTCACGACACTGATGCNGCGGAGGCCTAATTCCTTCCACTCTCCCTCTCCCCCACCTCTGGGCCCAGCCTCTGCATTTTCCTTATGAAAACAGAGCCCCTGGGGATCATTGCCCACCGTGTAAGAAAAAAACCAGACCTTTAAGCCCTGTGCAGGCACAGCTAAGACACCCTCTTTACAACATAAAGAGAAGCAAAAACAGTGTATGAAGCACAAGAGTATGGGAAGGCCTGGCATAGGAGCAAAAACTTCACACATCTCCAGCCCCACAGCGTTGCTGAACTGCATAATGACAACCATGAGAGACGAGCAAAAGGGGAAAGTCTATTCAATGTGTTGTTAAGAAAGGCGACAAGTGCAGTTTATTTTGGAATGATGTACATCAGAAACCTATTTTAAGACGATTTTAGTTTCGATACTTAATTAGGTAAGCTTCAGTTATCAGAACATTCAATTAAAGTGAATATACTCTAATGACAGTTGATAAATAAACCACTCCTGCAATTTAAGCAGATTCATCATTTCCCAGAAACGGTCTCCTTAAGATGTTATTTCCTCTTTGATTCCACGGACTCTACAACACATGGTCCCCACTGCCCATGCTTCAGGCATTAACCCCACCCCCTCGTAGCTCCCAGGTCATCAGACTTCTGTAGACCCCATATCTGGACACCCACCTTAGAAACGAATCCCTCACTATCTCTACAGAACTGAGATGTGCTTCCACCAGTTCCTGACTCGAACAGCAAATTGCTGGAAGTCTGGGCCACATGCTCTAGCCTGTTGTATTTTGAGGTGTTTTTTTTTTCCTGCTACTCTGGTTTTAATATAAATACACTGTGTTATTCAAGCCCATATACTAGAGTCCTTCCATATGAGAAGCCAAAAGCTGTGGCATTGGACTTTCCAAACTGTAATTTGTAAGTATAGTGTTACAGCTAAGAAAGTTATCTAAGTGATTTTTAAACCTGCACAAAATAAAATATATTTCATTTAATTGGAAAAGCAAACTATTTCAGATCAGTGGAATTACCCCAAATGAATCCAGAACCAAAGGCATTGGTTTCAATGCAAAAATAACATCCAATTCCATCTTATCAGCAGCAAGGTGTGGTCTTGATTCAGGGAAATTTTATAAGGAGGTCTAAATGGTCTGACCATGTTTAACCTCATGTGTAACAATGCACTTATGCTAGTACCTTCTCGACAAGGTGCAGAGCTGAGATAAGACCTGCTGAGGCGGGTCAACTTTATAGGAAACATCACGTGAGGCCAAACCCACAGTCCTCTAGGCCAATATTCAGTGACATTAAAGAACAAGAAATTATTCTACACAATGATATGTGACATGAGCAAAATGCTGTGAGAGAGTCCTGGGTAAAGAGAGACTACCAACCAAGAGGGTCTATTTACCAAAAATATCCATGCTCTCTTTTAAATTGCATGAATACGTAATCTACCCAAAGATTTGTCGTGGACCGCATCCTCTTAAAGAAGCCATTTTCTCCTCTTGGAGTGAAAAAGTGTTCACATTAAATACTCGCTACATAAATAAGACTTATTTATGCTAAACCTATTTCTTGAAGTTGTAAATGGTCCTCCTAGTTCTGGTGTTCTTGCATTTGGGGTAAAGTGTTCATGACATTAGGTGAGGTCTCCTTTCAGATTTCACCGCTTAAGATTATAAGCATTCAAACAGATTTCTGGCTAATCTCTGAGAGACACTCCTCTTATGCTTCTGATAGGTAGCACATTTCTCGAGACCTTCCCCAGTTATGTCTGCCTCAAGGTGCAGGACGTAACCTCTGAGGGAGTGTTCTAGGTAAGACTGCATAAAGTTCAGACACAAGAATAACCAGAGACATACATGCATTAAAAGATCCCTCTTAAGAGGTGATAACTGAACTCAAATAGGTGTTCAGACGTAATATTTGTAAATATAAAGAATAGTGAAACATACTGAGATTTCACTGGAAATATTATATAATAAATAAAACATCTATCCTAAAATGTTTCAATATATTGTGCATTTGCATACATCGTAAGGCACATATTACAGGGCAAATAAACACCTAACATATAGATATAGAGAGTACAATGATATTCTCTCACCTTTCCATAAAATCCAGAATTATCGTGGTGCCCAAATACTAGTACCATAAAAGATTTCTATTTTCCCTCATTTATATTTATGTTATATCTTCCAGAGATTTTGTGAGAACATCTGGATTTAAAACTTGTAATCAAATACGATCAATATTTAAAAAATTATTTGAATGAGGCAACCACCAAATTCACAGAAGTGAATAAACGAATGACTCTTTACCCTTGCCTGCCATGGGAGCACCTTTGCAACTGAAACCCAGAGAACACCAGATGTGTCTAATTTGGAATTTTATACAATACCTAGTATATATTCTTCAGAGAAGGGGTAAAAATTGCAATTCCTTATAAATCTTTTTAAGTAAACACCTTTTTAAAAAGCGTGAAAGCAGTGTTCTTTGGGTGAACCTGGGGGAAGGCTACATAAAAACTGTACTGTATTTTTTGCAAGTTCCTGTGAGCCTACAATTATTTCAAAATTAAAAAAATAAGGACCAACAATTCACTTTTTATTTTCTTAAGTTTTTAAATTCCAGTTAGTCAACATAAGTGTCATATTAGTTTCAGGTGGACAATATAGTGATTCGGCACGTCCATAGGACACCTGGTGCTCTTCGCAAGCACCCTCCTTAAGCCCCATCGCCTGTTTAGCCCATCCTCCCACCCTTCTCTCCTCTGCTAACCGTCAGCTTGTTCTCCACGGTTGAGACACTGTTTCTCGGGGCACCTGGGTGGCTCAGTTGGTTAAGCAGCCGACTTCAGCTCAGGTCATGACCTTATAACTCAATGTCTTGTGAGTTCAAGCCCTGTGTCAGGCTCTGTGCTGACAGCTCAGAGTCTAGAGCCTGCTTCAGATTTTGTGTCTCCCTCTGCCCCTCCCCTCCTCATGCTCTGTCTGTCTCTCTCTCTTTCTCTCTCAAAAATAAGCATTCAGAAAAAAAAAGGCTGTTTCTTCATTTGCCTCCCTTTTTCCCCCTAGGACCATTTTTTTAGTTTCTTAAACTTCACATATGAATAATATTATATGGTATTTGTCTTTCTCTGACTTATTTCACTTAGCATAATACTCTTTAGTTCCATCTATGTCATTGAAAACAGCTAGATTTCATTCTTTTTAATTGCTGAGTAATATTCCATTCTATTACCTTTAGCCATTCATTAGCTGAAGGACATTTGGGCTATTTCCATAATTTGGCCATTGTAGATAATGCTGCTATAAACATCAGGCTGTATATTACTAACGTATATTACTTTGAATTAGTATTTTTGTATTCTTTGGGTAATACCTAGTAGTACAATTGCTGGATCATAGAATAGTTCTATTTTTAACTTTTTAAGCAACTCCACACTGTTTTCCAGAGTGGCTGTGCCAGTTTGTATTCCCACCATCATTGCAAGAGGGTTTCCCTTTCTCCACATCCTCATTAGTAACAACTCACTTTTAATCTCAAGAAAATATTAAATAAAACTGTGTCCAATCAGAAAACAGATGAAATATAGTCATATTTACAAAGAAAGATTAGGTAATTTTTCCAAGGAACTATATAACACATCACAAACTCTAAAAATAAAGTTTTACCTCCAAAACACTAAATTCCAAACTTCATGACAACAAATTTCACAAGAAATATTTGAAAGACAAGACAGCAGTAACCACAGCTATGTACTGGAGGAATATCTCTAGAAGAAATAGAGTTTAGATAAAGCTGGGTATGATGACTGGGCGTCTCTGATTGGTTTGTCCAGATTTTTTAAGTGACTAAGTATCATTCCATTAAGTAAGCATTTTCACTATATAATATGCTTGCCGGGGCCTCAGGGTGGCTCAGTGGGTTAGGCGTCCAACTCCTGGTTTCAGCTCAGGTCGTGATCTCATGGTTCCTGAGTTGGAGCCCCACATTGGACTCTGCACTGACTCCCTGGAGCCTGCTTGGGATTCTCTCTCTTCCTCTCTTTCTGCCCCTACCCCGCTCAATCCTCTCTCTCTCTCTCTCTCTCTCTCTCAAAACAGACCAAAAAAAACAATAATAATAATAATAAATATGCTAGCCGCTGCGAGGACCGCAAAAGATATTCTGACCCAGTTCCCAGAGTGAGGAAGCATACAGTGTAGGATCACTCACGTGCACACAAGGAAACAAAGGGCAGTGCAGAGCAATAAGCAATAAAGTGATTGGTTAAAATGTAGATTTCACTGCCTAGAGTGTTGGCAGTAAAAACGTGTCAGGGCCTAAACCATATTTTCTTCTGATGTTTTTGGACGAGTGTTTTGTTTCATTTCTTAATGTATTTTTCAAGGGAAATTATCGGATCCCATTTATCTAAATCTTTTAAGACATTTCCTATCTGCTTTCTTTCTTTTCCCTGGCAGAGGAGCCCAACTTGTAAAAAGTGCAAACGTGTGAGTCCTGTGCTTCTGCTTAATGTGTTAACGCTCAGCAATTTTCTGAAGGCGATTGTAATCAGTACTTCAGCAATCTCCTACCATGAGGCCCTACTCTGCTAATATCAGGAGCGCTCATCACGCATTCCGAAAGACATAGTCTCTCGAGGTCAAAGGAATGAAGGAATTTCCAAAGCAGCTCTACTGCGAGGTCTTGCCGCAGCTGCAGTCCCACGCAGCACACGCAGGGAGGGTCTCAACAGTGCAGCCATCAACACTCAAGGTCCACTCAACCTCCAGTCTCACTGATGATCTCACTGAGTCCTCACTCCAAACAAACATGTTTCACCAAATAAGGCTTCCAAAACTTCATTCATGATCATTCGAGGGTAGAAGGTACAAAAACCTGGTTTGTATTAAAGACATTATAAATATTCCCATCGGGCCATATAGATAACAGATTTCCGACTGAAGAGCATGAGAAATGGAAGAGCTAATCCTATGCCCATGGGATAGAAGTTTAGATATTACTGTCATAATCCTATTCCTTAAATAGTCCTTCTTCCCTAAATGCGGCCCTAGCACCGATGCCTCTTAAGTCTCCTGTGCCGAGAAGACACCAAAGGGAGGAGCCTTGCTTCCAGCATTTAACACAGACATGCCTGGATGCTTTTGTTTTATAAGGACCCAGCTTAACTTCTCACAGGAGTGAAATCACCCAGAACAGAAGATGTTTTCTGAAATTCACTATTTTTAAAACAGTAGTTTCACAAGGCTCACCGTAATTACTCATTATATTTATTTCAATTTCCATAGCATTATGTCTGTAACAGAAAACAAAAGCTGTCTACTATACCAGATGATTCCATTGTGCAGCAAATCACCCGAAAGCAACCAGATTTGGGTCAAGCACATATGACGATGCTACCTGAAATGTAAACGTCCTCAAAAATGCAGATCGACTTAGGTTATTCTGAAAGAGTATGTTACGTACTCAGTACTCTGAGTGCCACAAGAGTTATACTTCAATGATAGGAGCCAACCAATCAAGACCACGGCCAGCTCTCAAAAGGAAAACAAAACAACAAAAACTCAACTACACTAAAAAAAAAGAAAAGAAAATCAGTCTTTGGGTTAAAAAATCTAATTCAATTTCCACATCAAAATCCAAATTCCTTCTGCTGCAGGCCTGACTTTGCAAAGGGATACCGACGATTTGAGAATCTTACAATCCTCAAAAACAAAAGTCACACAAAGTTTAATTCTATGTAATTTAGAAATAAATATTCGGCCTCACCGTCTTTTCAGATGAAGAAAATAGAAATCAAAGCCAAAGAGTACTTGGGAATCGGCCCTTTCAAAGAATTAAGAATTGTTGCTTTAACATAAATGTTTGTAAGGTCGAGGCTTATTATAATCAACATATGTAAGAAATGCCTTGTCCATATTAAGCTGGCAAGGCTCTCCACAAGCTCAGTTTTCAGCTATTTTTCATCCTTAAGCATTCAGATTTTCCATGAAATATGGTTTCCAAGGTATCAACACTGGAGATGCCATGACAATATTTTAAATCTGGAAAATGGTTGGCCAGCATTCTAATTATAGAAGCTAAAGATATTCAGTGTGTAAGCTTTGGGGGATCACCCATGGGGTGAAGAGCACCATAATCATCTTCAAGGGTTCTCCAGGTCCTGCGTGTGTTACTTGGGGACATAAAGTTGATATGAGTGATACAGTGAAACGGGTGATCTCAAACTGCTAGCTATTAGACTCAATTTTTCAAGTTGATATTTAATAAACCCTGTTCCCAATTCAGCTTCAGCAATAAAAAATGAAAGTCCTAGAGAAAAAATGTTTTCTGAGTTGGATCACTCAGAGGAACAGCTCAAGAAAGATACTACTTAAAAGTGTTGTTCATTCACTCAGCCAACAACTATTTATTAATATGTCAGGAACTGTTCTCAGTGCTGGCACAATTCAGCTCGAGAATAAGGAATGTTGTAGAACAGAACAACAACAACAATAATAACTAACATATGCATCGTCCTTTACAGTTCTGAGCTGGGGTTCATAATGATCACTTCACTTGTCCCTCATAACCCCTCTGTGAGCTAGGTTTCACAATCATTTCAATAATGAAAAAAGAATTTTTTCAATTCCTGATATCAAATAAGAGAGCTGGGTCTCTAGTCCGTATCTTCCAAATGCATATCTCTATTGATAACTGGGTAATGCTAAGTTGCAAAATGCTTTCCTTTTATGTTAAGACTGAAGATAAGTTCTGCATGTTCCTCAGCATTGTGTTAAAGTTGTGTTGTTTTTATTTTTTTAACATTTATTTATTTTTGAGAGACAGAGTCAATGTGTGAGCAGGGGAGGGGCAGAGAGGGAGACACAGAATCTGAAGCAGGCTGTAGGCTCCCAGCTGTCAGCACAGAGCCCGACATGGGGCTTGAACTCACGAACTGTGAGATCATGACCTGAGTCGAAGTCGGACACTTAACCGACTGAGCCACCCAGGTGCCCCTGCGTTGCGTTTTTTTGTTTGTTCGTTTTTTAAGGACAGGGTTTCACAGATCCAGACTATGACGTTTACAAGTTCAAAGTGTTTTTAATATCTTCACCCATTTATTTTACCTATTAGATGGAAATATTGGTGAATAGGTGTGTGCGTGGTTATCTGAGTTTCCTAAACCAAATAAAAGAAGTTTACTTCCCAGATATTAAAATCTCTCTTACTTGGGATAACATACTGGACAAAAACTCTATGAGCAAGAAACCTGAACAAGTCCTTCACAAAAGACTATAGCCAATAAACATACGAAAGGGAACAAGGAACAAAAGATACTTGGGAAATGGAAATTAAAACCACAACGTGATACAACTATACATCCACCTAAATGATTAAAATAAAAGAGATAACACCAGCGGTTTGTAACGATGTGGAGCAGCCAAGACACTTACAAGATGCCAGGAGGAGTGTAAATTGGTGCCACTTTTGAAGGAAGGCACTATTATTCCCACGTTTACCAAAAGACATATGTGAGAATGTTCATAGCAGCACTATGCATTATAGCCAAAAACAAGAAACAATCCAAATATCCATCAAGAGCAAAATGATAACTAAACTGTGGCATTCATATAATGACAACGCAGAACAATGAGAATAAATTAACTGCTGCTACACACAAAACATGAATGAATCGCACAAACATAATGCTGACAAAAGAAGTCAGACACAAAGACACACAACATAGATTCTGGTAGAAAGTTCAATAACAGATAAAAATAGCCTACAGTGTCAGAAGTCAAGAGAGAAGTTATCTTTGTGGGGTAATAATGGCTTGGGAGAAGGAAGGGGGGCGCTCCTGGCTGCTGACAGTGGTCTATATCTTGGTCTTGGTGTGTTCACTCAGGTAAACCACCAACCTGTTTACTTACATCTCAATGACATGCATACTTTACACTTTTACATTTCCATAAAATCTTTACATAGATAGGTAGGTAGGTAGGTGCATAGATAGACAGACAGACAGACAGACAGGGATCATATACCTAACTAGCCCTTAATTCTTACATTTGCTTTTAGTATTTGGTCTGTCTCTTCCTTTACTCCCAAGCTGTCCCCTGGCACTTTTCAATGTTATCCATGTTAGTTGCCAATATCAGACCATTCCTATCTTCTAATTTCTAATTCAGTGTTTGCTATGGGATTAGATATGCTATGATTAGTCATGTTAGAACTGCACATGAATTCAGAGTAAACAGATTCTGAGAGATCTCCTATAAGTAAAGTGAATCCTCTTCAATCCATGTCTGTTTTTTAACCTGTTAATTTGCTTGCTCAGAGGTTTTTTTGCTGAAGAATATGCCTACTACAGGAGTTCCAAATAGATGAAGTTGTTATTGGACCCCACCAGTGAATACTAGTCTCCGAGCCAAAGCTAGAATTAACTAACACAGAAGTCCAAATCCCACAAGTATACCTATTTGCAAATATTATAATAGACATTACCAATCAATAAATATACTTCCAAAAAAAAGAGAAGAAATCAATGACTTCTTACACAAGACATTATGAACTTTTTTAGTTGTTTCACTCATAGAACATTATATCAGTTTTAAAGACAATATATTCCAGGGCACTTGGGTGACTCAGTCAGTTAAGTCAGTCGGACTTCAGCTCAGGTCATGATCTCACAGTTAATGAGTTCAAGACCAGCGTCGGGCTCTGTGCTGACAGCACGGAGCCTGGAGCCCACTTCAAGTTCTGTGTCTCTTCCTGTCTCTTTGCCCCTCTCCTGGCCCTGCTCACACTGTCTCTCTCTCTCAAAAATAAATAAACACTTAAAAAAAAATTTTTAAAGAGACAAGATACAGGCGCCAAGGGGGCTCAGTCGGTTAAGTGTCTGACTTCAGCTCAGGTCATGATCTCAAAGTTCATGGGTTCAAGCCCCATATCAGGCTCTGTGCTGACAGCTAGCTCAGAGCCTGGAGCCTGTTTCAGATTCTGTATCCCCCTCTCTCTCTGACCCTCCCCTGCTCCCGCTGTCTCTCTCTCTCTCTCTCTCTCTCTCTCTGAAATTTAAAAAAAAAACATTTAATAAATAAAAAAAATAAAAGAGACAATCTATTCCTTTCTCATTTTGTATTTTTATTAATCTTGATTTTTAAAATCCCCTAGAAAGTAACTACTACAAGTTTTATTTACATTTATTTCTAATACAAAAATTAAAGGATAGCCTTTTTCTACACAATAATCCACAAGATAAAAAAATATCTATTGGTGGTTATTTATTTCCTTTAGCATCCTAATTTCATGTAACTTCTTTCTATATTCTCCAGGAAAAAAAAAAGTTAGCTTTTAAAAACTGGAGCTCAAATTGCTACACGCAAACTGAACCCTCTTCACTAGTGAAATGCCCCCTGACCCCAATGGAGATGAGAAAAGTTGAAGCAAATGGGCACTGCTGTGGAGCGGAATCACAAACAGGGACCAGAAGCATTCCTTCAAACCAGGAAAAACCTTTCTCTGCTTTAGTACCTTCAGATGTGACTAAAACAACATTCATTGATTTGATGACAGTCATTCAATACACAGGTATCACTAGTTCAAAGAGAAAAGGTTCATCCCCACTCCACCAATAATTTTCCATTTAAGAAAAGCATACCAAAAAAAAGCATACCAAAGTGTCTAATTTCCTCATTTTTTCAATGAGCATAATAATTCTTTTCATCTACTTAATTTGCAGGGAAGAACAACAGGATGATGTTTTGGCTCATGAAAACAACTGCAGATATACGTGGTTTCACCATGACTATTTCTACCTCTATCTTTTTTTGAATATATATATATAGTATATATATGAATATATATATTGTATATATGAATATATATATTGTATATATATGAATATATATATTGTATATATATGAATATACATACATAGATTGATTCAAAGGCAAGTAAGACTTTATCATTAAGGAATAAAATTGTGAACATCATGAAAAGACTGGGAAAAAAGTTTTATCTCTCCTTTGCCATAGCAGGTAAATAAATCCATCTCCATTCCTGGTTGCCTGTCTTTCTGATGCCTTGTTTAAAATGCCATTGTACTGCTGAGACTACAGCTATGTAACAAAGTCATTGCCACAAAGTCATTATGAGAGTCATAAATATGGCTTTAGGTAAAATAAAATCATCCATCTCTACAAATGAGTAGTATTCGTGTGTGTGTGTGTGTGTGTGTGTGTGTGTGTGTGTAAATGTACATCCGACAAAATAAATGAGGAAAAGAGGAGGTTAGGAAAACCCACCTCCACTACTGGAAAAATAACTAAAGGCAGGCACCACAGGGATATAAAATATCCTCTTTATGTTAGAAGAACAATAGCATATTTTCTATTCTGTGACACAAACATATTAAGTGTAGAGATGCCAGGAGAAGCAAAATACATTTGGAATACAACTTATCCCTGACCTTATCTGAAAGAAATGTTATTTTTTCCCTTCCCTTAAAACTCCTACATTACAGAGGGGGGGAAAAAATCCTGAAAGTAGCAAGACCTAGTTTTGTAATGGCTTACTAACTTCCTGGATATTGCTACACTCTACTATCCATTTTGCTAAATGACTCCTCCAAAACACGTAAATTTCATAAATCACACGTTGGCCTCAGAAACTGCATCGACAGTGAGAACTGAGACATGTGTTCTCCTCGGAGCTTCCTTTGTCCCATCAAATCATGTACCCTGATTCTTCCCACTTAGCAATCAAGGAAAAAGTACTTAGAAACTTTCACGGTCATCAGATCCTTCTCCTATTCTATGAGTGAAGATCCATTTCGTTCTTTCCACTCCCAATCTTGTTATCAACCTGTCTCAGATTTTATGCGTATTATTAAAAGTGAACACAAAGAGGCTCCAAGAAACGAGCGGATGCTATTGCCGCACTCACTCAAGGAGCAGTGAATTCTCTGGACGCTCTCCCCCTAACAATAGGAGTCCTCATGGACTGCAGCGCCCTCAGAGGCAGGCAAAGAAACAGGATTATCTACATGATTCACCAGCTAATGTGTATTTCCTTTCCTTAAGTGTTGTGTTTTTCCTTACGATGCAAGCTACGGCCAGACTATCTCCCTTGTTATCAGAACAAAGGATCAGAACCTCAAAATTGCACTCGCCAGAGCTCAGTGAAAAATGAAATTACCACCAGACCCTCCTGGCAGTTGTCCCAAAGTTTACTCGATTTCTACCACATTTTTCCTCTGATTCTTTGTATTCCTTTTGCATATTATTGTAAACTCCAATTTTATTCTAATCATTTAAAAGACTAAAATAGCAACACTAACAAACACTTTATTTTCTGTTGAGAAAATGAACTAAAAGAGATACATCATAAACTGAGTACATTCTGTCTATCTCATTGGCTAAGGTGCCTTATATATGTTACTAAGTCTCCAGAATGACCTCAAAACGTTAAATGATATGGAAAACTTCATTTGGAAAACACGCATACAAAATGCTGGGGGAGGGGTTTCTTGGTTTTCTTTTTTTTTAAAGTTAGACATGCCTGGAACTATCCAAACATCCAATCTTATCCCTCCCACCCCCATTCTTATAAATGTCCTATGTCTCACCTGTTCCTCTTTCGGGCCGTATATGTGGGAGTTTCTGTGTTATCTTAGAGACTCTGAGATAAAGTTAAAACAATTCAGTTTCCAGATTTCAGATAAAGAGAACAGAATCCTAGCACTGTATTTAAGTTTAAAATGAAAGTAAAAGGTTTTTTCTATTATTAAAACTATAGCCAAATAAGCAGACATACTTCCTTTGCATGAAGTTATGCTAATAACCTCAATCTAAGTTCCATAATGATCATGAAAATTATTTAAATGCTAATGTGATAGATACAAGGAGAGTTCTTAGAAACCTTTTCAAACGACATTACATTGGTTATAAAGCACTACTGAATACTGCTTTAACTGCTCGGAAGAAGCTATTCAAATCAAAATGAAGAAGAGGAAAAAAGAAAAACCCTAGTGAGCAATGTTCAGTTTAGTTCAGGTAATATTCTAAGTCCAAGTCCCAGATACAAGAATAAAAGAGAAATACTGCACAATGCAGTGTCTCTCAGGAAAGGAACTGTTCCAGGATTTAAGACAATGTGTGTTTAGTACAGCCCAGTGTTCATGATTTTCCATTAGGAGCAACTTTCTCCAACACTGAAGTGAAATGGGAAAGGAAGTGAAGAGGGTAGCCAAAGTGGTTAACTGCTCTTCATTGTCAAGCCTGAATAGAGCTTGCTGCGGGTAATTATGCTGAGAAGATAAGGCCTTGGGTAGGAATGAAGGATGGAAAAAAGCAGAAGTTTTACAAGGAACTGGGGGGAAATGCTTTACGACGGTAGAACAGAGGTGGAACGGTTTTCCTTCTCCACCTTTCCAGTCAAGGTTAGCGTTTGTTGTGGTTTTTGTTTGGTTTTCTTTTGTTGTTGTTGTTCTTTTCTTTTCTTTAAGAACTTTCTTCCTTGTGCTGCTTGCTGTAGCTTGCTGAACGTAGTTCCCAACTCCTGCCTTTCTTTGGTGACTCTTATTAGCGAACTGGCAAAGGCTGAGTAAAATGCACTTAAGAAAAAAGAAGTCACCCCTCCTTGCCAAGACACACATGCTGCCCAGTACCTGAGGAAGAGCTCCACTGTCGCTGGCCAAGAGAAATCCCAGTTTAACCTCGGCCTCCCCCTTGCAAATCCATTACAAATAATTGTGTGTGTGCCACTTGCAGAGAATCTGCCTGACTCACCCCCCGCTTTCGGCGTGCCAGGGAGAGATGTGCACGCTCCGTCCCAGAGCGGGCAGCGAAGTGGGGTACCGAGAGTCCCCCCAAACCTCCCCCATTGCTGGGTCTGGGGACGTCTCCCCCTCCAGCAGGTGCCCGGCCACACTGGGACCACCCAGGCTCACAGGAACACACGTGTCACTGCGCCGGAGCCCAGCCCGCCGCGTACGCTGGCCCCACAGTCTGGGCGACAACGCCTGGCTACGCTGGCGGAGAAATAGGACTACTCGAAGTGCTCCTCTAAACGCTGAGAAGGAAAAAAGAGAAAACAAAAAAAGTACTTTTCCGCGGAAGCAGCCTCCATACTCCGC